>NW_027040732.1:0-570000 GCF_037179485.1 Ochlerotatus camptorhynchus | reverse complement strand
AATATGCAATACACTTGAATAGAAAGTGAAAATTTTTCAACATTTCAAAGTTTGAAACACTCTACATTAACGTGTATAACACATCGAACCAAGGTGAAATACACTTAAAGTACATGTGATTCTGCATTTAAAAAATCAAGTGTTTAAACACTTCGATCAAACGTGTGAAATTTTTTGAGTGTATAGCTCATACCGTAGTAGGCTGTTTATAAAAGAAAATGATTTACTTAGTTTGACAGTTGCACCATGACGCAGTGGCAGCGTATTCGTGATTTGTCCCACGCGCAAATGTCGCAAAAAGACATTTCAATCGCCGTGGGAGTGTCCCGGTGGACCGTCAAAAGGGTTTTAGACCGAGAAAAGAAAGGACAACTATCCGCGAAGATGGCCACAGGTCGTCCGAGGTCAGCTCGGGTTCCGAGGGTTATCGCTGCTATCAAAAGGGTGAATCCAGTGCGTTCAAAAAGGAAAATGTCAAAGGAACACGGGGTCAGTGACTTTACGGCACGGAAGATCGTAAAGGAAGATTGCGGGGCGAAATCGAGGGCACGAACAAAGCTCACATGATTACCAACCGCATCCGGGAGCTACGAGTCGAACGATGCAAGAAAATCTTGAACTTCCTTAAGCGAAAAAATACGGTAATCCTGTTCACCGACGAGAGCATGTTTACCGTCGATCCCGTATCAAATTCCAGAACCGACCGGGATATTAGTTCTCTTCCGGTAAAAGACGTGGCCGACGAGCACAAGAACGTGTATTTGACCAAGCATCCTGCTAGCGTTATGGTGTTTGGATTGGTGGCTTCCGATGGAAAAAAAATGGACCAAATGTTCATTCCAGAAGGCGACAAGGTCAACACGGAGGTCTACATCGGGATTTTAAGTAAGTATATTCTTCCGTGAATCAAAGAACAGTACGGTCCGAAGCCAAATGTTGTATTTCAACAAGATGGGGCTCCGTGCCACACCTCGAACCGCACTCAGAAGTGGCTGCAGGATATGTGGCTGCCATCCAGCCCCGATCTTAATCCGCTGGATTACTCAATATGGCGCGTCATGAAGGCCAAGGCCTGTTCTAAACGCCACCCGAGTACAGCAAGCCTCAGACAAACATTGACCCGTACCAGGCGAGAAATGGATCCAGACTACATTATTAGAACCTGCCGTGCATTCCGGAAGCGTGTGGAGGCCGTAATTGCATAGTTTAGGACTCTGAGAAACATCCCTCCTTTGAATAAATAAAAAAAAAAAACTCGAAAACGAAATTTTTGAGAATTTTTTTAATTTTGACATTCCTCAATGGTGCAAACATTATCACGCATACGGTATGATGCTCAAATGGTACAGTTCAATTCCTCATATAAAATTCGTATGAAATAATATGCTGCATGGCTTTTTTCTCTACTGGACTTGATCAAGAATCAATTCTGAAAGATCTGCGATCGACATCGTTCGCTTTTAAAAATTGATGTGCCACATCACATAAATCATATATTCTAGTGGTCAAGTACGATTACAGCAAGCAACGATTCTTTTTATGTTGTTTGCTATTCCAAATTTTCAAGAGTATCAAATAAATTATTTGGTTGTTTGGCAGAACACAAAAAAACACCATCACATTATTTGACGAATTGCCAAATAAATGGAATGGCAAATACAAACCAAATATTTGCCATTACAATATTTGGGCACATATGTTTGACCATTACACCTTGGTCAAATATAATTGTCAAAATTTGCAAAATATTTGACGTTTTGTCAAACAGTGAGATGTCAGCGTAAGATGTTAGTGAGTTCTCATCATTGTTCTATAAAATCATAATAAGAGCTTATTACTTCACAAAATCCATTTTTGCGACAGTGCTTTGTTAATTATAATCCTAGATTCTGTTAACATTAATCTAACAAAGCATCCATCAGCTACACTCCGTATCGCTTCATCGATCTATGCACCACACTGTGGTCTCCCTATAGTCGTGGTTTTGTTGCGGTGTGAAAAGCGAACACTTTTATTTGACAACCCATAATTTTCAACCACATTCGAGGCAACTCTTTCCCCTTCACCAAATAAGAAAAAAAAAGAGACCTGGCTGCCGTTTGGTAATTTCGGTCTTCTTTCACCAGCAGCCAACGATTTTTTCACCTTTTCAGTCAAAACTGTGCCTCCATGATTGCTGAGGCTGTTAGTTAGTTCGCGCCTGAGGCCATCAACAGCACGCCAGAGGGCAAAACAGTTAACGCTAATAATTGTTATTATTATTGTTATTATGATCGCTATTGTGCGTGGCCCACTGCTGTGGGCTGCTTCCTCCAATGTCTTCAACATCGGCAGCACTCACCAGCAGGAGCTACTGCTGCAGCGTGATGGAAAAAAATATATGGAAATCTGGGAGGGTTCAGGTGTCGAAACATGTAATTACCCACGGGTTGGCCTGATGGTCCAGTCCGAGGCACTTCTCCCGAAGAATCACTTCATTGATCGAATCCAGCAGGAACAGCAGCAGCAGGAGTCTAACCCTTTCGGTTCTCATGGTTCTATCTGGTGGGCAATTTTAGGCAGAATGGGCTCCATGCAGTGATCTTGAAAGGGTTGACTTCTCCTGGCCAACTTCGGTGGGGGGAGGTTCCCGATTCTATCTGATCGTTCAGTTCGTTGCAATCACGGCTACTCTCTCCGACATGACTGGGGAGAAATAGTGCCTAGGTGTTGGACAATCAAAACGTAAAATTTCACAAAAGTGCTCGAAAAATACGGCTAGCGTTCGGGCAACAATGGAAGCTACAATTTGGTATTTTCGTTGCTTCTATCATTTCACCGTTTAAATGGCTCTAAGAAAGAGATTGAGAGAAAGAGCTGTGAGATTATTAAGCATACCCATATGAACGGAACGATTAAAGTTTACATCCTCATTGGTGCTGAAGACGGGCATTAGGGTGGACATAAAAGTCATGATACAATGATAACTTTCTAAACTATAGAGGCGAAACAAACCTTACGTGTTTCCTTGCAGTGTCCTTTTTCCTTATCACACTTCGCAAATTTCAAGAGCACCAATCTCAAGACTCACGCGGTTTACAGATCTGTAAATGTCAGACATCTACTATTTTGTATCTACAGGATACCCTAAGGCACAACACTTCGGTGAGGCATTGATAGATCTACACAATAATCACTGTTTGATTTTTCAACTAGGTGAAGAAAGAAGGCCCGCAATTAACACGCTCGGCTACTGTATGGTTCACCAGTTGTAAGATGAAGTGTGTTGTTATATTCGAGAGAAAATTGGTGGCCGATGGTGGTGGAAAAATCAGCTACATTCAATCATTCGAGTGATGTTTCTAAGTTTAATTTTGTTTTTTATCTGTGAATGATGCCCAGGTGCTTTTACGCTGAAGTTGCTGTTCATTGAGTGGAACTCGAGGCAGTGCCTGGAAAATGGCTTCTTTTAATTGAACTCCGAAGGCATATGATTAGTTCTCATTTGAAATACTAGCAAATCATCGCGTGCAATTTGCAGGAGAAAAATAATCTAATAATCATCCCCGGATTGGTGCTGACTGTGAATGAATTTAAACTTTTTTGTGTGATTTAGACCCGAAAAATAAAAAAAGGTATTCCAAAACAGCATTTTTCAATCATTCAACATAATCACAATGGAACCCTACACTTTATTCAAGGCGATTGTCCGACAGATAGAAACTTACCTGCAGCAAAAATAGACCGTTCTATATTGTTGTACGATCATAAATTAAGGTCCAATACCGAAGAGAAACAACAAACAGGATATAACCATAGCACGGCAGAGGTATGAAACTATGCAATAGATGATTTAATCTGTCTTCAACGCATTTAAAAAAAACGACATTCTCATTGCGACTGACATCAAGTTCTTCTGTTGGTCAGTATTTTGATTGGAATTTTTTTACATTAAGATTCAGCCATAACAATTTAATCGTTTGAAGGTGCGAAAAATCCCAAGTTGAGTAAAGTTGACCCCCTCGGGAGAGGTCTTCCTGCTGGTAGGATATGTGTATGCCATCACAATCACTGTTTACACCACTAGAGCTGCGGGGTGTTTATTTAGGTCAGGACGCAACGCAACAGGATTCGTCAATAATGTTGAAACCAAAGGGGGTTAGATTGAGAGAATTTTGAATTGGTTCTATATTGATTCGATTGTTGCGTTTTCCGCTACTCGGTTTGAAAAAAAAAACGGGAACAATGATGGCACATGACGACGGGGATAATTGCTTCAACGTGCTGCGTGGTTAACCGTTTAAGCGGAGGTAAATTAGAATGGGTTGAGTATAGGAATGTAATGTAAATGAAAGAAATAGAACGACTAACGAATCTGGAATGTGAAAGGGCTTGATATTATACTCATGGTGTTCTGCTCAGCAAGCAAAAACGGTCGCTTTAAGGCCACAGAGCCCCTCATATCACATCACACCACTTGCGATCGAGTTTTTGTTGTACCCATTTATTTCCGGCACTGTCGATGACCACAACAAGTTCCACAAAACACACGATGAGCAAGCAATGTGGCTATAAAACTCTTTTATATGATGAGGCATGAGTTTGACCCCAAAAAAGCAAAAAAGGTTGTATAAGGCAGCCGATGCCCTCATATCACAACACAAACTTATGATAAAGTTGATGCTATAACCGACCAACTTGACGACGGCAACTTCCTCATAATACACGAGGAGCAAGCAATGTTAGCATGAGTAGAGAGCATAAGCACTAGATTGTTTCAAGGTTATATAAAAAAAAGTCAAAGTCTGGAATGGTAGGCCAGAAACACCCTACCAAAATTTGAAGTAATTTGGTTCACGGGAACCCCTCGCGCGAAGGGCTTGAACTTTGCATGGGGAAAATCGACAAAATGTATGGAGGAACGAGCCACTGTCACATTCGCGGCTCTAGGTTACGCTGTAGTTGGTCGATTTTCTTCTCTCTTTAATAAAGAAAGATAAGATAAGATCTTCGTGTACAAAATGCAAAACCTTTGCACTGTTGGAGACAACTTGGGTGAAAACCGGATGTGAATCCGAGTTAGCCCGAAAGCTTATTAGCGTTTCAAATGAACACCACCTGCCTTACTTTTGAGGAGGGTCTAACGCGCTTTGTACGGTTTTTACTTTTACGAACAGGCAATCGAATAGCAATATTTGCATGGATATAACTTTTTTGTGTCACCATGAAATTTTCACAGAGAGTAGAAAAATGTTCGAAATTATGGTCTACTGAAAATTGGAACATATTGGCCAAGTGGTTCAAGTTTTACCCTGGGTTTCCGAGAGGGCATTGGGAAGGAGAGAGGTACCAGTCGTCTAGAACAAGGTGATGCTGTAACAGACATCTATGGGTAGTGCTAGTAAATATATTAACAAAACCAACTCAGAACCTGGATCTAAATACTGAGTGTCCACCGGAAGGCCATACGGTGACCTGGATCAACCTTAATCTTGATTATTATGTATTTTAATCAAATAATGCCTTGATTATTCTCTGCAACTGGTAAAATGGTGATTTTTGCTATATTAGCGGTTATTTGGCTCCCAGTGGTCACCAGATGGTCTGCCAAAAGATCGGAAACATCCGTAAAACTGATTGCTGTGTAAATGTGATCACAGTATATATGGAATGAAGTAAAATGGTGATTTGCAACATGGCCACCAATTGGTTCACCAGATGGTTTGAATATGTAAAAACCAATAAAAACCAAAAAAAAAAAAATAGTCATTAGTTATCGATGCCCACAATGACAGTTGGGGAACTGGATGATTGGCTCCTTCGACTGGGCGGATCCTCAACACTCGGTCTCTTCGAATGGGTTAATGGTAGTAATCCATAGGTTTTTGGTGGGGAATTCTTCCGTAAAATCACTACACTCGCGGCTTAATTAAAACACTCTATTTAACCAAAAAACACTAACTACACAAACTACATTTATTGCCTTAAACTAACAATAGACACTTAATCTAAACGATAAAAAAAACTAGCCATGCGTGGCTCTTGACCGGCGCTAACGATCGGAGAATGCTAACTAACTATTTGTTCCTAAAATACCACTGGTCATCCACAGACCGACGATCGATGACGTTCGGGGTCATCCGTTGGAACAGGGTGAATGAGATCTCTCTTTTACTACTCCCACGAGCATATTGACCACTGCGTTTAGAATACGCAGTGACTCCCTCAATCTCCCATACAGCCTGGCATCTCACTCCGTATCGGCTACTCTTATTGTAGCCGAAGCCTTCCGTCAAAAACGGTTTTGTTCATTGGTGGTGCAATTTGCAACACTAACTTATTGATCACGACAGCAGCCAAATTTTTACATGGGTTGCAGTTACCGCCACCTTGAAACAATATTAAAGCAAATTACAGTTGAGTCGGTTACCTTTTTATAAAATTACAAATCTCTCGGTAATTTTCGATTTGCATATCGTTCTCAAAATTACAGTTCTCCGGTAAAGTCGACTACAAATCCAGCAATGCACATCGGTAAACGTTACCAATCGTTCGGTAAATTTGACAGCTAATTTTGCTGATCCAGTTTACAGATTTTTCGGTAATGTTCTCGATTACCGAAAACATTACCGACCGTTCAGCTGTTGAGAATTCGGTAAATGAATTACCGAAGTCGGTGATTTTTTCCAAGTGTGTTGTTTATCATTTCAGGCTTCCTACCAGCTTCTGCTCTGAATTATCTAATGGATGGATGATCGGCAGAACAATAGGAAGCGGTCGCAGTTATCTTCAGTGCACACTTAGATTTTTTCGCCGAGATGGGCACCACCGAGCAGCTCGGCATTTTATTTTGCTGGATCTCAGTGAAAAACTTGCCGAGATTCAGCTAACAAACGGGAATTTTGCCGAGATCTCAGCTAACAAACATATTTTATGCTGAATTTCCAGCAAAATAAAATGCCGAGCTGCTCGGTGGTGCCCATCTCGGCAAAAAAATCTAAGTGTGTGGACATCAGGGTTGTAGTTTGAAGGGGGCGGAGATGTCACTCCTCAACATCCTCACCCATCCAAATCCTCTCCGACGGGAAAGGGAAGGGAAGGTGTACATAGGATTCATTTATCATTTATCGTTGACTCCGGTAGCGGTAACAGACACAACTTCTCCACAGGCCGTTTAAGGAATCCTGACGCAATTTTCAACGTAACCACCCGAACTACTCCGTCAGTTCCCGGATGTACTCGCTAATCCTCCCCATTATCCATCTCATGGTTGTCCTCCCGGATACCGACAAGTTTACCGACCTCAATTTTCACTGGTGGTTTCCATCGTTTGTTCCTTCCTTGAAGCTGGCACAAATACTCACGGCGCCGTCGCTTCCAAAAGTCCACCAGCAGTTTCTGCATCAGCTGGAAACGATCGAGGCGATTGATTGGAACGGTTTCCAGATCTGAATCAGGCAAAGCTTGCAGGTTTGATCCAGTGAGAAAATGGGACGGTGTCAATGGCTCCAAATCATTGGGATCGTCCGACATTGGTGTCAACGGCCTGGAATTCAGACAACCCTCAACCTGGACGAGTAACGTTGAGAAATCTTCTGGAGAGAGTGGCGTTTCTCCTACTACCTACAGGAGATGGATCTTAGCAGACCGTACTGCGGTCTCCCATAGGCCCCCAAATGTGGGGCGCTTGGTGGGTTAAAATGCCACTGGATCCCCTCTTCTTGACAATGCTTGGATATTTTTTCTTGATGCTCCTTGTTCCTCATTGATTCGTACAACTCCCGCAGCTTGTTACGTGCCCCAACAAAATTAGTACCGTTGTCGGAGTACAAATCCTGGCATTTTCCTCTTCTGGATGTGAATCGTCGCAGTGCTTGAAGACATCTGTCCGTGGAGAGGTCGGATACGAGTTCGAGATGAACTGCCTTAGTGCAGAGACAGAGAAACAAAGCGATGTACATCTTACAACCGGACGTCGTGGTGCTGGCCGTACATAAAACGGTCCAAAATAATCCACACCGGTCTGCAAAAAGGGTGAATTGCTCTATCGACGATGGTTTTGCTCGGAAGCATTTGATGCATTGGTGGAAAACGTTTCGTGCTACACTTCTTCCTCCCAACGGCCAAAAGCGTAAGCGTATGGTTGCCAGTAGCAATAACTTCTCATGATAATGGCACCGAGTCATCTTAGTGAGTTGATGACGGGTTGGCAAAACCATTGGGTGTTTGACATCCTCAGCTTCCTCTGAGTGACGTAGCCTTTCTCCAATTCGTATGACTCGATCCTCGGATATGTACGGATTAAACCACCGTAGCGGTGACTTCCTGGGAACCGATTCTCCCTTCGAAATTGCCTTCCATTCTTCCGCAAAGCATTTCTCTTGAACCTTCCGTACTAGGGTGATCTCTGCTATCCTCAGTTCGGTTGACGTGAGAAACTTCGGTGGTTTTCGTTGTTCCCGTGGAGTACGCAGTAACTTCAGATACCGCAACCAGTACGCCGTTCGTCTGATGAGTTCGGTATACGAGGATCATTGACCTAAATACCAATTGTTGAATTCTGAGATTACAGAGCTGGTGTAAACGACCGCCGTACGTCGTCTTTCCTGTTCAGCTTCCATCGTAATCGGGGATTCTGTTGATTTTGGCCACTGTTCTGGCTTCTGCTCCAGCCACCTGGAGCCTCGCCACCAGAAATCGCTCTGGATGATGTCCTCTGGCATGATTCCTTTGGAAATCAAGTCAGCAGGATTATCAACTCCTCGAACGTGTCTCTACTGATCTGGATTGGTGAACGTGTGAATCCTTGCCACTCGGTTGGCGACATACGTAGTCCAGGTTGTTGGTGCAGCTTGGATCCAACGCAGCACGCAGGTGGAATCTGTCCAAAAATACGCCTGCATAGGTATTTTTAGGGATTCTCGAACCTTGTCGAAGAGTTGCGCTGATAGCAGAGCGCCGCATAGCTCTAAGTGGGGAATTGTTTGACATTTTAAGGGGGCTACTCGTGATTTAGAAGAAAATAGCCACACCTTAACCAACCCTGCTGTATTTACTCTTCACGAAAACACAACAACCATAGGCTTTCTCAGAGGCGTCTGAGAAGCAGTGGATTTCGTTAGAAACAGCATCAGGTATTATGACACATTCGATTCTGATTTCGTTTAGCAGAGGAAGCTGTCTGTGATACTTTCTCCAAATCTCACCCACCGTGGAAGGCAGTGGATGGTCCCAATCTAGCGCTTGGTCGTTGGTGTCGCGAAATTTCCAAAGTAGTTGCATCACGATTTTTGCCGTTGTGATTGCTGCACTGAGCAGACCTAGGGGAATGAACAATGTTGCCACAATGGAAAGTATTTGTCTCTTGGTAGTTACTTATCTGCTTGCACAGTAGGGATATTGAACTTGAACTTCAGCTGATCAGTCTTTGGCATCCAGATTACTCCGAGAGTCTTCACAGATGGATCTGGGTCCAAATTGATTCCGTCCACTTCTCGAATCGCCAAATTTTCCTCAGAAACTCCTTCCAAAACATCAGGACAATTGGAAGCCCACTTTCTGAGCTTGAAACCACCTTTAGCTGCCAAGTCGCTAAGCTGTTCACGCAATTGGCATGCTTCTTGCACTGAATCCGCTCCCGTGATGACATCATCCATATATGTGTCTTCACTCAGCGCTCGAGCTCCTACAGGATATGCAGCTTCTTCATCCATCGCTAACTGCTTCAAGGTTCTTGTGGCAAGATACGGTGCCGGTTTGGTACCATAAGTTAGAGTCTTGAGTTCATATACGATAATCTCATCCTTCTGATTGGAGCGCCACAGTATGCATAGAAAGCGTCTGTCTGCCGGATGCATCCATATCTGTCGGAATATCTTTTCGACATTCGAAACGAGCATGATCTGCTTGATAAGACTTCGTAGAATGATTGATCTTAAGTTTTCCTGTATAACCGGCCCAACCAGTAACGCATCGCTGAGTGAAACGCCGGATGACGTCGCACAAGAAGCGTCCCGAGCAAAGTGGGTTAACAAAATGAAAGCAAATCAATATTAAAGTTTGCAGTTTTTATCATAATGAAAACTCATTTTGATTTTAATTGTCGCGACATAAGTCTGATGTCAAATTGTGCTTTCATTATGCAGTCAAAACTTTTTAAATGAAAGGAACTTAACTTGAAGTTTTGCTGTTAACGTCTTGTTTAAAATTTAATTTAATTCATCTGTCGTTTATGTCATATGATTATTGTTTATTTGTTTTGTTTAACACATTTTGGGTCATTCATGACTTGCCCGGCGTGAGCCAGGCCCGTATTTAGTTAAACATTATGAATACAAAATCAGAAATCAAATTGATTTCATTGAAAGCAAGATAAGTTTTCCGTCTGATTCAACAGTGTAAAAGTTTGCTTTCATTTTTGCTGTGTTAACCGTTAAGTCAACCAAAATTAGATCAACTGGAGTATTCAAAATAAGTTACATCATAACAGCAAATTTTGATTTCAATTTGATCTCCAGCTTTGCTCGGGGTCAAAGACGGTTAAGGCAGCACCTTCGACTTTTTCCATGTGTCCCATTGATTCATACTCTTCCATGAACTCATGGTAACTCTTGTGGAGATACGCATACCTTTCCAATCGGCGTTCGGTTCCTTGAAGGCGCCGGATTGCAATTTCTTTGGACTCTCCTAATCTTGCTACAAAATCTTCATCTTTTGGGAGAGTAACGGTGTATCTACCATCCTGATTCCTCTGGACTGTATTTTGGAATTGATCCTCGCATCGTTTTTCTTCCGTACAGAGAACCTTGACCGTATCAACTTCTTCGCTGGACCAAAATCGAGCAACCAGAGTTTCCAGGTTCTCTGTTGTCGAAACGTTGCAAGTAATGTGCAGACTCTGGCTTGACTTGGACAAAACTCCACACACCACCCATCCGAAGACTGATTCATTGAGTGTTGGCAACTGGTTACCTAGGAATATCCTTTGGCCAGATTCGAAAAGATCAAAAAACGACTCGATACCGAGTACCATGTCCACTTGTTTGGACTCGAAAAAGGCACGATCGGCCAATTTGATCCCGGGAGCAATCCGTTGTGTCCAACGTAGCAGTTGGCAGATTCACTGTTACCTTCGGGAGTACGAGGAAGCTCATTGATTGCGATAATGAAGAGACTCGCGAGCGCACTACCACCTGGATTTTATGCTTAACCTTGGTTTCCACTTGACCAATGCCGCAAACCGAAATGTTCACCTTCTCGCGTTGGGTCTTCATCCGTTGACTCAACCGCTCCGTGATGAAGTTACTCTCCGAACCAGAATCTAAGAGAGCTCGAGCAGGAACACGTCCACCTTCGTCGTCTCCCACGATTACGACCGCAGTTGCCAATAAAACATGCGATGAACACTGTTGAGTCACACCCGTACCCGAAACGTCGGTGACCGCCATGTTGACCACCTGATAGGAACGCGCATAACGACTTGAGAAGCATAGCACTCATGATTGGCAAGACACGTGTGTGTGCAAAACGGGCAACTGGTGGTATTTGTAGGTTCAAAGCAAGGGTGCAGCAGGATATTTTTTAGAAGTAAGACATGCAATGACTTTAGGGATCGTCCATTAATTATGTCACACTTTTAGGCGGGAGCGGGAGTTTTAGAAACTGTGACGTGCCATACAAAAAAAAAGTAAGGTCCATACAAAAAAAAATGTGACAAATGGGGGCGGGGGGTTGAAAATGGGCCAAATTTTCGTGACATAATTAATGGACCTTCCCTTATCACAAAAAAAAAACAGTTATAACACATTGAATATGTCTTATTTTAAAAACACCGCCGCAAAAATACTACCGCCATCTGGTGAGTACACTGCGACGGGTAGTACGCTCTACATAAGGGGGTAGATGTAAACGTCAAACGTAAGGGAGAAAAGAAAGCGCATCATCAGTGGCGGTACTACCAACTATGATACATTTAAATTTTAAATGCATTTTCGATGAGCAACTTGCGAGTGTTATGTCTGCTGGGCTGTGTAATTATCTTTGTTAAAAACACTTGATTGTCGAATTATAAATAAATAAATAGATCTCACCCGTTACCGTGCACGTGTCTTGCCGATAATGTATGCATTGCTTCTCAGTATCCTCTAACTTCTCCAACAACAAAAATAACTTGGCTTAACGTTGTTTAACCGGACAAAAAAAAATGCTATTAACATAAGAGTGGCAAATCAACGACAAAGGACATCAAAAGATTTGCGACAACATCCACGAAAATGGCGAAAATTGATTCTGCCAATAAAACCGGGCCCGAAACGAATCAAACTAATTGACACAAGTATTTATATGGAGACCGTTGTGTGTGTAGGCTTAATGGAGAAAAAAATAAATATTATGTGATAGGAATTGATGTGCACCTTTCATGGGGTGAATTTGCCTAAGTGATTTTGAGATTCTTAATTTTTGATTGACATTGCTGGACCTATCTGGTTTGAAGCGAATCTTTATTTTTCGAGCAACATTAGGGAAGGAGTACCTTTTATAGCTATACGTTCCTATTATGGTGTGTTCCAACTATGGCCTATGGAATTCTCATGCACACTTAATTCAGAGCACTGAAGTCGGTAGAAGTGACACCGGTGGTGTAGTGTTAAGCGTGATTGCCTCTCACCCAAGCAGACCTGGGTTTAATCCCAGTCGGCGCCGCCGGATGTTCTGAGGCATAACATCTTTGATCACGCCTTCCTTCGGAAGGGAAGTAAAGCCGTTGGTTCCCGGTTCATGAGTTGATCAAGGTTGCAAAGACTCATTTCAACTAAAACAATGTTTTTCTAAATTATGAAATAATTAGATGCCATGATCAAATTTTGAATTGGTAGGATACAAGAATAGATTGCAAAGAATGTGTTTGACATATTAAACCTGTTTATTTCACTTCATGAGAGTCACAATCAGCGAGTTTTCACAAACTCACTCACTCACTCAGCAATCAGCAAATCGCTGATTGTGACTCATAGAAAGCAAAATTTACAGGTTTTATGTTTCCAACGCATACTTTGTAACCTCTTCTTGTAAGTTACAAGTAAAACATGCCATCATACCATCTTTTGGTTTTATTATTCCGAAAAACATTATTTTAGCTGAAATGAGTCTTTGCAACCTTGGAGTTGATGGGTCGATAGGTAGGGTCCAGATGTGGGAGCTGCCTTCCTGGCGTCGTTAGCGTTGCTGCTCAGCACGGGAAACAAGATCGATGGAAAACAAATCAAGGAAAAAAAAAAAGAAGTCGGTAGAACTTTACCGGGTTTTTCAAGAGCATCACAACTCGGTAAAATTTTCAAATTACCTTTACACGTGAGGAATCAATAAAATTGACAAATTTTACTTTTTATAAATAAATAACAACCGGTAAACCGAACATAGTTTGTACAGGTTCCGAATAAACCATCTAATTATTGGGTTTTTCACTGATTTATAAACTTTAACCGAACAGTTCTGTAGCTTAAAATTAGTGTGTCGGCCCTAAGTGGAACACACCATATTAGATAACGACCATATAGATAACAACTAAGTCAATTGTAGCGGCTGCCGAATAATAGAACTAAGCGAATATTTGCTACAGCTTCTGACTATACAAAATCCCTTTGTAATCCAGGGAATTCCACACACCAGGGTTTTTCCCCAGCTTCCCGCAGAGCTATTTGAAATTAACTTCTCCACTAACTGACCACAATCGAGCTGAGAGATCTTTCCTGCTGCTGCTGCTCACCCTTGCCAAATGCACTCTGCTCAATTCGTCTTTTTTGTTTGACCTAACCATTATCCTCTCGAGATTATGACGGATTGAAGTCCGTCCGGGAGATGTAGGTTTGCGTACGAAGAAGAATTCGAAATGGAAATGGTCACTCTTTGCAGCACAAAAAGAGGGGCGTTTTGCTCCAATTAAAAAGTTAAGTTTAGAACAAAGCTGTGCCTCCCGAGCAGGTATGCGTTTCGGTTATAGCCCATCGAGCCCGACGGTGTTGCGGTAGACAAAGCTTAAACAAACAAAATCATACCGGGCATTCGGGGCTGCAGGTTCACATTGAAGCGTTGTAAAAATTATTATCCTCAGGTACGCCATGGGTAGACACATTTTAAATACGGAGATAATTTGGGAAGGTGGGTGCTATTAAACCTATTCCAATGCAATGGAAGGAGGGTAGGGATCTGGAAACTGTTTTGGCTCGAAAGTGCCATAAAATTGAACATTAGTAATACGAATGCAGAGTCCCTTGGAGGCGTATTGGACCGAACCGGGATTCATTGTTTGGAGAAAACCAAAAACAAACATTGGAAATTACTTTGATGAGGCATTGTTCTGCTCAAAATGTAAATAACAGATTTGCCCGACGAACGCTGGAATAATGTACAGTTCAGGATTCGTTCGATGTGGACTGTACTTTTATGCTTAGGTAATTTCAATAGCCAAGAGTAGGGTTGCCACATTTGAATCTGAATTTTTTTTTGAGAAAAAATCTGCATAGGGTAGTTAATGTTCTACCTATAGTTGTGGTGGAATAATAATTGAAAACCGAATAAGGTTATTTTTAATCGATGGCTCTCCTAAAATAAAGCAGATTTGCTTATTATTATTTTAAATTTAGCCCAAAATGACGGAAAACAATTGATATTCCTTAAGACTTTTACTCCTTTGCGGTAGTGTTATTATAGAAACCAAAGCTAGCAACTACCACTAAAATGTATACATTTTAAGTACGATGCAATATTTTTCAAGCAAAATAGAGATTGCAAGCTTTTGACTGACGTATAAAAGTTGTATGTAGATCGTTAATTTATTTTTGAATAAAAAAAAATGGTTTTAGTTCCTCCACTACTGGCTCACCCACCCAACCTGTATCACGAGGCAAAAAATCTCTATCAACTGATGACTTAAAACTTTATCAACAGACAAAATTTTTTTTTTAGAAGGACAGCCCACTATCATTGGGCGATCTGAAGGCAAGAATTGATCTTAGTGAATCGATTCATTTTTTTTTGAAAATAATCGATTCACCGATTTAATCAATCATTTTGAATCGATCTTTTTGAATGGATATTTTGAATCGATTCATCTTTCAAAATGGCACAAAAATGTTTCAAATATAACGGATCATAGGAAAGTTGGCACAAATTATGCCAAGTTCAGTCTATAGTTGATATTACGTTACATCTTGTTGTGACATTTCACCTATAATAGTCATTTAGTGTGATGATTGATATCATTTAGAAATAAATTGTGTGGTATGTACGCAGTGAATGTTGTGAGTGTAACATACATCACTGCTGGTCATTAAAATAGGTGTAGGCAACACAAATGGTTTTAGTTCCTCCACTACTGGCTCACCCACCCAACCTGTATCACGAGGCAAAAAATCTCTATGACTTAAAACTTTATCAACAGACAAACATTTTTTTTTAGAAGGACTTTGGGCAACTAAATAATCTATAAAAGCTTGATAGTTTGAATTGAAAAATCATCGACTACGAATTAAGCTTTTAACAGCATATATTGCAAAAGAATGGAACGAATTCACTTTTCGTGTATTTTTGAGATGTTTTACTTCATGAATTACAGTTTAACACTCTATTGAGACCTTATTTCTGGTGTAAAATAAAGGGAATACACCATGCCTTTGCATTCTCTATTTGCAGGGGTTATAATTTGCCTCTATGATGCGGTGCAGTTTATCCCAATGTTGTGGTGCGTTTTGCACCATGAATCAGGCAATTTTCCCCGCTATAAATCAAAAGCACCAGCTCGTGTTACATCCGAATGAGCTGACATTTTCAGAGAGTGGTTTCCTCACCTAATGGCACAAATCTAGGGATTGGCCCGTGGAAAATTAGAGCTTATTTTTGAGGGCTAGTCTAGCGTATGGTTCATTACCACGTTTTCTACGAAGATCGAGTGATTTCGAATTACAAAACGATGATTTTTCTTGATTTTCATGAAAAAATGATAGCGGGGAAAATTGCCTGATTCATGGTGCAAAACGAACCCCAACATTGGGATAAAATGCACCGCATCATAGAGACCATATCCCTTGCAAATAGAGAATGCAAAGGCATGGTGTATTCCCTTTAATTTACACCAGAAATAAGGTCTCAATAGAGTGTTAAACTGTAATTCATGAAGTAAAACATCTCAAAAATACACGAAAAGTGAATTCGTTCCATTCTTTTGCAATATATGCTGTTAAAAGCTTAATTCGTAGTCGATGATTTTAACGGAAGTGAATGTTAACCAAAAGTGAATAAAGTGGGAGTTTTATCCGTAGTGAACGTAAGTGTTTTTTCGGTTCGCGGAATGGTCACGAGCGTTTGCCGACCCTGAGACTTGAAGATGGGGGTCTCATCAGTGCTGGGAGTAACACCGCACTGGCACGTTACAATTGACAATATTGTACAAACACTGAATGTTCCGTCACTGACAAATTGTTCTCGAGTGATGGTATCCCATCCACAAGTCTTCAACCGAACGATTCGTTTTCCATGAAGAAAAAAACGCTTCAAACATAATTCAGATAACAAGGAATGATACGTGGTGACCTCAATAGACGTTTTATGGGAAATTCTGAACAATCCCTTTGCATCCATAAAACAATCAAAATAAAACAAACATTTTTAACAAGGGAATAGCTACCTCTATGTTCCTGCTTGAATCGCACCAAAAGTATTTACTTTGTCTAATTATCATCAGCAAATGTCCTGCTAAACACGAAGAGCGTTTAGAAGACACTTTTGTCATGTTTGTTTTTCCATTCTTCTAACGGTAATCTATCTTTACTGTTTTATTGGAAGAAGTTTTTAATGGAGCTCTATGCAGGTAAGCCGTCTTCTTTTACTTGGCCATGGCCATGTCAATGCGTCTTGTCCTAGAATTTATCGCTTGTTCTCAACATTACTTAATTTTGGACACTTTTAGTGCTGATACTTGCTCAAGGAACGCAAGGTTGGGACATTGACGACAAGTTAGAGAAGGCATGGCACTTTCGATCTCCCCAATAATTTTCAACAGGGGCAAAGTTTGATTTTGCTCCGCCAATAATGTTGTACCTGTAGATGTTTGAAAGAAAAACGTTCTCCCAAATTGTATGTTTCTTTACACGGCCTTAAAATTACTCTCAAATTAAATGCAACTTGTTTCAAGAGATCTGAATCCAGTCTAAAGAAAATATGGTCTTCATAATATGAATATATACACACTACGAAAAAGTCATGTAAATTTCCGAGACTGACACATGCAAGTGGCCCAAATAACATAAGAATCAGTTGAAAGAAACGAGAAAATCAATTCAATCAAGCGTACTTTTCGTCGAGTTTTGTATGCTTCGGATTAGGGTCACTTAATTTTACATGACATGTTTGTTTACGTTCCATAATTTACGTCAAAGATGGATTACGTCTCGTGAAAAAAAAGTAATTTCTAAGTGTGTACATAATATGAACATGAATATTGAAAAAATGTAACCGTGCCAAAAGAATCGGGTGTTGTATTTACACAAAAAAAAAACATTACTGACCCTGCATGTAGAAGCTGTACTCCCTATTAAAAATTGCTGACCAACCATCATTGGCGTAACTAGAAAATTTATCTGGAGGGGACGGAAGGGCTGCACTTTTTTAATTTTGCAAAACTACGGGTTATTAAAAACTCACTCAAATTGCGTCCAAGGCAATTTATTTTTGGGTACACATTTTTTTTTCTGTGACCAATAATATAACATTGAGGCTTACTATTATTTTAATGGTGACACAATAAATTTGATTATATTTTTTCCATAACAACGATTGTGACCTTTGAACAAGTAATAATCGTTTGTTCATATTTTTTGTAATAAAATCACAGTCCGGATCTTGTAAATGTAAGCATCTCAAACTTAAGAAAATTCTCAGGGTTAGGTAATTTCATGATTTTTGTAACTAGATTTTTTTATTGAGCAGTCATATCTCAGACATAGGAACCAAAATTAAATTCTAGGAGTTTGAATTTTATAATTTTATAAAATTCTGGTTGTTTCAAGGTAAAGTGCACACAGAATAAAATTTTATATATTTAGGACGTAGGAAAATGTTCAACATGCACAATTTTTTGACGTAGGCCTACGTCGGTGATTTCTACATGGGGGTACACTTTGTGAAAACTGAAAATGGAACATGTAATGAAATTATGAAAATTTTTGAACGTTAATAACTCAGCTGCTCCTGGACCAATTTTAATAATTTTATCACCAATCGATCAGAAATATTTCTACGCATCGATAGCAATGGTGTTGATTTTTAACAAAAAAATATTTAAAAAATGGGGAATGTAAAGAATTGTTAAAAACCGTCGAAATAACTAACAAATCCACTAATGACGTGCATGCATATACTGCAGATGCACAATCCTTAACATTATTAATGTTAAAATAAAAATAGCTTTGTGATCCCAAACCCATATGTTTTCAAGATTTTGTAACTAATAAAAAAGGATATTCGAAAAGAAAGAAATTGATACATATTAGGTATATGCAGAAATTGAAATTTCTGCCCGGAATTTAGCTGCTGGAGTACAATATAGCTAAAACACCAAGGCACGGGTCTTCCCTATAGAGAATGTACAAATATGGCCATAAAATCAAGATTCCATCTGATTCCATTGACTGGAAAACTTTTGAATACTTCCTGATGAACCTACAACCTACCAAATATCCAGTGAACTTTACTAATATGTTGGACTATATGGAGATCTTTCGAATATTTCCTGATGACTAGGAAGGATGTTTGAAGGAATATCCTGTAACTTATGCAACGTTTCCTGAACACCTACAAAACTTAGGTTTTACAAAATTTCCTCAACTTCTACGATGTTCCCTGAATTCAACATTCCATTTTTTTTCCATTTCTTTAAATTCTACAAAGATCTCTGAACATCTTTGCCTTTCTGGAAAGACACCTAAGACATCTACAAATATTTTTGAACACCTAGAAAGTTCCTTGAATTTAGCGAAGTTCCCAAAACCTCCAAGAAGTTCATGGAGCTTTTTTGGAGTAAGATCTCTGAAAAACTGCAATGAAGTTCCCTAAACTGAGGCGCAGATCCCTGAAGTTCTTAGAAGTTTATTGAACTATTTTTAGATCTTTTACAAAATTCCCTGAACTTTTTCAAAATTCCTTACACTTATATCAAGTTTTACGCAGCTCCTCAAAATGCTACGAAATTCGAAAATATTTTACAAAGTTTGTTGTTGAATTTCCACAACTATTCCAAGTGCATGAGGCTAAAAAAAAAACTGAAATTATGTAGAGATTCCCGATCAATAATGAGCTTCCCTAAGATAAAACAATATTTCTTTAACTTCTACGAAGTTCCTCAAATTTAAATGAATTCTGTACTTCTATGCAGTTTTGAGAACTTTTCGAAGTTCATTTTTTCTACGAATTTTTCTGAAGGTCTATGAATTTCCCAGAATATCTTCCAAGTTTACATAATTTCTACGATCTTCCCTGAACTTCTATTGGAAGTTTTACGAAGTTTCCACAAGTTAAAGAAAAATTCCTGTGCTCATGGCCAATTTGTAGAGCCTGAAGACGTCTTATTGTCATCGATTTGATCTAATGTAATTTCTCGAAATTGTTTCTTATAGTCCAGAACATAACAAAAGTAATCAACATAAAGGACTGTAAAAAAATCTTTGTTGGTGGTTCAATTTTATTAATCACTGTTAAATAGTAGCATTGAACTTCAAATAGCAGCATTCAAATTCTGGAGGGGGCCTGGCCCCCTGGCACCTCCAATAGTTACGCCAATGTCAACCATCAATTCAAATTCAGTTTTTGAACATTTTGTCTAAACAGGAGAACCAGGAATTAAGGGGGAAATGATAAAAACCGAGAAATATCCAGGCATTTGATTGCATCTGAAACATACCTTACCTTACCAATCAGGCTAAGGCCTTGTTGTCCTCTGCTGTCCGAAGAAGTCATCTCCACTCTACTCGATCCATGGCCACACTTCGCCAGCCTCGTAGTCTGCGAAGGGTCCGCAGGTCACCTTCTACTTGGTCGATCCACCTTGCCCGCTGCGCGCCTCTTCTTCCTGTTCCTGTTGGGTCGCTTTCTAAAGCCATTTTCACTGGGTCGTCGTGCGGCATTCTTACGACGTGCCTAACCCACCGTAGTCGCCCAATTTTTACGTGGTTCATTCGCCTGCTCCACGTTCCGTCATCCATCTGCACTCCACCGTAGATGGTACGCAACACCTTCCGTTCGAAAACACCAAGGGTGCGTTGGTCCTCTGCGAGCATAGTCCAGGTCTCGTGGCCGTAGAGGACCACCGGTCTAATCAGCGTATTGTAGACAGTCAAATTGGTGCGGCGGCGAATTTTATTCGACCGAAGCGTCCTCCGGAGTTCAAAGTAGGCACGATTCCCTGCCATAATGCGTCTTTGAATTTCTCTGCTGGTATCGTTTTCGGCGGTCACCAGTGAGCCCAAATACACGAACTCATCGACCACCTCGATTTCATCACCGTCAATCTAAACTCGGGGTGGGAGGCTAACATTGTCTTCCCTAGAACCTCTTCCTTTCATGTATTTTGTATTTGATGCGTTGATGGCAAGTCCAATCCGCCTAGCTTCAGCCTTCAGTCTGATGTACGTTTCCGCCATCGTCTCAAAGTTCCGTGCCATGACGTCGATGTCATCGGCGAAGCCAAGAACCTCGATGGACTTCCTGAAGATCGTGCCACTCGTGTCACTCGTGTCGATGTTGAATAGCAGACACGAAAGTCCATCACCTTGCCGTAACCCCCTTTGAGATACAAAGGGACTCGAGAGTGTCTCCCTTAGCTCTCCCTAAGCTCAGTCGGTAAAAGCGCAGCTACAAAGCAAGACCATGCTGGAGGTGGCTGGGTTCGATTCCCGGTCCGGTCTAGGAATTTTTCGGGTTGGAAAATTTCTCGACTTCCCTGAGCTGAGAAAATTTCTGAGGCATAAAAATCTCTGGTCACGTCTTCCTTCGGAAGGGAAGAAAGGCCGTTGCTCCCGGCCCATGTGTGTTGAATGGGTGCGATATCCTACGCAGGTGTGGAAGCTGCCTTCCTGCACATTCGATTGCCGTCAATCGATGGCAATCGATGTCCGTCGGTGATTGGCACTAGATGGCGGAACAGAGACCGACGTTAAATAAAGGAAAAAAGGCGGCATAGAATTTGGGAGAGTACCTACCTTGTAGGTGGCGCTCAGCAGTGTGATCGCGCGGTAGTTGCAGCAATCCAACTTGTCGCCCTTTTTGTAGATTGGGCATACGACACCTTCCATCCACTCCTCCGGTAATATCTTCTCCTCCCAAATCTTGGCAATTACCCAGTGTAGCGCTCTAGCCAGTGCTTCACCACCGTATTTTAATAGCTCACTTGGTAGTTGATCTACACCAGTTGCTTTGTTGCTCTTCAGCCGACCGATCTCACTTTCTGCAGTCCGTTGTTAGTGGCAAGTATGAACTGGAGAGTGTGTGAGGAGTACACTCATAGTGACCATCAGGCAATTAGGTACAGCTTTGGCCAACGGATACCTACGGCAATGTGGAAAACGAAAGTAAGCAAGCGGAGGTGGAAGACGAAGGCATTCGACAAGGATCTCTTTGTAGAAGCTCTCCGGGTAGACCGTCGGTGAGAACGCCATACCATCAAAACGCGTGCTGAAGTATCTTGGAGTGATACTCGATGACCGACTAAGCTTCAATAGCCACGTCGACTACGCATGTGAGAAGGCTGCGAAGGCCATCAATGCGATAGCTAGAATCATACCGAACAACTCTGGACCAAGCAGCAGCAAGAGGCGTCTTCTGGCTAGTGTATCGTCATCGATACTGAAGTATGGAGGTCCAGCCTGGGATGCAGCGCTGAAAACGAAGAAGAACCAAAGAAAATTGAACAGTATGTTCCGCATCATGGCCACGCGAGTCGTGAGTGCGTATAGAACAATTTAGACGGAAGCAGTATGCGTTATCGCCGGTATGATACCCATCGTCATCACCTTGGCGGAGGACACCCAATGCTATATGCGAAGAGATACCAGAGGAGTACGGACATTGGTGAGAACGGAGTCGATGGCTAAGTGGCAACAGGAGTGGGACGCAGCGGAGAACGGTAGATGGACACACAGGCTAATACCGATTCTTTCGACCTGAGTGAACAGGAAGCATGGAGAAGTCAACTTCCATTTGACGCAGTTCCTGTCTGGTCATGGCTGCTTCAGGAAGTACCTGCATCGCTTTGGACACACAACGTCACCCCTCTGTCCAGAGTGTGGCAACGTGGACGAAACGCCGGAGCACGTGGTTTTCGGCTGCCCAAGATTTGAGGCAGTGCGAGTGGAGATGCCGGCCCTTAGCGCGAGAAATGTCGTCATTGAAATGTGCTGGGATGAGAGGACGTGGAGCGTCGTCAGCAGGGCAGTGACGCAAATTTTGTCGGAGCTGCAGCGAAAATGGAGCGATGATCAGTGAGTTAGAAACGCCGGCTAGCTGAGCTAAAGAGATGTGCTTGAGCACAGCCCCCCCCCCCCCGACGAAATACTCTATGGGAGTTCCGGGGGGATAGTGGCTAGAGGCGAGTAAGGTTTTAGTGGTAAAGAGTTTCACACTGTGCCAGAAGGAGAACAAACACGCACCACAGTGACAGGCCGGGCTTTTGAAGCTTTCCTTCCTATAAAAAAATACATACATAACGTACATAATTTTCAACAAGCCCCTCAACCCCCCTCCCCCCCTGCTTTGATCTTGCCACCACTGCACATTTAATTCTCGAAAAATGTCATTATTGAGCTCGACAATCAATAAAATACGAATACGACTGTACAAAACAGTCCATCTCAACTAAAACTAATTGAATCATAAAGGCTGACAAAATCGGGTCAAAAAGCTGACAAAATCGGGGGTGGACAAAATCGGGGGTAGACAAAATCGGGTCACCACTGTATTCGAAAGAACTGCTCATGTTTAAAAGAAGAAATCATTCCTATAAATAAAAAATAATGATTATTTAGAAATTTCTGAAATCAGCACAACTTGAATGAACTGCTCATATTCAAAAGAAGAAAGCATTGCATCGAACCTTCTCATTTTTTTTCGAGGCTGATTTCAAAACTTACTGCGTTTTGATAAAAGTTCAAAACTGTTGAAAATGGCTTGCTCTTCGACGAAATGACCCATTCGGCGAAATGATCTTCGGTAAAACGGCCTTGGGCGAAATGACCTTCGGCGAAACGTCCTTCGGCAAAACATCCTTCGGCGAAATGTCGCGCTCTCAATGTAAGAATCTCGTTTTAAATGTGATGTTCCGTTGACGTTCACACTAAAAAATTATGAATTTTAATGGTGATGTAAAACCGATTGGGACAATGGAAATCTTGGACGGTGGTTACATTCATGTATTCCTAATGTTTCTTCGAGAGCGTGGTTTAAAGGCTTGAACTTAAGTCGTGACTTCATTCGCGTGATGAGTAAATTTATGTCCAACCACTACTCGCTAGATGCTCATCTGAATAGAATAAACCTTGTGGACAGCAACATCTATCGGTGTGGAAACGGTTACGATGACATCGATCTCGCAGTGTGGCAATGTACGGATAATTACACCACCCACCAGAGAGCGACTTTTGAATACCCTTGAGGCCCAAGGAAGACAATCCTATGTTCCCTCAGAGACGTGTTGGGAACTCGCGATATCTGCTATATGTAGTCGGTTTATGTGTTTCTTCAAATGTCTAGTATAAGAATTTAATTTATTTGTCTTTTGTCTCTCTTTATTAGTTTTTGTTTGTCTTGTCCCCCCGTCTCGATGGGTCTCATCGTCGTCCACTGGTCACCATAGCCGGTCGAACTCCAGACGAAACTAGAACCGCACTACCGTTCATACTGGTGACAACGCTCCGATGAGACAACGAAACCTTACCCCCAAGCTCCTCCCCTGATCCTATCCTTCGACAATGTACCTCTCTAACCTCGAGTAAGCCGCGAGTGTTCGGCCCAACTCCTACTAGACATAGAATTAAGTGAATTTTGTTACAAACAAAGAACAATGAACTATCGGCTCCGTAGAGCTAACGTGATTGAGCTTGCTAAATAAACGAACTAGTTAAAAAAAATGGTGATGTAAATATCCATGCATGCTAACATTTTAACGTAGACTAGCAACTTGCAAGAAATATTGCACACTTAGAAAAATTGATGTAAATTTTGGTCCTCTGAGACTGACATATACGAGCGTCAATTTTGACATAAAATTGAGTCATAATAGACGCGAAATTCAGCTCGATCAAACGTAATTTTGAACTTTTCAGTCTCGGAGCACTTAATTTTACATGACATGTTTGTTTACGTCTTATCCATTCTGTCAAAGATAGATTCCGTCACGTATAAAATTGGGAATTTCGAAGTGTGTGCTTACAAAGATGGATGGTACAATATTTAGAATATTTCATGAAATGACTCAGAAATTTACACGATCTGTAATGTGATTTTGTATGGTATGTGACGCTCCATTTATGTGCATCATAGTGACAGAAAATTACACTATTTTTTCGAACTGTGTTTGAGAAAAATTATAGAAACTTATTTCAGTCACGATCAAGTTACTGGAAAATGTTGTGACGAAAGTGTGCTGCACGGATAATTCTCCTTTAGGATTGCGAGTTTACCTCACAATCTTTAGTCCAGAGCTTTTAAATCTGTCTATCAGTAAATAAAGAGTTTAGTTATAGCCTCATCAATTAAACAATACTAACAATGCGGATCCATTTTTACTTCCAATCAATTCCGCTAATCCGCACTATTCATCCCACGATCCCGTGCGACCATTCTTCACCACAAAGCATCCATTTTCCCGTCGAACAAAACTCAACCGGAATGGAAAATAAACCACCTCATAAAGCAAATTAAACCAACAAAGCTCCGGTACTTTTACCCATTCAGAGTCGAATTTATTCGTCGCATTTTTCACCACCGCTCGCCGGCTGACTGGCTGTGACAGTGCGGGACAGCCAACGAATGTGCATTTCTACCATCCACAGTCCTCTACTCACAGCCGGCCAGTGATGCAAAAAAAAACTACCCCAACTGCTCTCCGAAAAACCAAAAAAAAAAATCACTCAGTTCTGTTATTGACTCCAGTCACATTATTATTAACAATTTACTAGCGTACACGCACACAAACACACACACTCACCCACACTTTCTGGTTTTGTGTGCGCGCTCGGGGCTATTGAAGGCCGATAAAAAGCACAATCCGGGTGGAAATGGAGAATGAAAATCGTCGATTTATGCGAACGGAGGAGAATGGGAGGGAAAAAAATCGAGTTCAAAGGATGAAAAGTGAGACGGAACGAGTTTTGTTTGAGAGCTTTGTTGTGTTTGTGTTCTGTTCGGTGAACAAAAGAGAAGCAACTGGGAGGAAAAGCTCAAAAAACGCGAATATTGTGTGCGCGAAGAGAGATAAGGCTTCTATCGGCTCTCATCCGGCTAGCCGGAGAAGAATAAATAACAAATTCGGCATGAATAGAAGAGGTCGATTGATGGAGAAAGAAGGAGACCGATGTTTGAGAAGGACAGAGATGAATCGAGTTGCTCGAAGACGCTCTCTCCCGTAAATGAGTGGAGAAAGTGAGAGAGAGAGAGGGCACGCGAGAGCAACGTGACTTGATAAACGAGTGAGCTAAAACAGAGAGCAATGTGTTCGCGCATACAATGGACGAATGCTGCTGCCTGCCGTGCTGGGTCTTAAGATAAAAGGCGTAAACAATGGCTGAGAAGAGAGAGAAAAAGGCTGAACACGCCTTCTTTTATTCGACCGGTGTTCGTGCGGTTGTGTTTTATACGGTCGAGGTTTTGTTTATCGCATTCAATCAGGGTGCGATCGGATCGGAGATTTTACACTGAGCACATTTGTGTGAGTGTGGAACGCACAAAAGAAGCTGAGAAGCGGAGAATACCTGAAAGCGCCGCGGTGCGTTCAGGATGAGAGAAGGTGCAGAACCGGTCGAATCACAACCATTCAGTTCGAGTTTGGCTCTTGTGCAGTGAAGACCTAAATTGGAGTTTGGATTTTGTTGTTGTTGTTATCGTTGTCTTTGAGACTTTTCCCAGTGTTTGGAAAACGTTTCAAAAACGAGATTCATTGTGAAGGAAGAAACGAGTTTTACGAAGCTACACCATTTGAATGGAATGCAATTAGTGGAAGAATCGAGATAAAGGAAGCCATTCAAAGTGTTTGACAAGTTTTGGACAGTAAGCAAATGAGAGTGAACTTTATGATTTGTGAACAGTGAGAGAGATTGATCAGAAGAGATTGCCAAGTGCATTGATTTACGAAGACTTTAAGTGATTCCGGAGATTATCGAGATGATTAACCATTCAATGGCCAGTTTGAGCCACCCGCATTATGGGTTCTCGCTGGGTAATCATCAAATGGATATGCCGCCGGCAGCTGATTATGCGCCTCAACCGAACCACAGTCCGGGCAGCGTGGACGTGAAACCTCGGTTAAGTTTCCCGCCCACTTCACTGGCTGGGTTTCAAACTCACACATCTCAACAGCCCGGGTCTCATCAGACCTCACCTGGTCAGGACGGACACATCAAGCGACCCATGAATGCCTTCATGGTCTGGTCCCGGCTGCAACGTCGTCAGATCGCCAAAGACAACCCCAAAATGCACAATTCGGAGATCTCCAAGCGTTTGGGATCCGAATGGAAATTGCTCACCGAGTCTCAGAAACGCCCCTTCATCGACGAAGCCAAGCGCTTGCGGGCCAGCCACATGAAGGAACATCCAGACTACAAGTACCGACCACGACGTAAGCCAAAGAACCCCTTGGCTAACGCCGCCGGGGGACTCTCCCTAGGAATGCAACAATCCGCCAAGAACGTCCTTGGATCATCGTACCCATTCCCGCAACTTCCCCCGTACTTTGCCCCGTCTCACCACCTCCAGCAGCTGGAACAACACTACTCAGTTCCCTACTTTGGCGGCTTTGATCCACTGACCCTATCCAAACTACACCAATCGCAACAGAACGTCCAGAACAGCTCCCCGACGGGTATGGAAGCCCACAAGACGCAGCAAATGCCACCGACTTCACTTAGCTCGTTCTACTCCAATATCTACAGTGGCATCTCGGCTGCGGCAGCGGCCTCGCCGCTCTATGCCGCTCACTCGAACAGCCTGTACAACTCGTCCACGTCATCCACATCGCCTGGATCCAGCCCCAGTACCTCACAGCAGTCTGCCACCATCCTGCCGAGCGATATCGAGAACTCGATGCGGCGGCCCGTACAGGTCATCTACTAGTTCGCTGACGACAACGGCACAGTGATTGTATCTCAGAGTAAGAAGCACCATTGTCTGTAGTTCAGTTTACCGATAGGACCTTTCCTTAACCTAAAAGACGCGCTGGCGAACTCCCGTTTTCATGTGTATATATTCCGTGGTTATAAGCGATCGGATGAAGCGTCGCCGCGCCGTCGTGTTACTTACTTTAATTTATTCATGTGAAACGATAACTCTGAACAAAAGGAACGACATCCCTCTCATAGTAGGAAGCTTTTTTTTTTTGTTTTAACTAGTTTAGAACTGATGACGAAGACCGATTTCGGTGGGTCTTTACTGTGTAAATAGCCTAGAAATTTATCGATGTGCGGACTGTGCGCTAGACTAATTATCAACTCACTCCGAACAACGTTGTCTTATGTTAGTTCTGTTAGGTTCGAGTCCCCCCCCCAAAACGAATCATTTATGAGATTATTTTCTATCTCAAACGACGAGTGGACGCGCGCTGTTAGGATACAATTTTTATAACGATTAAAACAAAATTTACGAACAGATCATCATCATCAATCAGTGGAAACGAGTAAACATTCGGCTGATCGGTAGGAGTGGATTGGGTTTTTCGTAAGAATGGACTTTATCTTTATTTGTTATCTCATAAATCGTAAGCAGCAAACAGTGAAAGAAACACAGGAGCAGGAAGATTGTATGCGAAATAAATAATTTTTGATGATAAAAGAGAAATTCGAACCGATTTGTGCTGTTACTATAGAAACTTGAAAAAGAAACCCTAACTGGGGCGGTTGTCTCCTCTTTGCTTGTACCTTTATTTTATGTGTTAACAATGTTTAAGGTTATGATTTTTTCTGTCATCACAATTTACTTGCAATCATAACATTTTCCAAGCGACGGTAAATATCATGTGGTATCGTATTTCAGTTTGGGTCTGTAGTATGTTGACAGTTTGAATACGTTCTCATGATGAACACTCTTGTCATAATCAGTTTTTTTTTTGCTTTACTGCTGTTGCTATGTTATGCCGTTCTGATCAACATGCTACGTAATATGAAGGTGAATTGGTAAGTATGGCTCGCATGTTTCCAATGTTTTATCTCCTTCCCGATGCCGCGCTATTGCCCTTTTGATCTGTATTGAGGGCTCCATCAACTGAGCGAAATTTGAACGAGTTAGGTTGTGATCTGGGCCTCCCTTAGCTCAGTCGGCTAAAGTGCAGCTACAAAGCAAGACCATGCTGTAGGTAGCTGGGTTCGTTTCCGGGAGTAATTTTTCGGGTTGGCAAATTTCTCGACTTCCCTGGGCATAGAGTATGGTTGTACTTGCCAAACCATTATACTAAATAAAAAATGGCACAGGCATCGAAAGCTTCCAATTAATAACTGTGGAAGTGCATCTAGAACACTGAGTTGAGAGCACGCAATAAGCTAATATACGATAAGTCATAAGCTTGAAATGCGAGGAAGATGAAGTTTATGATCTGAATTTGCGGAAGAACTTTAAAGGATGTATGGGAAACGGATAAAAGATATTAATTTGGTTGCCAAAAATGCACAAAATTTCCCACATGGTGTCTACTACCTAAAAAATCTGGAATCTGCAGGGATGTTTATTTTACCAGGAAACACCTGGAATTTTCAAGGAATTTTTAAATTGCTTTATCATTCAAATAAAAAAAAATATTGAAGTACTCCAGAGAACCTTTGAAGACATTTTATATATTTTGTATTGCAACCAACTTTAACCTTCCTAGTGCATGAGCGTCTTATTTAACTCGTAGTCACTTTAGAAAAGCTGTAGCTTTGTTACGAAATATGATAGAGACCTGAAATTTCCTCACTTTACCTAACTTTCAGAAATGAACATTTTGCTGTCAAAAGAAGCTTTCAGCGACCTTTAGGAGTGGCACTACAAAAAAGTGACACATTGTGCATTAGGGTCAGAATAGATCCAGACTGCATTTTCCAATTTGGCCATTTATGCGGGATCCATCGTTTTTTTGGACCTACGTGAAGAAACTTAGGCGGAATGGCGGTACACCACTCGATGTGTCCTATAAAGAAACTCGTGCTGACTCCGCGGAAGAAGCTTCTGATCTCTTCGCAAAATTCTTCAAGGATGTTTTTTCGACTACCCCTCCCGCTCATTCTCCGGATGATCGTCGTGACTGGATGAGCAGCATAGCTCATTACAACTTGCATTTGCCGCAGTTGGATGTATCTGTTGAAGAGGTGATGAAAGTTCTTTCATCTGTAGATCCTTTTAAAGGCCCTGGTCCAGACTGTTTGCCGCCATCGTTCATTAAGAAATTTTCTGCATCTCTAGCTTCACCTGTGTCGATTATCTTCAATCGTTCGCTAGTTAGTGGTGTTTTCCCCACAATGTGGAAGGTTGCGTCCATCACACCTATTCACAAAGCTGGAAACATCCACAACGTTGAAAATTATCGCGGAATTTCGATTCTAAGCTGCCTCCCAAAAGCTCTGGAGAAGATCGTATATGAGGTCGTATATCAAGCGGTTAGGCCAATAATTACCGAACATCAGCACGGCTTCGTGAGGAAACGCTCTACAACAACCAACTTAATGGTGTTTGTCAACTCGCTGATCAACTCCATTGAAAAACGACGATGCGATCTACTTGGACTTCAGTAAGGCGTTCGATAGGGTTCCACATGTGGTTGCAGTGGACAAAATGAGGTGTATGGGATTACCTAATTGGGCCACGAAGTGGCTACAGTCTTACTTAACTGACCGCTCAGCCTATGTGAGTATTAACGATGTTAATTCACCTAGTTTCGAGATACCCGCTGGTGTTCCCCAAGGTAGCCATTTGGGGCCTTTAATTTTCATCCTGTTCGTGAACGATCTGTGTAGTCGACTGTGTTCTTCGAAACTTATGTTCGCCGATAACTTAAAGATCTTTCGTACAATTAAGTCAAGACTTGACTGTTGCGCACTCTAGAAGGATATTGATTCCCTTTTGCGCTGGTGTACACTGAGCGGTATGCAGGTTAATGTCACAAAATGCTGCGCAATATCTTTCAGCCGTTCACGCGGTGTGTACCCCATTAGGCATAAATACGTTAGGCATACGGACGTTAGGCATACGGACGCTAGGCATAATGGACGTTAGGCATAAAGTCATTAGGCATAATGGACGTTAGGCATAATATACGTTAGGCATAATGGACGTTGGGCATATAATACCTTGCTGCTGTGCAACTCTAGAAACCTGTTTCGAGCATGGTGAACAATGCTTAAATAAGGCTAAGCGTTGAATAACAAATGATACAAGTTAAACAAGCATAGTTTCTTTAATAAGCACAGTATGGAATCCATTATTTATCATATCATAAGTGACGTAGCTACATATTTACTTAGATCCAAGATTAGTAGCGATAGCGGTTAAGTAATCTGGCAATGAAAACTCAACATAGTTTTGAACTATAACTTGAAATCAATCGCATCTAGAAATAAAAAAAAAATCACACATTTGATGTAATATATTCTTACACACATATTACAATTGTCAAAGAAGAAAAGGTTTTCCTCAAAGAACAGCTCATGAAATAAAGTATAGTGAATTCTGTGATTTTTCATTCAATAACAAAAAAACAGTTAAGGTTGAATATAAGATGATGTCAAAGAACAGCTCATGAAATGAAGAATGGTGAATTCTGTGGTTTTTCATTCAATAACAAAAAAACATACCAGCTGCTGCTATACTTTTCGATAAAACGGTTCTGTTTTTGTTGTCATCAGAATGAAAACTAGCGGAACTGTTTGCTGAAGATGTGATGTGAGTGATACTTCCATGAACAATGACGAGTTGCCGAAACAAATAAGGAACTGTGGCAAACGTACCATCTGTAACCCAATATTTTGCCAGCCCAAAACGTCGCAAGTTTTCATGAGTTCCAAAAATTAAGGCTCTTTCATTATTGTCACCGAAGTCAGCAATCAATAGACGGTCCCCATTATCATCCTTCTGGAATTCATCGGGTAGATTATGCCTAACGTCCATTATGCCTAACGTCCTTTATGCCTATCGTACATTATGCCTAACGTCCGTATGCCTAACGACCGTATGCCTAACGTCGTGTACCCTTCACGCGAGCCCTTACGACATGACTATAGGATAGGACTCAGTAGTTTGCTCTTCGTTTCTTCAGTTAAGGATTTGGGTGTTATCATCGACTCTAAAGTCAGAATCAATGAGCACATCTCCATGATAACTGCCAAAGCATTCGCCACATTAGGTTTCTTGAAACGAAACACAAACGCATTCCAGGACATCTACGCGCTGAAATCACTGTACTGTGCTCTCGTCCGCAGTCTTCTAGAGTATGCTGTTGTTGTGTGGGTACCCTTTCACGCTATTCAAGCTAACAGAATCGAAGCCATTCAGCGAAACTTCGTAAGATACGCTTTACGTATTCTGCCCTGGAAAAATTCGGTAAATTTGCCGCCTTACGAAGAACGGTGCAGGCTGATTGACCTGGACACGTTGGCAGCAAGAAGGAAACTACTTCAGCGACTCTTCGTGTTTGGATTGCTTAACGGTGACGTTGATTGCAACTCTCTTGTGAGCCAAATCTACATCAATACTCCTCAAAGAGTTCTACGTAGTTACACGCTTCTGTGGCAACCTACCCATCGGACCAACTATGGATTCAACGAACCGTGGACTTTGTGCTGTCGTTTGTTTAATGAAACGTTTGATGTATATGATTTTAACATTAGTAAGTCTACTTACAGACATAGAATTCGACACCTAGCCTAGAAAATATCTGTACAACATTATTTTGAAGATTTAATTAAATAAATAAAAAAAAAATGATACCTGGCACCGGTTCCGATAGGGCACAAATGGATACTTCCAAAACCTCATGTATTGGTATCGTATCGTTCGATGACTCAAAATTTATTATGTTTCAACCAGAATAAAAACACTTCCACAACCTCATGTACTGGTACCGATTCCGGCAGGGCCCCAAAAAGGACACTTCCAAAACCTCATGTACCGGAACCGACCGACAACTCAAGTTTATGATTTTTCATCCTAATCAGACTTCCCTGGGCATAGAGTACCATTGTGCTTGCCACACAATATACAAATTCATGCAATTGGTATTGGTATCGAAAGCTCTCAATTAATAACTGTGGAAGTGCATTTAGAACACTAAGTTGAGAGCACGCAATAAGCTAATATGCACTAAGCAATAAGCTTGAAATGCGAATAAGAAGAAGAAGACTTTTCATCCAGAAGTAAAAAGACAGGTGGATCTGGCCACATCTGGATACCCGGAATCGGTTCTGGCAGGGCCCCAAAAATGACAAAATCTTTCATCCAGAAGTAAAAAGATATCAAGCCATGGACCGACAGGTGGATCACACCGCATCCCGATACCCAGAACCAGTTTCGAAAAATGATTGCGGCTACTTTTTTTATGGCAACGATTTTCAAAGGCCACGTGTCATTTTGGGCAAATAACTTTAGTATACACACTTAGAAATACATAATCTTATACGTGACGGAATCCATCTTTGACATAAAGGATGAGACGCAAACAAACATGTCATGTAAAGTTAAGTGCACCGAAACAGAAAAGTTCGAAAGTACGTTTGATTGAGCTGACTTTCGCGTCTATTATGTCAAAATTGACGCTCGTATATGTCAGTCTCAGAAGACCTGAATTTACATTAATTTTTCTAAGTGTGCAGGCCTTGACCGTCATGACGTGCTTCACAGATCGGGACTCGCCACTAGTCCATGCTGGAGGCGGCTGGGTCCGATTCCCGTCCGGTCTATTAATTTTTCGGGCTGATCAATTTCTCTACTTCCTTGGGCATAGAAAGCTCTCAATTAAAATGTGGAAGTGCTTCAAAGAACACAAAGTTGAGAGCAGGCAAAAAGCTGATATGCCATGTAAAGGCTGACTAAAGTAAATTGGTATTCACAAAAAGACCTATAATTCGTGATTCAATTAGTTTAAAAAGTTAATTAATGGTTGATTTACAGTACTTTTATCAAAACTTCAAAGAAATCTCGAACCTTCCTCTTGCTGTAGCCCATTAACGCCCGCACAGATGAAACGGACACGGAATCAGCGCATTTCTTCCATTTTGCCCGCATTTGCTGGATGTCCTTGACTGCCCCGCCGCTTCGTCGAAGTCACTGCTCTGAAATTGCCCAGTATTTTTCGATTGGTTGAAATTCCGGGCAATTCGGAGGATTCATTAGCTTGGGAACAAAATCGATCTAGTTGGCAGCATACCACTCCAGATCCAACTTGTAGTAGTGACAGCTGGCCAAATCGGCCAAAAGATAACTTTTCCCCAAAGCTTGCGGATGAACGGCAATAGACGCTTTTTCAGGCATTCGTAGATGTAAACTTGGGATGTCATCGTCGAGGATGTGACGAATGATTCCGTTTTCAGGCCACAACTGCAAATCGCTTTCCAAATCATGGCCTTCTTCGCAAACTTGTCGGCAAATACGAACTTGAATCTTCCCGGCACATGCTTAAAATCGAGTTTGACGTATGTTTCGTCATCGATCAAAGTGCAGCCCTTGTGTTTCGTCAAAATACGGTCGTACAAGAACCTTGCACGCTTTTTGGCAACGGAATTCTGCTTCATGTGCCGGTTCGGATGTCTACTGGCTTTGTACGACTTGTATCCTTCTCTGGCAAGGATGTTCCGCACCGTTTGAAAGTTGGCGTTGTACCTTCTGGCCACATCTCGGATTGAAAGATCGGGGTTGGCTTTAACGCACCTCAACATCTTGCTGCGCAGCTGACGATCGCTGGTTCCAGTTTTTTCGTAGGTCCACTGATTCCTTTCCACACTCCGGGGTTCCTTGTAGGTTTTGAGCACTCTACAAACTGTTGTTTTCGGCATCTTCAGCACTTTAGCCAGCTTTGAATCGGATCAATCCGGATTTTCCAGGGATTTGCGCGCAATATTTTTTCTTCTTTCGAGTTTGATTTGACGTTATTTCTGAACGCGATCGACTATTTTGATCAAACTTGGTCCAGTTGTTCTCTATAGAAGTGTAAACAAACCACTGTCAAAGATTTTCGATTCCCAACACTAGAGGCGTGCTAGTGGCGCGCGAGGGGCGTACCAATTTACTTTTTTATCAGTCTTTAGTAGTAATGCAAACGGTATTTTTAAGCAATGAAAACAGTTTTTTTTTATCTTTCGCGGATTAGTATTTGAAGACGCGGATATCTTTTGAGCGATCGCAGATTTCGCGTATCAAGTTTTGAAAATCTTATATCAGCCCTGTAAATGTCATGAAAATGTTATAAGATAAAATGCCATGACATTAGTTTCCTCCATTCAATTTGTACGGAGACGCCTCGGCAGTAAAAATCAACATTTAAGTTAAGTTAGGTTTTCCTTAACTGAGACTGGTTTGCCTCCGAAGAAATGTACATTAACCCACGAGGAAATCGCATTGATTTCGGGTTTTCGGAGCTAGTCATTGAGGGTTGCGTGGGTCGAGTAATTTAAATCATATTGAAGAGTCCGGTTTCCTTCAGGAAGATGAACAGCGTAGCAGTCCGAACGGGATCATCGGAGAAGACATCCCGGATGCTGCTGGAAATGTCGTAGCTTCTCCTGGTTCCATCGTATTTCGGGCATATGCAGATGAAGTGCTCAACGTTCTGTGAGATGTGGTTGTGTGAGAGACGTTTGTGTGGCCGGACCGGAGTCGCGATAAAACGACCTACTCACGGTGGAGGGGTGGATCCTCCCATCTGCTGGTGTCCCCTTTTATCTTCCGTATAAACAGTATACTTCCGGCGAGCCAGTCCCGGCTCCAGGATTGGTCTACGGTCTTGGTGACCCACTTCTTCAGATCCTGCCCGGGGACCTTCCGGGTATATTTGGTCATACGACGGCTTAATCCGGCGAGATGATCAGCTTCCTCATTCCCTTTTACACCGCAATGTCCAGACAACCAAATGAGTACCGTGTTGGGTGGCACGTACTCTTTGATGGCTTGTATCCAGGGGTGCCTGCTGGTTGCGGATTCAAGTGCAGTGACTACACTAGCAGAGTCTGTGAAAAGTGCGATTGGCCGTGCATCCGGGGTAGTAACTGCGATAAAAGCTGCAGCTGCCTCGGCGGAAAAAATAGAGCACTCATCCGGGAGCCTGTGACACTCTTTTAGGTGGTCACCGGAGATGCCGATGCCCACCCTTTTCTGGGCTACGGAACCGTCCGAGCAACGGATGGCGTATCCGGCGTACTTCCTTCTCTGCAAATCCAATACCGCCTGATTTACCGCAGAGGGATTGGAACCAGCCTTGAAGTGTCGTTTGATGGTGTGGTCGGTCTTGATTGGCGGTTTGTTCCAGCCTCTGGCTCCAACCCAATGTGTCTTGCACACTGGGGGGAGAGCTCGGTTGGAGATTTCCCTGAGGAACTTTTTGGCCTCCTTTAGGAGGGAACCTTCCTCGTCTGTACCTGACGTTATCTCATTCAGCCCGATGGCGCGTTTGCATATAGTCCCGGTAATCAAGCGGTCGAAGGGGAGTACTCCTCCCTCAATGCAGGCGGCGATCCCAGGGGTACCAGGAAGGAGTCCGGAAGAAATCCGAAGTGCTTGCTGGTAGACTGGTGTAAGCCTTTCCATCAGGCGCGGTTTGGCAAGGTACGTAGCCTCGATGCCATAGGTCAGCCGCGAGTTTACTATAGCCTTCGCAACATTGGAGCGTGAGGTCCGGTTGGCGTTAGGATGTCGGCCTGCTAGTGTCCTCAGGATGCTTAAGCGCTGTTTGCAGGCACTCTTTACCTCGTTCAGGTGCGTGTTGAATGTAAGAGAGCGGTCGAAATGCACACCAAGTATCCGAAGCGGTTTTCTGAACGGAATTACCTCGTCCTGGATGCTGATCTTCGTGCTGAGGATCCAGTGATTCGACGGACAAATATGAGTGTACCCGCTTTTTGCTGCGGACATCTGGAATCCCGCGTTTGATGCCCAATTCGAGATGTAGGCCGTGGCTTGAATAATTTTTCTTCGAAGCGCTTTGACAGTCTTCTTAATTGCCATAAGGACGATGTCATTGTGTAAATTTCTATTACTATGATGCACATAAATGGAGCGTCATACATCATTCAAGTTCACATTTTAGATCGTGTGAAGTTATGATACATTTCATGAAATAATCCAAATATTGTATGCAACCATCCGTATTTGTAAGCAAAATTTCTGCTAGTTTACGTGAAAAGGGAGTTTACATGCATGAATGTTTGAATGCATGGATGTTTACATTACCAGTAAAATCCCGATTTTTTTTCCGTGTATAACAGTTTTATTCTCTGTAATAACTTTGATCGAAAATACCTGGGAAATTTGTTCCCGATTTTGTCAGTTTCGCGTTTTTGTCAGCCTTAAATTTTAAATGGGGCTGACAAAATCAGGTAAGAACTGTACTTGGGTTTTAATATTTTACTTGACAGTATTGAAAACATTTTTGTTTTTGTATAATTCTCAGAAAATATCTCTACAACTTTGTCTCAGTCGTAATTTCGATCAGAAGTTGGGGTGCTGTACTATTTTTTTATTTTATTTCAATGCCGTTATTTTGAAAATTTTACTAGATTTAAAGTGGCAGATGGTAGAGTTTTTCCGATTCGTCATTAAGTGTCATACCAGAAATTGAATTAAAGGTGATTGCAGTACGTTAAAGAAAATTTGTTTGTTTGTTTGATTTGTATCGTTAACTTGTAATGATGGACAAGACACAGAAAATCGAAGAACATTTTTTTTTATTTAGAAATATGGTTTATTGATTTGGAAGCATACATTTGTTTATAACTTATTTTCGATAAATTTCTTAGTCCTTGAGTGAATGAGTTAGTGATCGGTTGATCATAGGTAGAGCTTGCGTTTGTACATATATTTATAACCATGAAATGGAAAAGTAAGATTGCGGATTTAATTTTAAATGGGACTTATGCAGCAGGAAATTGGTAAATGTATGTTTAATTATTTTTCCTGATATTTTTGTCGTTCAGGACCATAGTGCACTGTATACTGAAATATAATTACTTATCTAATACCCCGTACAGACTGTGGCTTATATCATGTAATATAGACTGCCTTCATTGGCGTAGCTAGAACATTTATCTAGAGGGGCCGAAGGGGGGCCTGCTGCAATTTTTTAATTCTGCAAAACTACGTTTTATTAAAAACTCACTCAAATTGCGTCCAAGGTAACTTATTTTTGGGTATATTTTTTTTTCTGTGACCAATAATATGACATTGAGGATTACTATTATTTTAATGGTGAAACAATTAATTTTGATTATATTTATTCCATAACAACGATTGGGACCTCGATTGGAAGATCCTTAAACGCTTACTGATTTTGAACAAGCAATGATCGTTGGTTCATGTTTTTGTAATAAAATCACAGTCCGGATCTTGTAAATGTAAGCATCTCAAACTTAAGAAAATTCTCAGGGTTAGGTAATTTCATGAATTTTGTAACTAGATTTTTTTTTATTTTCATCAGTCAAATCTCAGACATAGGAACCGAAATTAAATTGTAGGAGATTAAATTTTATAATTTTATAAAATTCTGGCTGTTTCAAGGTAAAGTGCACACAGAAATAATTTAATACATTTACGGCGTAGGAAAATGTTCAAGATGCACAATTTTATGACGTAGGACAATGTGGATGATTTCTATATAGGGGTAAACTTTGTGAAAACTGAAAATGGAACATGTAACGAAATTATGAAAGATTTTGAACGTTAATAACTCAACTGCTTCTGGACCAATTTCAATAATTTTACCACCAATCGATCAGAAATATTTCTACGCATCGATAGCAATGCTGTTGATTTTAAACAAGACATTATTTAAAAAATGGGAAATGTCAAGCATATCATCATCATATCATATCATCATATGCTCATCTCATAGGCAAGGACAAGTTTTTAATCTCCTGGTCTTCAAAATTCGTAATTCAGGATCTTAGGAAACTTACCTAGATTCTGAGCCTCACAGCATTTCTCGAGAGAAAAATTGTTCGAGATAAGAAAGTAAGAAAACATAAGGAATCAAAAATTTCGAAAAATCTTGACATGTGGCAAAAATTGTGAATAATCAGGCTATAATTTAATTTCATCAGGTTTTCAAGATACCGGATTTTGAATGTCATGATTCTGATATTTGAAGTGAAAAAAAAATTAATAAAGTATTTATCCAAAATATGTTTTTTAATTTTAGAACTAACTTACAAAATCAAGATTTAACTATATTTCTAATCGAAAGAATTGAACTCGAAAATTGCATGTTTGTGTTCCTGTTTATAACTAGATAGTAATTTAACTTATTTTTGCAAAATTTGGGATGTTTTTAATATTTTTAATTTAGTTAGTTGTGGTTAAACCCATTTGGTATCAATTTATTATTTACACGTACATTATACAGGAAAGAGCTTTTTCAGATAATTTAATAAAAAAATACACACAAAAAGCACGGAATTTTTTATGTGCTGATCCATGCAAACTATCCTGCAGCTGAAACACCAAGGCACGGGTCTTCCCTATAGAGAATGTACAAATTTGGCCATAAAATCAAGATTCATTATTCAAGATTTCATCTGATTCCATTAGCTAGAAAACTTTTGAATACTTCCTGATCAACCTACAACCTACCAAATATCCAGTGAACTTTACTAATATGTTGGACTATATGGAGATCTTTCGAATATTTCCTGATGTCTAGGAAGGATGTTTGAAGGAATATCCTGTAACTTATGCAACGTTTCCTGAACACCTACAAAACATAGGTTTTACAAAATTTCCTCAACTTCTACGATGTTCCCTGAATTCCACATTTCATTTTTTTCCATTTCTTAAATTCTACAAAGATCTCTGAACATCTTTGCACTTCTGGAAAGACACCTAAGATATCTACAAATATTCTTGAACACCTAGAAAGTTCCTTGAATTTAGCGAAGTTCCCAAAACCTCGAAGAAGTTCATGGAGCTTTTTTGGAGTAAGATCACTGATAAACTACAACGAAGTTCCCTAAGCTGAAGTGAAGATCCCTGAAGTTCTTAGAAGTTTATTGAACTATTTCTAGATCTCTTGCAAAAATTCCCTGAAATTTCTTAAAATTCCTTACACTTACACACTTAGATTTTTTGCCGAGATTGGCACCACCGAGCAGGCTCGGCATTTATTTTTACTGAGATATCAGCAAAATTTATGTTTGTTAGACGAAATCTCGGCAAAATTTCCGTTTGTTAACTGAATCTCGGCAAATTTTTCACTGCGATCCAGCAAAATAGATTGCCGAGCTGCTCGGTGGTACCCATCTCGGAAAAAATCTAAGTGTGTATATGAAGTTTTTATGCAGCTCCTCAAAATGCTACGAAATTCGAAAATCTTCTACAAAGTTTGCTATTGAATTTCCACAACTATTCCAAGTCCATGAGGTTAAAAAAAAAACTGAAATTATGTAGAGGTTCCCGATCAATAATGTGCTTCCTCAAAATAAAATAATGTTCCTTTAACTTCTACGAAGGTCCTCAAATTTAAATGAATTATGTAGTTCTACGCAGTTTTCAGAACTTTTCCAAGTTCCTTTTTTCTACGAATTTTTCTGAAGGTCTATGAATTTCCCAGAATTTCTACCAAGTTTACTTAATTTCTACGATCTTTTACAAAGTTTCCACAAGTTAAAGAAAAATTCCTGGGCTCATGGCCAATTTGTAGAGCCTGAAGACGTCTTATTGCCATCGATTTTTTTTTGGGTATCAAGCTGGAGCTGCGTGACAGCTTAGTTTTCAAGACTTGACCCATTTGAATAAACTTTGCTTCTATCTTTGAAAATACAGCAGAAGGACTAGCCTATGTTGGCCGCATGAACACTGGATTTCGTGTGTATTGTTTCAAGATAGTTATAGAAAAAATGCTGTGACGTGTGTGCGTAGATACATCCGCGTAGTAAACCGATTGAATAAGTAAATCCGTTTCGAAAGAAATATCTAAATTATGTAAGTTACGAAAACCGCGCGAATTCCGAAAGCCGTGCGAGACAACCGAAGCGAGAAAAAAGGCTTATTATAATTTAAAGAGTGCCACCAAAATAAATGTGATAGCCTATGTAAGCAAGTTGATTAATTTTGGTTTCCTCCCTAGATATTCTACTTATTTACTACTGAGCTTTGTATCAAATTAGTTAATTTAAAGAGCGTATCAATCATTTCAAGATTTCGCGACCGCACCGAACAAATTCTATACTACATTAGCTCAAAAAAGTTTTGGTGAGCTCTACTGCATTGCGAATCACTCCTGCGTAAGCTCCGTTGACGTAGGCGCGTTGATTCCGACAGCCGTGAAAAGTTAAACATGCATCAATACCACATAAGGAAAGATCGATTTTACGTATGGTTTAGTTCATAGATTAACATTGACTGCTGTTTAAAATATAAGTACTTGAACACTAAGAAATAAGTTAACATTGTTTCCTGAGTAATACTTCAATGAAAACAACAATGAAATCTTGTCACGCAAATAGAAGGAGCACCGTTGGCCACTTTCTGAAATATTTCAATAGTATAATTCAATAAATCTATCTGCGTAAAAATAAATAAAATAAGAGTGATTTGCGGCAAAACCCGCCAGTATCACCCAACGTCAGTGTACTACAACGCGGCTCTCAATCAAAGGAGTAACAAGTGTGATACTATCACTGCTAGACTAGATCTTTGGTTCTCTCATGCAGCGGTTTATCAGAGAGGGGAAGCTTAGTAATCCCCATCGCCTGCCCATGTCGCCATTCTATCGCGGCATGAGCCAGCAACGCCGACCATAAACCTACCGTCTCCAACACTCCACTATAAAGCATGAAATTAAACCCGCCCACCAACAGCAAGGTGCAAAAACTAGCCAAGGGGAGGGTCGTCTTATTGCCATCGATTTGATATTATATAATTTCTCAAAATTGTTTCTACTAGTCCAGAATATAACAAAAGTAATCAACATTAAGGACTTTAAAAATTCTTTGTTGGTGGTCCAATTTTATTAATCACTGTTAAATAGTAGCATTGAACTTAACAAGCTTGACAAAATACCGGTGAGTCAAAAACAAACACCAAAAATTCTGGAGGGGGCCTAGATAACCCCCATTAGTTACACCAATGGCTGTCATTCGCTGCCAGACTGTTGAGCAGTTCAGTCGATTTGAATTCTCTCTAGTTTCGTTCGTTCGTTCGCATGTCGAATTAGCTCCGCGTTGTGTAGTGACGCTCTCGCTGACCCAGCCATGGGTAAGAAATCGCGCGGTAACGCGAGTGCCGGTTTACCGGGAAAACAGACTCTCCCAGGAGACGGCGCGACCACCGAGCCAGCCCAGAAGAAGCAGAAGAAAACCCCATTGCCCATCCCGACAGGCGTTGCGGACCCGCAGCCGGGGCCTCCCGGAACTAAACGACCCAGACCTGAAGACAGCAGCGCCACCGTATCAGCAGCAAAAAAGCTGCTGAGCAACAATCCGTTCTTCGCCCTGCAGAACGGAGCCCAGCCGCAGTCGGACCCTGAGACGGTGCCGAAAAAAGTTAAGTTGCCACCCTTCTATGTGAAGGGCTTCCCTCCCGGGCTATGGGAGCAGCTGGATTTCTACATTAAGCAGGGCCTTCGCTGCACCATTCAACGGTGCACGGAAGGCTACAAACTGATGGTCCCGGCCGAAAAACACTTCAACGCAGTTCAGGCCCTCTTGGACAGAATGAAGCTGGAGTACTTCTGGAGAAGAACTCCACAACCGTGAAGGATCTCCAGACGACACGCACACTGTTCCACATCGTAGTGAAGTGGGAGCGGTATAAACCCACCCACCGTGGCGTCACTCAGTGCTCGAACTGCCTATTGTTCGGGCACGGCACCAGGAATTGCCGCATGGCCAGCCGCTGCATCAAATGCGGCAAAAACCACAAGATCGACAACTGCGACAGCATCGAGGAAGCCACTCCCACATGCGCCAACTGCGGTGCCGCCCACAAGGCCACGAGTAAGGCCTGTCCGAAGCGGGCCGAATACGCCGAGATCCGGAAGAAGGCCTCGTCCAACAGCCAGCCCGGTCGCAAGAAGGTTCCAGAAAACAACGCGCAGAACTTTCCTCCGTTATCACCGGTCCAATCACGGCCAATTCCAGTGTTGCCGCCGCTCCCGCTCAACCAACAGTTGGCTGCCGCTGCAGTACCCGGTCAAGCCTCCGGGCCATCGACGGATCCCCCTGCTCCGGGATTGGCCGGTACAACCGGTGAAGCTACAGACGATTCTCCGCTGTCAACGGATGAGATCGTCACACTGTTGGCCCAGGCCATCATCATCAAGCGCACCTGCGCAACAAGAACACAACAGCTCCAAGCTATCATCTCCTTCGTCGCTAATTATGGACCGTGAACCCATAAAGATCGCCAACTGGAACGCTCGCTCCGTAGGGGCGAAAAACTTTGAGCTTGCAGACTTCCTCCGCAAGCACGACATCGACGTGGGCCTTCTCACCGAGACCCACCTCAAGACCGGTGACAGCTTCTGGCTGCCCGACCACAGCATTGTCCGGCTTGATCGCACCAGCTCCAGGGGGGGCGGTGTCGCGGTCATCATCAAGAAAGGCATCAAGTACTGCACCCTACCCCACTACCGCACTTCCATCATCGAGGCCGTCGGCGTTGAGGTGGAAACATCGACCGGAAACGTCCGGTTCATCGTTGTCTACTGCCCCCGGCAATGTACCGTTAGCAATGGTACAGCACAGCAGTTCAAGAACGACCTTGCCATCATAACCCGCACCAATGCCCGCTTCGTAATCGGAGGGGACCTGAACGCCCGGCACGAGGCCTGGCGGAACTACCAGCAGAACCAGAACGGCCGCCTGCTATTCGACCATTCCCAGCATGGTCTCTATTCCGTCTGGTTTCCGGACGAACCAACCTTCACATCACCGACGGGCAACCCATCGACGCTGGACCTGTTCTTGGCAAACACCAGATTAGCCAAGCCGGTTGCCGTCAACGACCTGAGTTCGGACCACCAACCGGTGCTGACCGAGCTGGGCTACAACGTGGCCCCTGCACCGTGCCAGCGGAAGGACTACCATCGAGTCAACTGGGTCCAGTTTCGACGCGTGGTCGACCGCCACATCGACGACAACCCACCGCTCGACACAGTGGAGGACATCGACCGGGCCCTGGAGGGTCTCCATCAAGCCATACCCATGGCTGACGAAGAGTGCGTTCGACGAGTTCCTGTGAGGGGTAAGTTTCAAGCAATTGATTCCCACACCAAACTCTTGATTCGGCTCAGAAATGTTCGTAGACGCCAGTTTCAGCGGACTGGGGATCTGCAGTGTAAATGCGAAATGGTCGATCTGAATCGGCAGATCGCTTCCAGAATGATCTCAATCCGGAACAAGAGTTTCGGGCGGCTCGTTCAGAACCTGGACGACCGTTCCAGACCATTCTGGAAGGTTGCCAAGGTGCTGAAGTCTCACCCCAAGCCCATTCCACCACTTAGAGTCAATGACGAACGGCTTATCACCAACGAAGAGAAGGCCAATGCAATTGGGGAGCACATTGCCCAGTCGCATTTGCTTGGCTCTACAATCCCAAGTCCACTCGAGAACCAGGTTGTGCAGTGCGTCCAGACGTTAGATACCTCCCCTTGTGCCGTACCTCCAGAAGAACGGATTATAGAGGAACAAATTTGCTCAGCGCTGAAATATAGTAAAAACATGAAGGCTCCCGGGTTTGACGGAATATTCAACCTAGCGTTGAAAAATCTCAGCCCGAGGGTCCACTCGCTGCTGGCTGCCATCCTCAACAGATGCTTGGAGCTGCACTACTTTCCAAGCATCTGGAAGGTGGCAAAAATCATCCCGATCCGCAAACCTGGGAAAGACCCTTCACTACCGTCAAGCTACAGACCGATTAGCCTGCTCTCAGCGCTGAGCAAGCTGTTCGAAAAATTGATCCTCAGCCGACTAAACAAGTTTGTGGAGGAACATGACATTCTTCTTCCGGAACAGTTCGGGTTCCGCAAGGGGCATTCCACCAATCATCAGCTAGTGCGGGCGATGAATAACATCCGGAGTAACAAAGCTGTATCCAAGTCCACAGCCATGGCCTTGTTAGACGTCGAAAAGGCGTTTGACAATGTCTGGCACGACGGACTTATATACAAGCTTTGTAACTCCAACTTTCCACCATACCTTGTGAAAATCACCCGTAACTATCTCCAGCAAAGGTCGTTCAGGGTGTCGTTGAATAGTTCCCTTTCGGGACAATTTCCGATCCCAGCAGGTGTTCCGCAAGGGAGTCTGCTGGGACCACTGCTTTACAGCATCTACACGTCGGACATCCCTCCTCTAGGAGACGGTTGCGTGTTCTTTCTGTTTGCAGATGACACCGCGATAGCCGTCAAGGGTAGGATGCCTCGTGAAATTACGAACAAGCTCCAACGATGCCTTGACACCTTTACTGATTATGCCACCACGTGGAAAATCAAAATCAACGCCTCGAAAACCCAAGCGATCATGTTCCTTCACAGACAATCATTAAAACTTAAACCGTCTCCCTCCTGTACCGTAATAATGGATGGTACAAGGGTCGAGTGGTCCACTGATGTTACTTATCTCGGGATGTTGTTCGATGAGAAGCTCCTGTTCCGCTCGCACATAGAGAAAACCCTAGTTAAGTGCTCCGCCTTGGTTAGGTGTTTGTATCCGCTCATTTGCCGCAGATCCCGCCTCTCAAGGCAAAACAAACTGGCTGTTTACAAACAGATCATAGCCCCCGCGATCTTCTATGCCGCCCCGGTGTGGGAATCGTGCGCTCAGACCCACAGGAACAAAATCCAGGTTGCACAGAATAGAGTGTTGAGGATGATCCTAGATCGTCCATTCGACACAAGAATAGCAGACCTCCATCAAGAGGCAGAAATTCCCAAAGTAGATTCCAAAATTGATGATATGACAACCAAATTTATTCAAAAATGCAATCTTTCTGAACATGCTTTAATAAGCAATTTGTACATAGTAGGTTAAGTGTATATAGTAGAGTAGGTTAGTTTTAAGCTGTAAATAGTAGTATTAAGTAGTTTCTCTTCAAATTCTAAAAACAAAACAAACCAATCCCACCAAGGTGGTCGACCGTGTACTAAGTCTAGGACTAATTCTGTAAAACAAATTTTGAATTTTGCCCATACCTAAAGATGAAGAAAGCAATTAAATCACTTAGTAAAAATTTATATGGTAATCGTCCAAGTTAAACTAAAATAAAGATCATTTAAACTGTCAAAAAACAAAAAAAAAAAAAAAAAAAACCAATGGCTGTCTTGCAATGAGCACTCATACACAGGATTTCCAGAGAAAACTAGATGTATGAGTGCTCATTGCAAGACAGCCTATATTACATCATACAGTACGGGGTATAAACCATCCTGTCACTTTTCCAAAATTGTGACTTAGTTTGTGAATATTACCATGCTCGAGGCCACTCCGTTTACAACGCTTAGAATCGAAAGTAGCACAAGTTCGAGAAATACCTAATACCTACTTCCTTACAATTGGCAAGGACCAGCACGTGTGTGCTGACGTGAAAGACTTATCCCTTTCATTACCAACGATGAAAGAAACTTCCCGTTTCCCGGACATGATAACTAGGAAGAAAGTCGAGAGTATTCTTGTTACCACCATGCGGCACTGAAGAGCTCCAGTCAGTGAGGATATGAGGCAGCGAATTATTTTCTCCTTGCCCGAATTGTAAGTAGCAACACGGAAGAGCGGAAGCACGCGCGAAAGCAGCTCATCCTACGTTCCATACGAACATCCATACTTTTAGTGTTCCCCGTCCCCGTAGTGGCATTTAATGGATGGAAAACATGGCCCGAACAAAAAGGGATAAAAATGGAAATTGTTATATTTTTATTGAGGCGAAATTTGTTGAACAACGGCGGCGGCGTCGTCCTTCTCGGTGATAGGACTGTGTGTGCGCTCGCGGGGGAGGGTGGCGCGCAGGCTGACATGTGCCTATGGTTTATGTTTTCTTTTCATTGGCATTCATTTCTCCGTTTTTTTGCTTTTGTTGCTCGAATAAGAAAGAATGACAATTATTCAAAAGCATATTTATGACATTTGTTACAGTGTGTGCGGAGCGGTGTATCGAGGGTAAGTCGGAAGTTTGGAAAGGAACAACTAGGATGCGACTGAGGGGGGAGAAGAAAAGCGGGGCGGGCGGTGGAAATGTGAGTGAATAGTGAGTGAGCGGGATATGTCAGGAAGGAACAAAGACCGAATTGTGAACGAGGTATGAAAGGGGAATCGGAAAAAAGAATGGCATCAAACATTGTGGCCGTAATCGTGATGATGGCAATAACATTGTAGGAAAGTGACGCAAATTTATTCATTAGGACGTAATTAATCAAGCGAGGGTCGTTTGCGGCGCGTTTCTGTGTCGAGAAACTTGATGGCTGGGATGTCGGTCGAATTGAGAATCCCGCCTAACTACTTGACCACGGTCTATTTTAGTTTGATTCACTGTTTAAGTTATGTGTTAGTTTCAGAGACTAACAGTCTTACAAATTAGTCGATTTTTGACAAGCGTTGATAAATATGTACCATGATCAGAAAGCAGCACTCAAAACCTTTTGAATGTAATTTAGAACTGGAAGACACTTCTTCTATAAACTCGGTATTGCATATTTCACATATGTAAATAAGATCAAGGTTTTATTTTCACACTGATAACAAACCAAATTTGAGTTTAGTTCATTCATAATCGGAACTCAGCGATGAGTAGATTTCCCTTATGGTTTCTTGTGGAAAACCTAAAAAATGTACCAAAAAATGAAAAAAAAAAATTACGGAAATTTTACTCTTTCTAGTAGAAGTACCAATAGACTGAGTGAATCCATTCTTTTCTTTTCTCAAATTCGGATTTTTTTTTCCTGGACAAATCTGGAAAAACCTGGAAAAACATGACGCAAAATTACTCATCGCTGAGTTCCTGCACTTTGTGATTTATGAATTAACTAAACTCATATTTGGGTCGTTCTCATTCGCCGTGTACATTTCGAAGGAATCATTGTTTTTCCAATTTTCCACTAGCAACCAAAAATATAATTGCTAGTTTTTCAAATCAAAAAGAAAATCATCTCTACGAACCACCTCTGGAGGAGGTCAACACCCTGAATGACCGACACCGCCCAGAACAAAAGTCCGCATACACCAACCGAAGCCACCTCAGTCGCGCTAATTGACGGTGTCTCGAGCTCGTGTGTGCACATTTTTATCCCATATTCAGCATTGTTGTTTTCCCCCCTTGCAACGCTGCAGTTTCTAACCGTTCAACAGTTTAATCAAGCTGCCCGATGATGCCCGATGAGACAATGGTGATTTATGTGGTGCAAATATTTACGATTTTCCCTCCGCATACAGGCACATTAAAAGCTAGGAACGGCGCCGCGACCATCGAGAAGTGTAAACAACACGATTAAACACTGTTACAAATCGGCACTCGCAAATAGACATCGATTCTTTCCAATTGACCCTCTGCCGTCTGTTTTTGTTGTCGTTGTTGGAAACGCACCCATTGTTCGTCAGATTATAAATATATATATTGAATAGCGCCAAATGTATTGTGCCTGGCCATTGTTTGCCGGAATGATGAGCCACTCCTGGGACACTGCGTTGCAGTTTCTATTCAATAAACCTTCGCATAAATAATGGGTGTATCAAAAATTAACGGTTCGCTACAAATATATCAATTCCGGATGTTGCGAAACGATGGTCGATGAATGACGGCCGCTGCTGCGTTGCTGTTGGGGTAAGACTTACGGAGAAGATTCATGTTTTGGAGAGAGAAAAACATTCAACTCATCGTCCAATTATTCTGCGGTCGGTAGCACTTAACCCGATCATCATCAGCGTCAGCATGCGGGAAGACGGAAAAATACACTGCATGGCAAGCATATGTCTAATTATCAAGCTGATTTTAAAGGCGATAACATTTCCGAATAATGGCACTACTCTGGAGGAGAGTGAGGCAAGATGGCTCTCCTGAGCTGGTTAATATCACGGCCGTCATGTAACGATGAAAAAACAGGTCCTCTCACTATCACGAGAGAAAACTACCTATCATTAACTTTCTTGTCATTTTTCAATGATCAAGCACTCATGAGAATAATTCTTATGCTGTTTTGACAACAACATTTCTAACTGATATAGATGAATTTAAGCAAACAACCGTATGTGATCGGTACAGTGAATATATTATTAGGATTTCATCGGAACAAGTAACTTTAATAGCATTAAATGAGCTAGTAATTACGATGATTACAACACTGTCACCTTCTGTCATAACAAAAAATTCGAAGAGATTTTGAAGAACTAAACTAAATCACTAAATCAGAAGGTGACTATTTTCATCGGTGCTATGAAAATAGGTCACAACAACATTTTTCACATTATTATGAAGTTTCTCGATGGGAACACAAACTCTGTTGATTAGGTCTTTTTCCAATGCATGAAGCACGATACCTGTGAACAAAACAAGAGCTTGATAACAAAAGCCTTGAAGAAATTTGCCAGCTCTTCACAAACAAATTTTCCAGCGTGTTTGCCAACGAGAGTATATCGTCCCAAAAAGTTGCTATAGCTGCTTCCAATGTACCCGTTTACATACGTGATTGTCGGTGATTGGAAATCCCGGTCCATGAAGCTCTTATCTCATCGGTAGCACCCAGGCTGAAATCGTCTCCCAATCCCGGACCAGACGGAATACTATCCGTTTTCCTCAAAGAACACTTAACGTGTTTACTGAAGCCTCTGTGTCATCTCTTCGGATTGTCTTTGAGCACTGTAATCTTCCCGATCTGCTGGAAGAACGGACAAATGTAACCAGTCCATAAGAAAACACACAGGAAGGATGTAGACAACTACCGTGAAATCACCTCGCTATGCGCTATCTCAAAACTCTTCGAAATAGTTGTTCTGGAGCCACTGTAAGCAGTATCTTCATGAAGACCAACACGGATTCGTTTCCAACCGATCAACGACTACTAACCTGCTATGCTTCACCTCGTACGTTACGAGAAGCCTAGCTAGCAGACCGATGCAATCTACACCGACCTGTCAGCAGCATTTGACAAGATCAATCACATTAGCGGCGCCTGTGGCTTAGTGGTAAGCGTGATTACCTCTCACCCCAGCAGGCCTGGGTTCAATCCCAGTCGTCGACGCCGGGATGTTCTGAGGCATAACATCTCTGATCACACGAAGGGAAGTTAAGTTGTTGGTCCCCGGTTCATCAGTTGATGGGTATATAGGTGGTAGGGTGCTGGTGTGGGAGCTGCCTCCCTGGCGTCGGTAGCATTGGTGCTCAGAATGGAAAACAAGATCGACGGAAAACAAATCAAGGGAAAAAAAAAGATCAATCACGCTATCACCATCGCTTAATTGGAACGGCTACACTGAAAATGTATTTTGGTTATTTCTCTGAAGACCGTTTCGTAAAAATTAATATCGTACATAAAACACATCTTTCATAAATGGTACGAACCAGGCATGGAAAATCATTTGCATTCATTTTATACATTCATTTACATTCATTTGCCTCTAACTTTTTTTTATCAACGGCATTCCGCAAAATAATACAGAGAGTTTTTGAAGGTTTTGTTATTAGCTACAACTTTTGCTCATAACTCAAATCTGTATCTCTTATGCATCACGAACTAGAGCGGGCAGAACTTGTTACTGTTTTTCAGTGAATGTAAAATACATTCACTGAAAAACAGTAGTGGTTTCTGTTCTTTCTGGTTCATCATGCATAAGAGAAACGGATTTGGCTTGTTAAGAAAAGTTGTAGCTAATAACAAAACCTACAAAAGCTCTATACATTATTTTGCGGAATGCTGTTGAAGAAAAAAGTTAGAGGCAAATGAATGTAAATTAATGCACGAAATGAATGCAAATGATTTTCCATGCCTGGTACGAACCATTCGTTTTTCCTATCATCTGGTGCAATGCCAATTCAACTTCGTACAATCAAACCAACAACTGCGCTTCTTGGCTCCTAAAGTGCTGATTGTGTGTTGGAGATGGGATGCCTCACTAACACACTCCACATTTTTCGGTTTCCACAAACAACACTTGTGGCCCGCTGGTTGGGTGTAGCGATACCGAGTGTGACAGTTCTAACGAAACTAGCTTCATACAATGTACAAATCAATCTCGTTGCAGAAAACAACGAATAAACTCGTAGAACAAACGAGCGATTTCGTTTTATAAACGAAATTTTATTTTCAGTGTAGGGATTAATGGATGTCTACTATTTTGGTTCCAGTCGTATCTTATCGAGCACCAACTAAGGGTGCGACGCACTAAAGCTTCATGTTGATATTAGTATAGCATTTTCTCTCAACTCTGAAAATCGTAAACTTCACGTATGAAGTAAAAAAAAAACACTTTAAAGTAACTCAAGGAAAGTGTAACATCACCCTACTGCTTCTCTCTGAGATGACTACGTTGGTTATGGCGAGAGACGTTTCACAATATGTGGGTAAAGAAGAATTCTCGCGAAGCATTTGAAAAGGGCCCTTTCCTCGTTGATCGATTCTCTTCATCGACTTTGTCTTTGGTTTACCAGGGCAACATAAATGAATTTATCGCTAAGCTCACAGCACAGTTCAATAGAAGCTGATGTTAGCTTGCGCCTGAAATAATACACTGAATGGGAAATTCATTTATAGTAGGGTGATTTGCGAAAGAGAAGATCGATCAACAATTATAGGCCCTTTTCTCGTGTTGCGCGAGAATTGCATTATAACACACTATCGCCTGGAAATGCTTCCGGCAACGTAGGGCTTTAGGTAATGATTAACGTCACTAGCACTATTCCCCAACTGCAATGGAAGCAAGTCAAACGCGCACTCTTTTGCCTGTGTATTTGAGCAAATACCTCAAATCCCCTCATCCACTAATGTATACGCTGGTAAGAGAGTGTGCATTTCATCAGTACTGTCGTATTAATAGTTCTTCGCTCAATTTCAAGTTCTACTTAATTTGAAAAAAAAACATGTCCATTCTCCCAAAGTATAGCCAATAGAATCACGAGCAGTGATGCCACATTTTATTGATTTTCAATCTGTATTTTCATCGCAAAAAAATCTTTTTAATCTCTATCTGGCTGACAAAAATCTGTATTTGTATTTTGAACGGTTTTAATTTAAATTAAATTAATGATTTCGATGATTATGAACCACCGTGAGTCATCTTTATTACAAAGTTAATTAATAATAATTATTCTTTTATTAAAAATTGTAATCACATGGAACATTATTTTCAAAATCCGTTGTCGAAGACGAGCGGTTTTGTGGTTTTGTTGCCAAAATCGAAAGGGTACTGTAATTTATTAATACTGGCCTTAGTGTGGATTTACCTAAATCTTCATTGACTTTATTCATAGTTCAGAAGGAGTTTGTTCAATGTTTAGAATCTTGAAAAATGACTAAAGTTAACTTTCTAAAGAATTTTCTGTTTTTTTTTATCACGAAATCCTATAATCTTGATTTTGTAAGTGATTTGTATCTTTCCTACAATTCAGAAAATACAAAACATTAAGTTCCAGTAGTAGCGAGAGACAAATCTGCTTCCAACGGAAAATTTCCTGGGTTTACTCAAATGACTTGTTTACCGATTTGACACACCAATATAGTTTAATTAAATATTGTATATTGATACAGCGAATATAATGATTAAAATAAACATATTTATTTGAGCGTGTGACAATATCACGACGCAAACACTGATACACCACACCGTAGTCTAGCGAAACTATCAACCTATCCTCTTCGGAACTTTCCCTAGCTGATCAATTATCGCATCAAAGCTTCATGCTGATATGTCTATATGCCTATTTCCTGAAGTTGATTCGACTGCCATGTAGTTATTTGATCTTTTTAGAAACTTCCAGAATTTTTCATAAACTTTCCGAAACTTCCTTGATGTTTGCGGATTATTTATTAACCGATAATCTTTGCTGAACTTGCAAACATGCAAATTGAGTAGGCTAAAAGCTGTAAACCCTGTTTTTAGTTGCATTAGGCAGATCTGCAGCTTGAATTGTTTGTTAAGTTCTTGGTGCTTTCCTGAAGTTCCCTAATCTGTCAATAAGATCTCGGAACTTCCTTAATATTTCAGCAATTTTCCTGATACTAATGGAACTTCCCTTGTGAGCTCACCATCTCCCTGAAATTTTCGGAATATTCTTGAAGCTTTAGAAATTTCCAGTTTTTGCAATTTTCCTGAAGTTAAATTCTCTTAACTTCTTTGAAGTTCTGTGGACTTCCCTGAAGATCTCGGAACTTTTTTTTTCAGGAAAAGGAAAAGTTTTTCTTGATTTATTTCAGAAACTAATGGGGCTGCCTTAAAGTTTTCTGAACTTCGCGGAAGTACCCACAATTTATCTAAAGTTCTAGAAACTGCCATGAAGTTATCGGAACTTCGCTTAAAATGTTCCCGTATATCCCGATGTTCATGGAACTAACCCGAAGATTCCGGACTTCTTTAAAAGTCCTATAGTTCAATTGAAGTGCCTCTTTGAACCTTTTTAAGATTCTTGGAACTGACCTGATTTTTTCGAAACTTGCCCTTACACATTATTGAACATTAAAAAGCCTGAACTTTCCAAAACTTCTCTTAATATTACTAAAGTTATTTGAACTGCCCTCAAAATGTCTGAGCTTCCCTTATGATCTTTTAACTGAGCTTCACTGGGCTTCTTGGAAGTTGATTAAAGTTATCTGGACATTAATGTTTTTTGACTTTCTGGAAGTTCTCCGCATGTCACTGAAGTTCTCAGAAGTTGCTGCAGTTTTCCTGAGCTAATGAAATCGCATTGCAGTTCTTGAAGTTTCCTAGAGGAGCTCTAAATTTTTCCAGAAGCTGTGAGAACTTTCCTCACGATCCTGCAGTTTTCTTAAGAAACTGCCCAGAAATTGTCGGAACTTCCTTTCATGTTAAAGAACGTTATAAAAGTTCTTTAAATTTTCGTGAATAGAACTGCCCTAAGGTTCTCTTATATTTTTTTGAAGTTCTGGGAACTTCCTTGAAGTTTCTACACATTTTCTGAAATTCATGGAACTGCTCTAAAGTTCTTAGAACTAACCAGAAACTTCTGTAAAGTTCCTGTCCTATGTTTAGCGGTACTATGTTTTGCAGATAATTTGATTCAAATAATTACGTCTGTTTGTCTTTGACTTTTCAGTTCATAATATGTGTGGTCGTGAGATGATCTAAAGGGCGAACACGAAATTATTGCGACACCGAAAATGTCATGCCAATTTTCTTATAATGTTTAGAATCAAACCAAAATTTTAGGGTAGTTTTATACATATATTTACTTCAAAAATCAAAAGAAAAGTTAATCGATGGAGCCTTGAGTGTAAAATTGAACGCATTTTCGCTTGATGCCCTCCATCAAAGTCTTTACAGTGTCATCCGGTACCAGTTTCTCAGTTTTTTTTTTCCATTTTCTTAACATGTCCTTCTCGTCTTTGACTGTCTTCTTGCTCTTCCGAAGTTCCCGCTTCATTATTGCCCAGTACTGCTCCACCGGGCGCAACTCCGGACAGTTTGGCGGATTCATGTCCTTTGGAACAAAATGGACAGAATTGGCCTCATACCACTCCAGGACACTTTTAGAATAGTGGCATGATGCCAAATCTGGCGAGAATAGCGGAGCTTCGTCGTGCTGCTGCAAGAACGGCAATAGGCGCTTCTCGAGGCACTCAGATTTGTAGATCTCGCCATTTACTGTGCCCTTTGTCACGAAAGGCTCACTCCTCAGTCCGCAAGAGCAGATGGCCTGCCAAATGAGATATTTGGAGGCGAACTTCGACATTTACTTCTTCTTAAATTTGTCGTCCACATCGAACTTGCTCTTGCCGGTGAAAAACTCCAACCCCGGAATTTGCTTATTATACGTTTCGTCGTCCATCACACAGTCAGCCATATATGTTCAACATTTTTCCCAACTGCCGGTACGACAGGTCAGGAAATTCCAGGTGTTTGGAAAGAATTTGTGCTCTCAACTCGCGTTGGTTCACTTCCATTTTCGTTGAATCGAAAAACACGACTTCGAGTTTGACAACATGTACACAATACACATCAATGAGAAAGTATGCAAAATTTGGTTGATTTTTACCCAATGGTAAAAAAGTTATGCCCTGTTGAATGTGTCGCAATAATTTCGTGTTCGTCCTTTATTTGGCTCGTGATTTATGTCATCTGAATCAATGGAAACACTATCTCTATCATCCTCATCAGTTTTTACGCAAGAAATGAAAGTTGTGTGAATGATAAGGAGTGAAAAAGAAGCGTCATGCCAACCCTTTTTAGATCGAGGTTCATCTTCGATAGGACGAAGTTGCATCCATTTATAGACTGAGATCAAACAATTTTCAGTCGTGCCTAATCAAAATCCAAATAATAAAAATATCTAAGCTTACATGTTCACAGTGAAAGATTGATAGCAGCTCAATCATTACATAATATACAGCATAAAATGTAATTGAAGCCATCATATTAGACCGAGGTTAGGGACATATACCCTATCTTGTGGAAACATTCAATTTCATATCTGATGCTTTTATTAAATTAAAGCGTTTGTTTTTTGAATTTGTATCATTTTCAATTCAAATTTATTGGCGAAGATTTCTCATGATGTCTTTATGCAATTTTGCTCATATAACCGCATAGTAAGGGCGTTAGACTGATGCAAATTTTGACATTTTTGCTCCACAGTGCTCAAACGGTCTCAAATCGGGTCCTGATTAGACTCCCGAAATTTGAACTCATTTGATAAGAAATTGACTGAACACAAACCATTTGAAGTTTATATCAAAATTACTATGGGAACTCCAAACTTGTTGATCATTAACTTCTAGCCTTTTTCCATATTACACTGTTCAAAAGTTCTATAGCTATTATTATGGAAAAATGAGTTAGTTGTCTTCATCTATGTGATTCCTAATCTTCTATTCGTGGTTCCCTAGTTTGAAGTGGTTAAGACTATGGTTCTGATGCATGGTCATTATCGGTGTCATACCTTAATTTTGTTGCTAAGAAATCCAATTTTGACTGACAAAGGGGCGCGCTTTTGGAGGGTGTTTCAACACTCTGAAGGGTATAAATAGCGAGACCTATCAATTAGAGTCGGATCCTTGCGATAAATTCAAGAGAGGCAACTGTAAAAAAAATCGAATAATACTTCATCATTTCTCAATGATGGAGTAATACGACATGCACTAAACTAAGGACACGGGATATACTACAATAGATCAAATTACTGGTCGCAGTAGTGTTAGGTCCCGAACAGAGGAAAAAAAAAAATATGGAAAAAAAATTCAGCTACAACTTTGCAGAATAAAGTTTTTAAGCCAAACGTCAATTAAAATAGTTATCAATTGTTTAAGAGAATGATAATCTCATGGCATGATCAAACAGCTGTTTTGTGGGCAAAACTGTAAGCTGCAGCGTGACATACACGGTACGAAAAAAATTCCCAATTACCAGTTCACTTTTACCTACTATTGACTAGTTTGTCTCCTTTACTCCTTCTTAAAGAGCTTAAATTTATAAAGAGGCGATATGTCAAAATTGGAACAATCGATTGTCTGTCAAAGTCATAGGAAAAGTCATTCCAATCGAGCAGAAGACCTGTCAAATGGATAAGATGTCGTCTCTTTATAAATTCAGGCTCTTTACTCCTTCTAATGTTGTCAAAAACGGAGGAACAAAACCACCCAACAGTAAAGTAGTGGGAACAGTAAAGTGTGGGAACCCAACGTTGAGTATAATCATATTTACCTACTCTTGGATACAACTTACTTACTTTTGGGTAAAAAGCGAGTGGAAAATTCCATACGAAGTGCACACAAGTAAATTAAAACTACTTTGACCCGCTTTACCTACTTTTGGGTTCCTGCACTATAGTGCCGAGATGAGTGAAAAGAGCTTTCCTTTGGTTACTTTTTTCTTACCGTGTAATAACCATGATTTTAGTGCTCTATAGAGTTCTGTACCACCGTTAGTATTAGTGATCAGTTTCACTAATACATGCATTTTACTGGTTGAAAATAGAAAACAAACCGCTGTCAAGTCGAACACTTTGACAGCTGATTTCGTGGTTGAAAATAATAAAAAAAAAATCGGTTTTACACGGCTACACTAGCTAGTAAGGCCCTTATTTTTATGACAATGAATTCTAGGGTGGTTCTTATTATCATTAAAATCAAAAAATTAACTTTTTTGTTTAAATAAATTAAGGTAAACATTCTTCGGCAAAGTTATAGCTGAGCTAATTTCAAGCAACTTTGTTGAAAACAACTTTAGGGTGGCTCTAAAAAAACAATTGTTTTGCTCTAGTTTTCTTATTTCAAATTTCTCAGCAAAGGTGTCTTGAAAAAACTTTTAGATCATTAGAAGGCGCAAATTTTTGCTGCACAAAGCTTGTCAATATCTTCCGCCGATCAAGAGCTTTTGACGTTTTTCTACTGAAAATATGCACTTCTCAAATGTTAATATCTCTGGTTGGGGCAAACAAAAAAAAAAAAGTTTTTTATGGCATTTGAAAGGGCTTATGTTATTCTGAATAATATGAAAACATTGAAGGTATGTTATTTTTCAAACTCGTATAAAATCAATTGAATTTATTCTTTTTTAAATATACTTGGGTATATTTTTTTAATAGAAGAGATACAGACAACAAATTTCGCTATGAAACTTTCGTCTTAAAGAATTTTGAAAATTTCTAGATTATGACTTTAATGATAAATCTGAAATAAAAAAGGTCAATAACTCTTGATCGGCGAAAGATATTGACAAGCTTTATGCAGCAAAAATTTGCGCCTTCTAATAATCTAAAAGTTTTTTCAAGACACCTTTGCTGAGAAATTTGAAATAAGAAAACTAGAGCAAAACAATTGTTTTTTTTAGAGCCGCCCTAACTCAATTCAAGAAAATAGCTCTAAATCGGCCTATTTAAGAGATACAAAAAAGTTGTTTCCAACAAAGTTGCTTAAAATTAGTTCAGCTATAACTTTGTCGAAGAATGTATACCTTAATATATTCAAACAAAAGAGTTAAATTTATGATTTTAATGACAATAAGAACTACCCTAGAATTCATTGTCATAAAAATGAGGGCCTAACTATAAGGAACAACTTTTTTGAAGAGATTTTAAGTCTAAAGTTCCAATTTCAGGCTCAAAACATATCATTCCACCTAAATAAGCATTCTGGACCACTGTGCAATGTTGCAGCTGAACAGTTGATTGAGCATAATCGTAAGACATTAGTGGCTTGAAAAATTGATATTTTTTTATGCTTACGTTATGTCGAAAAGTGGTTTTGAACAAAGTTGTAGCTGAGAAAATTTGCTACGAGATCAATTATCATTGTTTAAAGCAAAGCAATATGGTGAATTGCTAGATGGATATGAACAAAACATTTGGTTTTCCCATAGTAATTTCATATAAACTTCAAATGGTTTGTGCCCAGTCAGATTCTTATCAAATGTGTTCAAATTTTGGGAGGCTAATCAGGACCCGATTTGGAACCGTTTGAGCACTGTGGAGCGAAAATGTCTAATTTTGCATCAGCCTAATGGGCGTCCTTCTATTCACTTATGCCATTCCATCATGCGCAACTTTGATCGGATCGAAATTTCAACGCCCTCTTAGTTTTGATTACAAAAACATAGTTTTTTCGGAGCTGGTAACTCATGGAGTAACCACCATGACAGGCCTGGTTCTCACCCACAGATTTCAGGAACACATTTATTTGCGTCATAATTTCTCGAGTTCATTTCACCCCATGTGCCTCCCAGGCACAAGTCAATACCATCTTTTAGTAATTACCTCCTTGGAACCAGCCAGCGACCCCAGCCTTATCCCCTCTCCCGTGTTTGACAGTTGCTCACTACCAACAGCTCGTAGCTCTTGAATGGAAGCGCTTAATAGAGCCCCTCTTGAGATGTAAATCTGCTATTCATACGAGAAATAGTTGCCAAACAAATGTTGAAGCTCCTTGCCATCATCGGTGCCAACAACAGCCTATAGGTACTGCGCACAAGAAGCTTGTAAAACGTTGAAAGGTAATAATTAGCCTTTGTTCTCTAGCTGGGAGGCTGCGCCGATCTTTACCCGTAGGCATCCGTTGATGATCTCTCAAGAGGCTGCCAGATGTGCTCCTACTACAGTTAGCCCATTACTGATTCACCTGTCCGATAAAGAGGACAGTAGCTTTTCCAACATACCAAGAGGTCTTCTCGAAGGCTTTGTTTGGAGGTGATGTTTTGGAGAATCATACATCACTGTTTCGAATTTTGAAGAAGCACTTGGAAAACAGAATGTGTGAACAGTGGTTTCATACGTGGGAAAATTGGAGGTCGGCCTTGGACGAGTGAGCACTCAAGAGAGTAGGTCAACGGAATTCAATATAATTTATAGCCGAAATTAATAACTCATCCCAAAACGATAGAAAATTCCAAATCATCGAATCTAATCAAAACGGATATCAACCGCAACGTCCAAAAACTGTTCGTTCGCCTTGTAGGGGTGGCGTTCAACGATCCAAGAAGCATATTGTTACCATCATAGGAACATCCTTGTCGGCAATGGATTATTTACCAGATTTATAACTTCTTTTTAGACGATTCTTTGCCATAGCCCGGAGCAAGTTTTCACCCCATGCGAGATGATGGTCGCAGAAAAGTGAATTGTATTGTGACAAAAGTGAGGGAAAACAGCATAATAACATTATTCCCACTTTTCCCGACGAGCTGTGCGCCGCGTGGGTCGAACCCTTTTCTTAGTTGTTGAACCGAACGACCAGAGTATCGCTTTTTATTCTTAAACAGACCACATATTAAAACAAGAACAAAACCCGGAGCTATTCGAAGGGTGACAACTTTTTCGTTCGGTGGAGACGCATTATGGATTCTCCGGAACAAATGGCATAATAAGGAAAGGAAGTCGGAACCGGAAGCCGGATTGCCGGGTAGCCAGCAGCGGCAGTGCCACTCGAGGCCATTACCTATCATTAGTCTCGAATGACGCAGGACTCGATTCCCGATGCCATTTGTTTATTTTCTTTTTATCCACTTCCCGGAGGCGCATTACTTTTCCATCTCAGACCCGGATGTGCGGAAATGGAAGGGTGCAGGCGGAAATACTTTATTTGCCGAAATGCGATTCATTATGGCCATTTAGGAATGCGGGTGATTTGCCCAATGCCAATGGTTTCGGTATTGTTGGTTTTTTTTTTGATGATCGATGGAAGGGTGGCTATTTCAGATTTTTGTTTTCTCATTTCACACGGTTTTGGTAATAATGGCGCTCTTGCTGAAGTAAGTTCTGGACCGTGAGATCAAACGTCAAAAAATGCCATATATTTTCTAGTAGAATGCAGTGATTAAATGTTGCCAAAAATATCCACTGTGAGTCAGAAATTGAGATCAATGGAATGGAAACTCTCTTGTTATTTGCAGCAGATATCGCTAGATTCGTATGTAAATTGTTCTTATTTTATGTTTGTGTTTGATTTAATTTTTATTAAATCTGTGATCTTGGTAAATGCTTTATGCTCAACATCATGAATTACTAGAAAATATTGTTCAAGTTTAAAATCAGCAAAAAATGCATGTTCCAGAACCTGAAATAAAAAAATCCAGCTTCTGAATTTAGAAATTTATTTGATACTGCAGATAAATCTGGTCCCAATTTGTTAAGTTCATTTGTTAAGCTTACCATAACACTTAAAATTACTAATTTAAACGCTAAAATGTTTAATGTCAGACGTTTCGGTCTTTCGACTTTGCCTTTCTCAGAGGACATGAAGTTATGCCTTTCTTCGTTCAGCACAAAAAGTTTTAAGATCTTAATCTAAAACCAGCCCTGATGAAGATGTCATCCCCTGGATCAAAATGGTGCCTATGACAAAACTGCAATCAACACTTTTCTTGTAGACTGCAAAACCGAAACAAAATTACGAATTTTTCTTGATTTTAATTTTTTTTTCATAAGTTTAAACTTTTCTGAAGTATTTGAAATTGTTTTAAAGATCTTTTGTCTTCAATAAAGTTATCTTCACTTCCCTAAATTTCTCATAACTTTTTGAAAGTTCCCGCCATTTTCCTGAAATAAATTGAATTGCTTGAAATTCTTCGGTCTATGCTGCAGCTGCCAACTTTTTCCTGAAGTTTATGATTCATACCTTCTTGAAGCTCATGGAACTTTAAAATCTATAAAATTCTTTTCTAGACTTTCCTGGAGTTTTCGTTCCTTCATGAAGTTTCCTAAATTTTCCTTAACTGCTATGAGGACCCACAATTTTCAAAAAAAAAAAAAAAATTGAGCTTTTCTGTAATTCCCGAAATAGGGAAATGGATGTAATGTCGGCATAAATGTCCCTAATTTGGGCGCATATATGAATTCAGCAATCGACTAAATTTTCAATAGCGACCGAAAATATTTATTAGTACCGTCCCAATGACGCGTTCATCTAGATAAAATAGATAAATAGCAGATTTTAGCGATAGGCCCAATCTTAGATCCATAGGCCAACATTAGAGCCATTTCCCCTACTCCATGCTTTTACTTCTTGAAAGTTCCTGCAATTAATGGAAGGACCTGCTTGAAATATTTGGAACAACCCTGAGACTGATGAAACTGTAGTTCTCTGGGCTTCCCTGGAATTCACGGGACTTCTTATAGCTTCTCAAAATTTTCCTGTAGCTCATGGTGCCGAATTAGTAGATTTAAACATTTACTCTACCAAAAATTACAGATCTTTAAACTTTCCGAAAGTCTGAATTAAATATCTTAGGATATCTGAGCTTCTCTGGAGGTAACTTTTTCCTCAATTCTCCCTAAGGTCTGCAGACTTCTCAGATGATTTCTTACATCTCTGAAGTTTTCTGGATATGCTTGAAATTACTTTTTGAACACACCGCCACCGCCGACGATTTTGAGTCGGCGCGCCGCCGTGATGATTTTAGATATGTCGCCAATATAATATTTTTTAAACTTTTTAATTCAAAAACGTGTTTCTCGCCAACCATTGGACATAATAAAACACAAATCAGGTCAAAGTTCAAAAAAACAATACCGCGGACTTCCGGTAAACTGAAACGCCGTGAAAATTATTGCTCAAACGAGAAAAGCGAAATGAAACGTTGCGAAACGAACTCAGAATCAAAACAAAACAGCAAAAGAGGCTATCAGAAACTCCCTGATCTCCTATAATATGCACAAAGAGTGTTGTTCAAATAGTTCCATGGCACACAAAAGGACATTGCTAGATAGAGCTGGAATTGGGGCGTAACAACTTTTGTAAACAATGACTTCTCGCGATGGTTTCTAGAAATTCAAGGCATTCCCACAAGTGGAAAACTTCCCCTACCCGATAGTTATGTTGGTTTACGTGGGCGAGCCTTAGCTTTCTTGAAATCATCGATAGAAGTCATTGTTTACAAAAGCTGTTACGCCCTAATTCCAGCTCTATCTAGATTATTTTTTTTTATCATAGACCTGATTTTTTGAATCGGTCCGGAAACAGTTAACAGGTACCAGAGTTTTAAGCACATCCACAAGCACTCCCAAGTAACAATTTTGGTTTTATGAGGGTTCTGTAGACCATGATTTAGACTTGTAGAGTGCTTTTAAACCTTAATAAAACTTACAATGTTACTTAGGCGGAAGTCGAGAAAATTTCAATCCAGTAAGATTTTCTTGATAGGGCTGTAAATCGAAACCACCATCATCGGTTTGGTGAAACAGTCATAACTGAATAATAGGGATGGTTGGGTATGTAATTTAAATACCCGAACCCAACCCGTACTCGAACTTTTCTGTAGTTCTCGGAACTTACCTGCCGTTTTAAAAATTCTCTGAATGTTTTGGATATTCTCTAAAATTCTTGAAACGTCCCCGAAGTTTTCAATATCGGTCTGAATATCTCAGAACTTCTATGAAATTTCAGTAGTTTTCCTGAAATTATATAAACTCTCCTGAAGTTTCACGTTAAAAAACCATTTATAAACCAACCAACTAGGGTTTTAAATTGGCGTGTTTTGTTTTCTTTTGAAACATGAGCATACTAAAGCGTAATTAGAGTGATTTATTGCCGAAAGCTAGTTCTTCACATTTTTCTAGCATCTGTTTTTACCACTAGGGGCAGAGCAGTACTTTTGCACTTTGAGAGCGCCTAGCTTAAATTGACAACGCTAATCAATCAATTAAGATCTTTATTTGTTTCATTTTCGAAACCAGCAGATCGACCGGTTCCGTCTCAACCATCAACTCATCCTTACTAACTCACAAGTCATATCCAGGTAACAATTTCGATCCTTAACAGCATATCAACAGCGTAAAAATTTCCAGCTGAAATAAATCAAGTGGGAAAGTCCCCGCCAGTACAAAAAAAAAATGCCAAGTGGAATCACAACTCAAATGTTGGAAAATTATCCATACGTACGTAAACTCGCGTCCAGTCCGGAGTTTATTCAGCGGAAGAGTGGAGTTATTCGATTTTTCAATTCACTCATTCACTCTTTTATTTTTTCGGCGGTTAACCTTTTGGACTGCGACAGGGAATGGGAAGGAAAGAAAAAAGTTGCTTCATCATTCGCGCAACAACACACACGCTGCATTCGGTACCGAATTTGGCACGTGGAGGACCTACCGCCGTTGCCGCCGAACCGTAGATTCCGGCAGATTATTCATACCCAATTCAAGCGTTCGACCGTTTTTCGCCAGCTCTCACCGTGTGCGATTGGAGGTGAAGTGCGCACAGAGGTGTAACTGGAGCAAAAACCTGGCCATAATTCAAAAATATGAAAATGATTAAATTCATCCTAAATAGCTTCAGTTTGTCGTGTACATCATGGCGAATAACCTGACAGTTACATTTGGAGAAAATACTTTGTTTACATCCAGTGCCAGTTGAGTAAGTTTGGATATTTCAGCACTTACTTTTAATTGCGTTCTTTGCTCTGTGTATTTAACTATACATTAGTGTTCCGTGCAATTATTGCTTCGTTTTTCGACATCAACAATCTTGAATATTCGAATAGAGGATAATATAATAGAAGATTTATCAAATTTTGCGCCTACTAAGCACAACCCGCCTCCATTTCTCGAGCGGAGTTTTCGCAAAATGGAATGTTTTTACTGCAGACGCCTTCTAAACTTATTTACCTTTCTGAACGCACCGTTACATTTAATAAAGAGTAGCAAATTGTTGACATATAGTTCAAAATCTAACACTGCTTCATGACCCCAAACTCGGCCTACGGATTCTTAACTCGGCCTAACGCATTGAAACGCCTTTGAATTCACTTCGGCCTTTCGGATGAAGTTAAAAATGGATTCGGTCGGAGCGCTTCTTTGTTTTTTTAAAATGTCAACATGCATATCTCGCGGTCTTATTGACTTTCTTCGGTAGCTTTTGAACTAAAATACCGATCGTACCAAGCGCATAGTTCACTTGTTTATTTGTTTATTTGTTCGATACAATTTTATCTGCTGGACACAGAAGCGGTCAATGTGTGTCACGCGATCGTCTGTTTACTCGGCAGCAACCATTGTGTGGACCTCATTGTTCTTCATCAGCAGATCTTTCGGTCGATGCATCATCGACTTTGGAATGCAACCGTTTCGTGATGAATGTGTGAGTGCTGAACACGTTTTTCGTCCATTGCTGCAATGGAAGCGCTCTGACCCCCGTTGGTGAATCTGCCATACAATGAAACCACTGGAAGTGGCTCCCGTTCTGGTGAAGGAGGCTGATTGGTGATGATGATGGTCCCACCTCTTACCCCTACAAAGGTTTGAGCTGGACGAGTTATCTTTAAGATAATTAAATATAAACATTTTAACCAGGTTTGCAAACAAAATCGAGCTGGTTACAATTAGTGTCTTGTTAAATATGTTATAGGCATCAACCAAAAATATTCAAAGGTGTAACTAGTTATCAAAAGTCCATGTATAGTCCTCGACAAATTGCTTTCAGTGCCTTTTTTCACCTCATTTACATTGTATCCTGTTGCACACTCAACAATAATGGAGCCATCTTTCCCGTTTCTAAAGTTACTGATTTAGTGTGTTTTTGGATCCAGGTTTGTTTTCAAAAACTTGCGAGTTTCCTCGCAGTCTTGTTTGGACTCTTTAGGTTTAATCACAATGACGGAGCGAGCCTTACGTTTGTTCAGTTTTTTACTTTCAAACTTACTTTTATCATTTTCTACTTTATTTTTATTCATATCCTTACTTTTACCTTCCCCTTGTCCGTTTTGTAAAGCATCCGCGAAACTACATTTAACTTTATCATTAGTAGAATTCTCTTCGTCATGACTATTACTATTACAATCGGGGATTTGACCCGCTTCAGAGGGAATCGATCCACTGCCATTATTCATGGCAACTAAATTGTGGTCCACAATAATTCTCGAAAATGAACTAATCATATTTTCCAACTTTTCATTTAATAATACTTCAAGTCCGCCAACGGCTTCCTTCAGGGTACCATTTACATTTAAATGGATAGCTTCCATACCGGTCTTTAACGCGTTATCAATTTGAGCAGCAATCTGATCTCGCATGTTTGTGATCGAGGCCGAAATAGAAGATATTCTCTTCACTTCTGTGAGATCGAATCACTCTGCTCGTCACAACTAGACAGACAATCGTCACACTTGTATAGAAGATTAACATTCTCCATGACAACCTTTGCCGTACTCCTTGTAAGTGTAGTGCATCTCATGTGGAACACACGAGAACACTTACCACTACAGGTTAACGGCAGATCGCTTGCCATTACCCCTGACTCGCATTTTGGACATTCCATTTATACCTAAACACAGTCAACAGACGCTGCATGCAACAATACACAGGGTATAGAAGAGACAATTAAATATCGATTTCACCGCCGCAGCTACTATAGGAAAGCAATTGCTTCCTTTCAGTGCGCCGGGGGGATCGAAGAATAAGCAAAATTTTACGAGAACGGCTTCTTTTGTAACCTGTTCTCCTACTTATCCTGTTATCAAATACAATTGGGCACGCGTTGCAATTAATCAATCGCGGCACACAACACAATTTTACACGTAATTAAAAATAATTTTTCACTACACAACAAATTGAACTACACTGTTTGCCATCACACAGAAGCCTTGGATTGGATTGGATTGGATTGCGGAAGATAAAATATTTATTGTGTTGTACCTTTTGGCTATAGTTTTAAGATGTATTGTATAGTGAACAAGAATCCTCGGCTCTGTAAAGTTGATTCAATTGAGCCTTATCAAATAGATTAATAAATAAAAAAAATCATCTCACTTTAAGTATTAATGAAATATATTATGGGGAAAGCCTTAATACCCCATATCTTTTAACATACACATTACATAGTGAAGATGCTAAGCGTCAAATACACATTACAATTAAGGAACTCACAAATGAATGTTGAAAAAAATTAGCAAAATAAAAAGAACACAAGTACAATATCGTCAACAAGATAAAATAATCTGATAATTGAAAATTCACGCCGCACCGTTGATGGGGAAACATGAAACAAATGGCAACAGTTAGCACAAACTTCATCAATGTAAATAATCGGACAGACACTTAAACCATTTATAGCTTATCTATCGGCCTACGCTGGGTCCGGCGACGGAATCGAGATGACATGAACCGTACGGCCGGCCTCGTAGTTCGCAGCATGGGGTCCGAGATTTGGATGTTTCTTATTTCGAAGAACTCGCTCGGCCAACATTCTGGGAGATTCGGTTTCGCCTAGTAACACTTTTGTCGAAAATACTGCCTGGCTAACTGTTCGCCTATGTTCTAGTGTTTCTAGATCCAGGAGTAGACAGCGATCCTCATAGACTGGAACATTCAAAGAAAGGTGACGAAGGGCTTAACGAACGAATTTATTTTAACGGATTAAATCCTCGTTAATAAAACTGCTTGATACGGGCACCATATCACTGCAACAAATTGCAGTTTGTGAACTCGCAAGGTAAGAAAATTTGCTAGAGTACCACTCTTCAAAGCAATCGATCAGGTGCTGCAGTCGCAAGCAGTCAGCGAAGCATCGCACGACAACCTAAATCTTGAAATCCTCAGTATAAAACGACCGGCAGCCAATTGGTAAGATCAATGCAATACCGTTTATGAAAATCGAAAACAGTAACGGTCCCAAATAGCTATCTTGAGGAACGCCCGACTTACCTTACCTTACCAATCCGGCTAAGGCCTTGTTGTCCTCTGCTGTCCGAAGAAGTCGTCTCCACTCTACTCGATCCATGGCCACACTTCGCCAGCCGCAGGTCGCCTTCTACCACCTTGCTCGCTGCGCGCCTCTTCTTCTTGTTCCTGTTAGATCGCTTTCGAGAACCATTTTCACTGGGTCGTCGTGCGGCATTCTTATGATGTGCCCAGCCCACCGTAGTCGCCCAATTTTTGCAATGTGGACGGTGGATGGTTCTGCAATTCGTGGTTCATTCGCCTCCTCCACGTTCCGTCATCCATCTGCACTTCACCGTAGATGGTATGCAACACCTTCCGTTCGAAAACACCAAGGCGCGTTGGTCCTCCACGAGCATAGTCCAGGTCTCGGGGCCGTAAAGGACCACCGGTCTAATCAGCGTCTTATAGACAGTCAACTTCGTGCGGCGGCGAATTTTATTCGACCGGAGCGTCCTCCGGAGTCCAAAGTAGGCACGATTACCTGCCATAATGCGTCTTTGAATTTCTCTGCTGGTATCATTTTGGGTGGTCACCAGTGAGCCCAAATACACGAACTCATCGACCACCTCGATTTCGTCACCGTCAATCTGAACTCGGGGTGGGAGGCTAATATTTTCTTCCCTAGAACCTCTTGCTTTCATGTATTTTGTCTTTGATGCGTTGATGGCAAGTCCAATCCGCCTAGCTTCAGCCTTCAGTCTGATGAACGTTTCCGCCATCGTCTCAAAGCTCCGTGCCATGATGCCGATGTCATCAGCGAAGCCAAGAAGCTGGATGAACTTACTGAAGATCGTGTCACTCGTGTCTATCCCAGCTCTTCTGATCACACCTTCTAACGCGATGTTGAATAGCAGACACGAAAGTCCATCACCCTGCCGTAACCCCCTTCGAGAATCAAAGGGACTCGAGAGTGTCCCCGATACTCGAACAACGCACATCACTCGATCTATCGTCGCCTTGACCAATCGCATCAGCTTATCCGGAAATCTGTACTCGTGCATAGCTGATCTCGATTGATTGTGTTGTATGCGGATTTGAAATCGATGAACAAATGATGTGCGGGCACGTTGAATTCACGGCATTTCTGTGAAACCTGCCGAATCGCGAAAATTTGGTCTGTGGTAGCACGGGCACCCATGACTCCCGCCTGGTATTGCCCCACGAACTCTCTTGCAAATGGTGACAGGCGGGGGCATAGAATTTGGGAGAGTACCTTGTAGGCAGCGCTCAGCAGTGTGTCGCCCTTTTTGTAGATTAGGCATACGTCACCTTCCATCCACTCCTCTGGTAATATCTCCTCCTCCCAAATCTTGGCACTTACCCAGTGCAGCGCTCTAGCCAGTGCTTCACCACCGTATTTTAATAGCTCACTTGGTAGTTGATCTGCACCAGTTGCTTTGTTGTTCTTCAGCCGACCGATCTCCTCCTCAACTTCTTGAAGATCAGGGGCCGGTAGCCTGTCGTCTTCTGCGCGTGCTCCAAAGTCTGTTGCCGTGCCACTTTCGTTTTCTGCTGCTTCACCGTTGAGGTTCTCGTTATGCTTCCACCTCTCAATCACCTCACACTGGTTCGTGAGAAGGTTACCGTCCAAGTCCTTGCACATATCGGCTTGCGACACTTAGCCTTTGCGCGAACTATTTAGCTTCTCGTAGAACTTCCGTGTGTCGTTTTTGCGGTACAGATTTTCCATCGCCGCGCGATCTCGGTCTTCCTGCTGACGCTTCTTCCTTCGGAAAACCGAGTTTTGTCTGTTCCGCGGTTTTCTGTATCGCTCCACATTCAATCTCGTGCGGTGTTGCAGCATTCTCACTCATGCTGCATTCTTCTCCTCTACTAACAGTTTGCATTCGCCGTCAAACCAGTCATTTCTTCGGTCCGGGATTGCAGTACCTAGTGCCGCTGCAGCAATACTACCTATGGCCGAACGGATGTCACTCCAGCCAAGAGAAGCTGCGCCAAGCTGCTCTTCCGTGGGTAGTGCAACTTCCAGCTGCTGCGCGTAGTTCTGGGCAACTCCGGCGTCCCGCACAGCTCTGTTTAGAGTCCTACGTTGGCACTAGGACGGTGATCAGCCGCTCCTAACATGGAGAACAGACGCCGTTTTAAGCCGCACCTCCATGGTGAACGGACGCTCGGGTTTGGTGAAGCATTTCCTCTATCACCGTACTATGGTTACCGTGCTAGTGTTCGCGTCGCACCTCTTCACTCTGCTATTGCCGGACTGGGAACATGGCCCAGGCTTCGCCACCCAGCTGTGTCCACGTTTTAGCTGGTAGTCTTTTGTTATCATATGACCCGGGGAGGCGTGAAATTAGGTATTAGGTATAGGTATTCCGCTCCTTCCAGGTTGTCAACTCACCATTTTGTAGTGAACGTTTCCAGTGGCGGTAAAAATGAATTTTTGAAGGCAGCTTGTATGGAAGCGTTTCGTTTTTATGTGGATTTACAATACGTTTGATTTGTAATAATGATTTCAATTTAACTTAAGTGGGCGTTTAATGATTCCATAAAATGAATAAATAACGTGAATTAATATTAAAATAAACAAATAGAAGGCAAAACAAATAATAACAACAAAACAAAACATGGCACGATATGTTACGAACCAGGGTTGCCAGAATAATGAAACAGCAGGAAATGAAAATTCGATGGAAGATAAAGAAGACGAATTGTCAGTTCCGGACTCACCAGTCAAGACGAGGAGCAAAAATAAGCAGCTAGGACGAAAGTGAAAAAAAATTAATTTGAATTAACTGTATTTTCATATATTATTTTTCAGGGACGAACCAGGCTACGACTGAAAGTCTTCTTAATTGATAATTATATGAAAGTGACCATGCTACACGGTACGAGCAGCAGCTTCGATTTAAACATGCCCGATGTTTTCTGAATCATCTTGCCCCTTAAATGCTGCACAGTAGGCCTGGACGTTTTGGTATGTGTGACGCATCTTCGGTGTGAAACATATATCAAATAGACAAGAAAAATGATGGAGGTATATCCATCATTTTCCAGGATGCTTTCAAGAACTGGCTGTGTTTGTGTTACATTAGATTAGATGAGATTAAATAGTACCGTAAGATTTGATAAATAGCAACAAATTGCTGAGATTTTGATAATCTAACACTGCTTCTTGACCCCAAACTCGGCCTAACACATTGAAACGCCATTGAGTTCGGAGTGCTCCTTTTGTTTTTGAGAATAATGGGTGCAAACTTTCATATCACGCGTTCTTATTGATTTCGTTCGGTAGCTTTTGAACTAAAGTACTTACACGCAAAGATCAGTTTACCCAGACGGTACAAAGAGATTACCGAGATTTGCCGTAAATTGCACAAACTCACATATGGGTAAATTTTTTTAACTCAAATATGGGTTCTTATGATCCATAAATGATTTATTTTTATGCAAATTTGACTTAAATTTACCCATATTTGGGTTAACAAATTTACCCATATCTGAGTTTGTGCAGTTTACGCCTGATTTGGGTAAAGTAAACCTTCATTTGGGTTATCTGATCTTAGCGTGTAGGGTACCAAACGCATAATTGACTTGTTAAGGGGAAGATAACCGCTCAAAACCAAAAAATTACGTTTTGATTTCTCTAAAAATATTGGAAAAACATATAAAACATTTTTATCATTTAAAAAAAAATCACGCGCCAATTTTTTTTTTGTAAGTTATCATGATTTGATTCAGAAAACCCCAAATCATCGGTTCTGCTGAGAGTCCAATATTTTTTCATGGCGAGATAGAAAACATATTGTTACATGTAAATTTTCTCAAGATTCTTAAGAAAAAAAACTGCCTTTTTTTGGATATTTAATAGGTTTTCCCAATTTTAAACTTCCCATACTTCTCAAACTTAAAATCATGGTATAATTTGATGTTTACAGCTCGGTAGGCCCAAAAGGGCGATTAGTACAAAGTAGTGCTTCACCATTTGTACAGCAGAATCATGTAATGATATGACTAATTTATTTTAAGTTGATTGAGGAACATCTTTAAAATCGGATTTATCATACTTTATGCTTATTTTTAATACACAAAATGTAAATTTTAGTAATCTAGTGAATCAGAGATGATAGTTAACTTGAAACCAACGGACATATTTAATTTTTTCGATTTCGTTCTAAAACTAATCCGAACTCTTCCAAACTCTAGCCCTGGACCGTTTTAAAGTGGTTTGCTCTGTGAGTTTGAATGTAAACATTTTAATCACTTCAACTTTTTTAATCATTCGAGATGAACTAATAAGAGATTAGAACTCAACTGGACTCATCCGGTATGGCATTTTCGAGTAATTTAAAAAGTATCTGTTTTTCATCATTTCATCAGAGAATTTGTGAATTTTTTTTTTCTGGTTCATGCATAGCTTTTCTCAAAACAACAGTAAATTAATTTTGACCAAATTTTCGACCTACTTTCTCCACTGTGGTGCGGGACGGTTTTTTTTCTCCATTATTATTATGATTATTCAACTCTCATTCACGTGAACTAACTGTATATTTGTTGGTAGAGTCGGGATCGTATCATTTCGTGAAGGACCTTCTCGATGATGGTTGGCTGGTGTGTTCCATTCTCGAGGAGCACACGCGAGCTGAGGGAAAAAATATGTATACAAAGTTTTGAATGGCCACTCGAGGGCGAGGGCCTGGCTGAGCGAGTTGAAAAGTTTTTCGACAAAATTGAAATTAATACGAGTTTATTAAATGTTTCAATTATGCCCCCGTTTATGGTTCGGTTCAGTGAGCTCTGGTGTTATTAGAATGGGTAGAATGAGCTCAATGAGCAATTCAATGTGCTGCAAAACCGAGTAGTATAATGGTCACAATAATTGGTGAGCTGATTTTTTTATTGAATAAACTAATGTCAATTTGCAGGAATTAGTTTTAAGTTTAAAAAGGGCAAGGTTTTGAAATAATATGAGATACGCATTGGAGACTTTCCATAAACTACGTAGAAAGTTACTGGCAGCTGGTTTAATTTTGATGTTAGTCAAGATATTTTAGTTTCAAAAGAACCTCGTACTGAGATCGAACGAAGACAACGGCAGCAGCACACCTCAATAGTCCAGGATCAATTCCCAAATCCATTTAAAAGGCATGTGTAAGCCCTGCCCTCTGACAGCTATGTTTATATATTTGTCGATTCTATTTTGGAGTCGGTAAAGTTGAAGTCGATAAAGTGGAAGTCGATAAAGTGGAAGTCGATAAAGTAGAATATTGTAGAACATTGAACACATGATGGTGACGTGAAGTATTTTTCGAGTGTAGTTAAGGAATGAATTCAAGGACCTCTGAGCCAAATTATCGTTCCGTTAAAACGGGGCATCTCCACACCAGAGCAATAACAATCAAATTGGGTCTCCGTGAAATCCGTTTCCATAGCCCCGCACAAAACGTCAACGGTCTACTCCGGGCGACTCATAAAGCACTCGCAAGATTAATGGTTCAAAGGGGACTTTTGATATGGTTATTAAATTGCGGATTGATGATTGCGCTTGTTTACTGGTGGGTGGGTGGAAAGATGAAATGAATGATGAAGATTGAGCAAAGTTACCGAATCTTTACAAAACATTCGCATGTTACGTCATCCCACTTGGTCTGAAAGCAGGTCACCCTACCCGCCATCTCTCACATTCGCATTGTTGGGACGACACTAAAAATATTGATAATTTATTATGTTTTCCCTATTGTCGTCACTGTTTTCACCCGAGCGCATCTCAAATCTCCAAACTCCGATTTCCGGCCGCGCGTTCATGATGATTCAACGAGTTTTACGGCCCTTCCCGGGGTTCGCCGAAGGAGAGGGTCGCTAATTTTGCGATTTGTTCAAGAGGGTGTTTGTTTTCCACGCATTTGTTTGGCAGAGAGAATCAGCTCGTTGTTGTTGTTGTTGATGATGATGATGCTGACGGTGATGGTGGTGTCGTGATTTTCTCAATTTGACGGTATAAATTACACGCTTATGAATTAATAGACGGCGAGGTCCTGCTGCGTGCATCGAGCCCTCTTGTGTGAGTGCTCGTCGATTTGTTCGAATCGTAACCAGTTAGGCAGCAGCCAGAAACCGTCTCTCTCTCTCTCTCCGGCACAGGGGCGATAAATTTTTAAATGATTGTCGGATTAGACGGAGGATTAGCGAATGAATTGCACGGGATTTTGAGCCGTTGGTTCAGCGGGAGAGCATGCATGATGTGGGTTGGAATCGAGGGATTTGCGAAATTGAATTAGGCCAATTATTTAAATTTGATGACGTTGCCAAAGGGGAAACAGTTCAACACAGGGTGACCTAATTTTGATGACATTGGATTGGGAATCTGGTTTGGTTGAATTTGAAGCATAGGTAAGTTGACCAGCCGGAAACCGTTGCCTAGTAAGATAATTCTAAAATTGAGCTCTCCGCCGTACAAATGATGTGATCTCATGAGCAATATCCTCGAAGTGTTTTGCTAGTATTTCGGGAACAGTTGGAACACCTCTATATAGAATTTCTGGGTAACATTATATTATATTTTTGACCTAGAACCAATACTGCTGAACATAGCATACTTCTATCTGATAAAGATCACGATTTTAAGATATGATTATAATCAGCTTAAAAAACAACTTGTCTCCGCTAATGAAATAACAACGTTAAGTCGGGGGCCTTAGATAGCATAGTTGGTTCGAGTCCCGGTCTGTTCAAGGAAATTCATGCATTGGTTCACTAGAAAGCTCTCAATAACTGTCAAAGTGCATCTAGAATACTAAGTTTTTTTATCACATTTATACACTAGCATTAATTACCATATATGCATATTCGCATTCTCTTCTACTACATTTTCTGACGTTAATTACTTCAGGAATCAAAAAGTCCCTTAATCCTACTCTTTTATCTAAAGTTTTCTCCAATTTCAGACGAAGATAGATCCATGCAGTCGAAAATATTACAAAACGAATAAAGATTAAATTTTATGCATTTTATGGTTAATCGAAATTTATACATTGTTAAGATTAAAATTTTCGTCAAAATTATACTAAATCTGATTATAGGAGTGGAATTCTGTGTACTTAAATTTGGTTTTTCTGTTCGTATTTATTTTGTTGTTGCTATTATTTCGCGTTGATGTCGTCCGTTTAGTGTTTTATATAAATACAATTATAACTGTTTGGCTATTTCAAATCCTGCTTGTTTGCATAGCTTGACTTGTGTGCCAGGATAGTTGAGTGATTGGTATTTTTTAAATTATTATCAAAATTCATCACTTGAGAAGAATTTATCGTTGCAGTATCCTTGTTCTCAGGAAAATCTCTGTAAAATATCCAGCTTCACTTCGCATCCCCAGATATGGGAAATCGCTTCTGTAGACGCGCTCTACCTTCGCTCGGGACGTTGCCGCCCAGCGATCGATATCCGAAACAACTGGTTCTCAGAGCACTGTCCGGTGAATCATCCGGTCAACATTTCAAAACCGAACGTGTTTTTCATAAGGGAAGGTCCATTACTTATGTCACGCAAATTTGGTAGATTTTCAATCCCCCTCCCATCTTTGGTGATCCCTAATATTAAATATTTAAAAAATGAAAATAATTAAGAAACCTTCCCAAGGCAACTTTGAAATTTGATTTGTAAACAATAATATTAATCCGGACTCAGTTCCAGCACAAAATATTCTTCGAGAAACGTCTCCTAGCGGCGGCTCCCTGGATAGACCATCCTCAATGCTGGATTTCTCTATGGCTCTTCTTTCATCGAACAACTCCTCACCGGGAAGCGATATGATTAAATTCAATCTTCTGAAAAATCTCCCAGATATCGCTAAAAGACGCTTGCTAGACTTATTCAATTCCTTACTAGAAAACAACATTATACCGCCTGAATGGAGACAGGTCAAAGTAATAGCCATTCGAAAACCTGGCAAACCAGCGTCTGACCATAACTCATACCGTCCGATTGCGATGCTTTCGTGCATTAGGAAATTGTTGGAGAAAATGATCCTTCGGAGACTCGATCAGTGGGTCGAAACAAATAACTTGCTATCAAATACCCAGTTTGGGTTCCGCAAGAGCAAAGGAACAAACGATTGTCTAGCGCTGCTTTCCACAGATATTCAACTGGCCTTTGCACACAAGGAGCAATTGGCTTCAGTATTCTTGGACATTAAGGGGGCTTTTGATTAAGTTTCCATTGAAATTCTGTCAGACAATCTGCACAGATGTGGACTTTCTGGAATTTTAAATAATTTCTTGTACAATTTGTTGTCAGAAAAGCAAAACAACTTTTTTCTTGGAAAACTGACAACTTCCAAAATTAGTTACATGGGCCTGCCCCAAGGCTCATGTCTCAGCCCTCTTCTTTATAACTTTTATGTCAAAGATATCGACAACTGTTTGGAAGAACAATGCACGCTAAGACAACTTGCAGATGACGGTGTGGTTTCCGTAAGAGGTCCACATGCCGTGGACTTGCAAGGACCATTGCAAAATTCCTTAGATAACTTGTCTTCTTGGGCTATGAATCTAGGGATCGAATTCTCGTCGCAGAAAACTGAACTGGTAGTGTTTACTCAAAAGCGGTACCCAGCCCAAATGCAGCCTAATCTTTTGGGCAGAAACATTACCCAATCATTGTCTTTCAAGTACCTTGGGGTCTGGTTTGATTCAAAGTGCACTTGGAATGCCCATATTACGTATTTGAAGCAAAAATGTCAGCAGAGGATCAACTTTCTCCGTTCAATTTGCGGCACATGGTGGGGTGCCCATCCGAGAGACCTCATAACGCTTTATAAAACAAATATTCTCTCTGTTCTAGAGTCCGGCTCTTTCTGCTTTCTCTCGGCAAGAAAAAGTCACCTAATAAAATTGGAACGAATTCATTATCGTTGTCTGCGTATTGCTCTTGGCTGTATGCACTCAACGCATAACATGAGTTTCGAGGTTCTGGCAGGAGTAACACCCCTCCAGAACCGTTTCTGGGAGCTCTCTCTCAGAATACTAATCAAATGCGGAGTGACGAACACACTTATAATTGCTAATTTTGAAGAAATTCTTGGGTTGAACACACAATCTCGATTTATGAGAATCTACCACCACTACATATCATCAGATATGTGTCTTCCTTGTTATACTCCAGACCGTGTTCACTTCACCAATCGCAGTTCCTCAATTGAATATGATCTGACCATGAAACAAGCAACTCATGGGATTCCCGATCAACTTCGACCTATTATTATCCCACGTATTTTTACTGAAAAGTACCAACAAGTCAATTGCATGAAAAGATATTTTACAGACGGGTCCCGTCTCAATGGATCCACTGGCTTCGGTGTCTTCAATGAAAACTCTAGCGCCTTCCGCAAACTTCAGGAACCTTGTTCCGTTTTTGTTGCTGAGCTGGCAGCAATCAACTTCGCATTGGGGATGATTTCCAACATGCCCGCAGACCATCACTTCATCTTCACGGATAGTCTCAGTTCGATTGAGGCTATTCGGTCGATGAAACAAGGTAGGCACTCATCTTATTTCCTTTCAAAGGTAAGGGAGCAGATGTGTGTGCTGGTCAAAAGATCATATATGATTACCTTTATATGGGTCCCCTCACATTGCTCAATCCCAGGCAATGAGAAGGCGGACTCTCTCGCAAAGGTGGGCGCGCAGGAAGGCGAATTTTATGACAGGCAAATTTCACACGATGAATTTTACCATTTAGTGCGTCAGAGTACCTTTTCGAGTTGGCAAACCGATTGGGACACTGGAAATCTTGGACGGTGGTTACATTCAATTATTCCTAATGTTTCTTCGAGAGCGTGGTTTAAAGGCTTGGGCTTAAGTCGTGACTTCATTCGCGTGATGAGTAGACTTATGCCCAACCACTACTAGCTAGATGCTCATCTCAATAGAATAAACCTCGTGGACAGCAACATCTGTCAGTGTGGAAACGGTTACGATGACATCGAACACGCAGTTTGGCAATGTACGGATAATGACGCCGCCAGAGAGCGACTTTTGAATACCCTCGAGGCCCAAGGAAGACAACCCTATATCCCTATCAGAGACGTGTTGGGTACCCGCGATCTCTGCTATATGCAGTCGATTTATGTGTTTCTGCAAATGTCTAGTATAAGAATTTAATTCGTTTGTCTTTTGTATCTCTTTATTAGTTTTTGTTTGTCTTGTCCCCCATCTCGATGAGCCTCATCGTCGCCCACTGGTCACCGAACTCCGGACGAAGCTAGAACAGCACTACCGTTCATACTGGCGACAACGCTCTGATGAGACAACGAAACCCTACCCCAAGCTCCTCCCCTGATCCTATCCTTCGAAAATGTACCCTTATAACCTCGAGTAAGCCGCGAGTAATCGGCCCAACTCCTACTAGACATAGAATTAAGTGAATTTTGTTACACACAGTGAACAATGAAATATCGGCTCCGTAAAGCTAACGCGATTGAGCCTTCCAAATAAACGAACTAGATAAAAAAAATAATATTAATCATGAAACGAAAAAGAAGCAGAAAATACATTCCCTCGAAAAAACCGTATGTATGCATTGCAAGTATATTTCAATGTTATACTATGACATTTTTGTACTAAGTTTGCATTCTCTCCCTTCATACCGACCTTTGCGTCGGCACGGAGAGTTGCGATTTAGCGTAACTTTTATACTATTTAGCTTTCAATATTTTTTGAGTGTACATCTCAAACACGAGCACAACTATAAAATGTATGTTCTCAATCCTCAGAAACATTTGGACAGAACTGACACATGGGGCTGTCTTGTCGGTTAGTGCGGTGCTTCTTTTCCTTCCTCTGATGCAAAAACTACAAGGGACAGCCTTATGGGGTTGTACGCAATGGTGACGTACTTAGGACTACGTGGTCTTATACACTCCGTTTCATAACAATAGATCCACTGAAAAAATGCGCACTAGGGTGTTTCATTTTGAAAAAAGTGATGAATTTTTGATAGGCCACCCTCCAGTTCGATTCATAGCCCCAAAATATGAACCTGTGCAAAAAATGGTAAAGATTGATCAAGGTTTAGAGGTCGCGCCAATGATTTGGATTTTGTATGGAGATTTTGGTGAATTAGTATGGGAAATTATTGATTTTCGTTTACATTGCTCTAACTTTGGTTGTAGTTGTCCAAACGTTGAAAAAAAAAAAAATATGTGGTTGTCATGACAATGATCAACAAGCCTGTTGTTGTTGCGATGAAATTGGCGTTGTTGCCTTGTACATATTCATCTGTCAATTTACCCTATTTTGCCATTTTTTCACATTTTTATAATTCTTGATACGCTGCAAAACTGAGCGTAGCAACTGTAGGCTTTTTGTTTATTGCCATAGCAATAACATACTAAATTTTTTCGACATTTGGACAAGTAGAAGCAAAGTTATAGCGATATAAGCGATTTTTTAAATTCTTCCATAGTAATTCCCATACAAATTTCAAATCATTGGCGCGACCTCTAAACCTTCATCAATCTTTACCAATTTTTGCACAGGTTCATATTTTGGGGCTATGAATCGAACTGGAGGGTGGCCCATCAGAAATTCATCACTTTTTTCAGAATGAAGCACCCTAATGCGCACCTTTCTTTGATGGTGTATTTGTTTGCTTCATTCATAGGCACATGATGAACGTGTGAGAGAGCTAACGTACACCTCAATACATTATGTATCTATAAACATGATTTGTGTATAGAAAAAAAGACAAATGTGTGAAATTTGCTGTTTCACAACTACAGAACCAATTCATGTAAAGTCATTCGCTTCAGTTGCAGTCCAGTTTTCTTTCATCAATGATCGTGTTGTGACGCGTTTGTGTAAGCTCTAGAATGCCGCGTGGTACGTATTTGTAGGAACAAGAGAAAGGCAAAATTTTGGCTTATCGCGAATGTGATGTTAGTATACCTGAAATTGCGCGCCGTTTAAGCAGATCACATCACGTTATCAGAAATTTTTTGAGAGATCCTGAAGGATATGGTGGACATAAAAATAGAGGACCTAAGAAAAACCTATCTGAAAGGACGCAACGCAGAATGATTCAAGCTGCAAGCAACTAACTAAAGAGCTTGAATCAGATGAAGGCAGAACTATCACTAGATGTTTTGCGTTCAGCAGTCTATCGAAAATTGAAAGGCTCTTCTTACATACAGCGACAAAAACTGAAGCAAGCGAGCTTCTTTTTGCCTCGTCATAAAGAAGCTCGTCTTCAATTTGCACGATCCCAAGTAACCAAAAGTTCCGCATTCAACGATTAAAATCACTTCCAAGTTCCATAAAGTTCAAATAAAGTTCCGACCGAACCTTCAAGTTCCATAAAGATCAAATAAAGTTCCGACAGAACTTTCAAGTCATATGTCTTTATTAGTAACAATGTACGTAAATATGAAATGATCAGTGGCTCGAATAAATCATAATTCTTATATTTATACAAGAATCAACATTCTGTCCAAACATAACAAAAAATTATAGTTATTTCCTGGATTCGAACCCATTTATTCGGCATGTGATCTACGCCACAAGTGTGTTGGAATACCATGCGGGTAAACTGCAATTTAAAATTCATCAAGGTGTTGTGTTTCGTATTCAAGTCGGTCAGCTGGCATTGAAAACTCCAACAGTATACGGGACAACAGCTCACTTTAATGTATCTCAGATGACCTAGCGGTTCGTGCTGGGGCTCTCACGCAGAAGGACTGGGTTTAATTCTTCAAACAGCTCCAATTTCACACATCAATACACATTTATACCTTCCTTTAGAAATTACTTTCATAAAAAGACGAATAGAAATGGTGGTACAGAGGACAAGCACATTTTTTAATTTATTTTCTAAAAGTTCCATTCAAGTTCCGCCAGAAGCTGCTTAGAATAATCTTCAATTATGGTACCGGAACTTTCAAGTTCTTATAACGACTTAAAAATGAGGCTGCTTAGAATTCTCTACACCCAACCGGGGGATGTAAGATTCGCTTACAATGATGTGGGATTCATCATCAGAGGATGTTAATGGAGACCGCATGAACCGAGTATGCGATGTACCTACACAGCAAAAAATAAATTTTAATATTACATCCAAGAGGATGCACTTCAATTATGTCGAAAAAAGACAAAAAAACCATTACATCGCCTGCAAGGTCAACTTCTAACATTCGCTGCGATGTTCATGAACAGAGGATGATAGGAAGTGGAACTAACATTCATTGTAATAAATTTTTGGTTTGCGTGTAGACCACCTTCAACCAAGCTGCTTAAGCCACAAATAGCCTTTTATCAGAACTTTTGGTTACTTGGGAACATTTGTAGAGATTGGAGCAAATCATGTAACCGTGTTAATTCAGAATTAAACAATTTGGACTTACAGGAGGGATTTACGGAAAGAGCAACGTTATTTTTCCACTCGCAACTTTGGTGGTGGTAGTTTGATGGTTTGGGGAACATTTTGTAAGAGTGGATTGGTGAAGGTTGCTTTTCCTTCAACACGAATGAACAGTCAGGAGTACATCGAGCTTCTTCAAAACCATTTGCTACCATTATTACAACAAAACCATCAAGTTGACTGGACATTCCAACAAGATAACGCTTCAGTTCATAAAAGCCGAGCGACCATGGCGTGGTTCGATAACCATGGCATTCAGATTATGGAATGGCCAGCTTGTTCTTCAGATCAGAATCCAATCTGGAATATGTGGGGATTGATTGTACGAAAAGTATATGCAGACAACAAGCAGTACAGAGGAACGGAATTCAAGAATCTACGTGCCGCAGCTTGATTTAAAGCATGCCGAATAGGTTGTTTGAACTGGTTGAGAACAAAGGATGACCTACGCACTATTTACATACTGTAATTCATGCTGAATCGATGTTAATATTACAGAGAAAAATAAACTTTCATCTGGGTTCATATAGTTATGAAACACAGATTAATTTTTGTTTCTGTTACTACGCACCTTACCAAAATAATTAGATGTATGAACATTCTCCAGTAAATACAGGTAGTACTAATCTCTCCTTCTATGAACCTTATTTTGAACAAGCTCTCCTACATCTCTGGAATCTCATTAAAAAATACTGGCTCTACATACTTATAAATACCGGAATCCATCTTTGACATAAAGGATGAGACGTAAACAAACATGTCATGTAAAATTCAGTGCTCCGAGACTGAAAACTTCGAAAGTACATTTGATTGAGCTGAATTTCGCGTTTATTTTGACTCAATTTTATGTCAAAATTGACGCTCGTATATGTCAGTCTCTGAGCACCTAAATTTACATCAATTTTTCTAAGCGTGTATAGTTATGACACGGAGTATTATACAAGGAGGAGCTTGTGATTTGCTTAGGAATAGGAATTTGAGCGGGGTTCTCTCTGCCCTGAAGATAACCTTTATATGAATTTTAGTTGACACATGTTCAGAAATTTAACTCTTTTGGAAAATCTTGGTGGCCCTGAGAAGGGCCGATGGTAGTACAGGCTTAAAGCCTTTGGAAGATGATGATGATTTGTAGGCAGCTGGATCAGCAAATCGGACCGGACAATCTCATATTCTTCGGTACAATGCAAGAGTCTCGGCCCGTCTACTGCTGGACAGTAGTTGAACTGGTGTCTGTGACAGGTTGGAAGGCCGCAGCGAAGAGTCTCGGTGCAGCTGCTGCTGGACACGGGTTGACTAGGTGGCTGCCACGAGTTGGAAGGGTGCAGTGAAGGATACCTCAACGAGGGATGGGCACTTGGAAGAGTCTCGGCCCGGCTACTGCTGGACACGGGTTGACCCGGTGGTTGGAAAGCGAAGTACCTATACCTCAACTTCGCTACGAGAAATGGGCACTCAGCAGAGTCTCGGCCCGGTTGCTTCAGGATTAGAAGCTGGGTTGCTACCGTCTTGCTGGTTCCTTTTGCTGATCGTCACGATGCTTCTACATCCACACAGGGGTAGCTGCTTTGTTGGTTATGTGACTAGATGAGTGCAAATGAAAAATACATGAGAGATTTTCGAAAATGTCAATGAGGTTTAGTGTTTACCTATGGTTACATGATGATAAAATAAAAATAATTGCAGAAAGTGGGGCACGGCTTGTTGGTTGTGAAGGTGCTACGACGAATGGGCACTTGGAAGAGTCTCGGCACGGCTGCTGCTGGACACGGGTTCTTAAAAAGTTGGTAAATCTTAGTCTTTAGCAGAAAGACGCTTAACACTTTTTTCGGCGAATTTATGATTCTTTTTCACGTCATGGTTCTTCTCTATGCCTGTTCTGATAAATTAGTACTTTTATTTAATTTCTCAGTTAAGGGATCTTTCTCCGTAGTTCACTTTTTAAAAAGAACTTTTAATGCTAACACTATTTATTACCGATCTTACACGTTACACATTTATGATGAAAAAGAGGTAGAGCCTCGTGTGCTCTACCGTTTTAAAGACTAAATATGCTTACATTACAAAATTATGTTACCTGTCTCCTATTGGTGGAGCTACGTGGCGTGATGCGCCACGTTTTCGCGCCAACCAACCTTACTGCCTGATTGGTCAATCCACCTATCAGTATTTTCCTGACGATTCCCCCTCTACTGGAAAGTCGTCCCCGACTTTCACGATCCTTGGCTCCTGCGGGATGAATCTTGGTTGCCTGATGTGGTGGTGTGTGTCGTTCTCCTGCGTTAGTCCTGAAGTTCCTGGTCCTGTAGGTCTCTCCGTGTTGATGGTTCCCGTGTTAGTTCGTCTTGGTATCCAGAAGGGCGTCGATTTGCATGGTAAGAATGAAAGAACTGTCTTTGTAACTAATACTGCTAGGAGCACTAGTATTAGGGTCGATAATGTTCCAAATGAGAGCCAGCTAACCAGATGTAGTTGCCAGTGTATGTTGTCCGTAGTCATATTCAGATGCTCTATATGACTCCGGTGCTTCAGATTGATTTCCTGTAAGGCATCTTGTTTATGATTTTGTGTTGTTGTTGGTGTATTCCTCGTCGTTCAACTTGATGGTACAGCCAGAGAACTGGATAAGGTATGATCCCCGTAGCTTGCCTTGAACAGTTTGATGTTAGGGTCACGTTGTTAGCACTCACCAATATGTTTGCATCATCTATTCGATTTATGAAGTTTTGTCCATATACTTTCTCCATAGGACATTGAGCTGATTCGCCATCAACCAACTGTTGAACGCATTTTTCCAACGGTTCTAGCTTGAATTCGTGCAGATATATTGATTTCGATGCCGTTTACATGGAGTGTTGGTTAAAAAGAAATTAAGTCCTTTCACGTAGTATTTCGCCGTTAAGTGGATTCGATGGTTGTTGGAAATTACTGGTTCTATGTAGTTTAAGTGATATTCCACATCTTTGACTCGTGGAATTTTGAGTGTGTAAATAATTTCTTCCTTACCATACAGTACGTAGGCACTGGATATATCTAATATGTTGTCGACTGCACCCGTTCCAAGACCACTGTTGCTGAGAAATGCCTGGGATATGGTTATCTCGTCTGATGAAATGATGCGGCTGCTGGGGATATTGCGTCGGGCTAGTGTGATAACTTCTTCTATTAGTCCTAACTGATCGATTAACTCATCTAAATGAAATATCAAATTAACTGACTCAAAACCTTCAATGGTTTTATTTTGAAATCTATCATGACATTTAACAAAAGTATTGATTGATTCTGTGGTATTTCTCATTCTAGTTTCCAGTATGCTATTGATCTTAACTTGTCTGTTGTTCTGATCAATAAGAGAATTAATTGTACCGTTAATAATTTTTAGATCGTCAGCATCCGGGCTGCCTGATACATATTTCCAAGCGTGACCTTAACTTTCCCATCGCTTTTGTCTAGAGGGTCTAAATTTATTGTACATTGAACGAAGTTTTTCTGACTTTACTTTTAATATTGGACTTAACATTTGTTGTTTAGAAATTTGGTTCTCGATTATTGAGTCTAGATTTTTGATTGTCTCTGCAAGTGAATTAAGGTTTATATGATGTCCAATTCTCAAATAACTGCTGCTGATTTTAGCTATTCCTATCGAGATGATTACCACCGGGTTTTTCTCCACGTCGTGTATCAGTATGTCCGCTGTCTCATTTTGGATTTGAAATATTTGTGCGAATTTGGAAATAGACGTCAATGAAAACGTTTTCGAAAGGTTCCTCGTAAATCCTTCGAGCGATAGGTATTTTAAATGGTTTTCGCTCGTATTTGGCGAATTTACTGTCTTGACAATTTTTGATAACTGCTTTAACCTTGCCAAGCATACCAGGAAAGTAAGCGCACTTCCTAATTTCCTCATATGATAATAATTTCTGTGGTTAAAGTTATGATGCTTAGATATAAATTCTTGCTGGTTCGCACGCTCTACTGCGCTAAATCAAACGAGTAGAAATAAGAAGGGACGTCGGTTATGCGCTCGAATAATTAAAAATTCGAAAAATATTTAATCGAATAGCTAGAAAAGCTTATGACGATTAATCGTAAAGCGAATGATTGGACTTTTAGGCATACCTTAAAAAATAATGCAATTTCAAGTTTGCATCCTCCCTTTTCGCACACGTCCGAAGATCGGAGGAGAATGGCACTTCGACTTGTTTCGTCTACTAAGCACCTTACGCTTAACTCCACTCATAGGTTCTGTACAACATCTGGCTGCAGCTTCTTCTGTACGGAAACCCAATTTTTCTTCATGTCTTCTCCAGATTTGACCTCTTTGGGATGCTTCCGTAGAGCCTGCTTCATAACAGTCTAGTACTTTTCGATGGGCCTTAGTTCCGGTGCGTTGTGTTGGGGGGATTCATGTTCTTGGGAACGATAGTGACCACTAGGGTGCTTCATTCTGAAAAAAGTGATGAATTTCTGATGGGCCACCCTCCAGTTCGATTCATAGCCCCAAAATATGAACCTGTGCAAAAATTGGTAAAGATTGATGAAGGTTTAGAGGTCGCGCCAATGATTTGAAATTTGTATGGGAATTACTATGGAAGAATTTAAAAAATCGCTTATATCGCTATAACTTTGCTTCTACTTGTCCAAATGTCGAAAAAATTTAGTATGTTATTGCTATGGCAATAAACAAAAAGCCTACAGTTGCTACGCTCAGTTTTGCAGCGTATCAAGAATTATAAAAATGTGAAAAAATGGCAAAATAGGGTAAATTGACAGATGAATATGTACAAGGCAACAACGCCAATTTCATCGCAACAACAACAGGCTTGTTGATCATTGTCATGACAACCACATATTTTTTTTTTTCAACGTTTGGACAACTACAACCAAAGTTAGAGCAATGTAAACGAAAATCAATAATTTCCCATACTAATTCACCAAAATCTCCATACAAAATCCAAATCATTGGCGCGACCTCTAAACCTTCATCAATCTTTACCATTTTTTGCACAGGTTCATATTTTGGGGCTATGAATCGAACTGGAGGGTGGCCTATCAAAAATTCATCACTTTTTTCAAAATGAAACACCCTAGTGACCACGTTGGCTTCGTACCACTCCAGGACAACATTTGAATAGTGGCACGAAGCTAGATCCGGCAAGAAGATCGTAGGGCCCTCGTGTTGCTTCAACAGCGGAAGCAGACGCTTATGTAGACACTCCTTGAGGTAGATCTCCCCGTTTACAGTCCCGGTAGTCACGAACGGCGAACTCCGTTTGCCACATTGGCAGTTCGCTTGCCAAATCATGTATTTCTTGGCAAACTTTGAAAGTGTTTGCTTCCCTACTTCCTCCGGAACATCAAACTTATGCCGGGTGGTGAAAAACAGTAGCCCCGGAAGCTGCCGGAAGTCCGCCTTGACGTAAGTCTCCATGATGAGACAATGAGGCTTCGTCAGCATCTGGGTGTACAGGTTCCGGGCCCATGACTTTACCATTTTGCCGTTCGTCACGATTTAAAGCCTTCTGCACTTTGTACGTATGCAGTCCCTCACGATCCTTGGCTCTCTAAACGAAAGACTTGGACAGATTCAACTTTTTGGGCACATCCCTGACCGAAGCATGGGGATTCCACTTAAACGCTTTCACGACACGCTTGTGATCCTGATCACTAATAGAACATCCATTCTGACCGCATTTCTCCTTTCGTTCGATGCTCAGAGTTTCGTAGTAACGTTTAATCACACGACTCACCGTTGACTGCACGATTCCGAGTTGTTTTCCGATGTCCCGATGAGAGAGTTGAGGATTTTCCAGGTGCTTGCGCAAAATCATCTCGTGACGTTGCTTTTCGGGTGTGTGTGTATGTGTGTGTATTCAATCTAACCCCCACTGGCCGGCAGTGGTATTATGGAAGAAATTTGCTTACAACAATCCTTGATGTAATAATTTAAAGCAAGTTTAGTCCGGGAGTTAGAAAGCGATAGCTCTATTGCAGATTCAGCAACCCATTTCAGAATGCCTGGTAATTCACGTCCATTCCAAGGTTACTTTCACATACAATAAGCCCCGCATGTAAACACTACCGTTATCATATGAATAATGGTACTGCAAACACACTTCGCGTATGTAGTAATATATGGAAGAGTGCATTTATGATTGATTATAAATCAGATGGATCTCACCAAATTCTGCCTCCGAAAAAGGACCGGTTTGTTCACTCGTGGTAATCGAAAAAATCTTCCGCGTTGTATTTACAACCCAACACGACATTTTGAATCACATTCGACCTCTCGTGACGTTGCTTTTCGGGTGACGCCATTTTTTTCAACCTTCGAAAAACTGACAGCGATAAAAATAAATGTAAACAATACACTCTAAACTACTAATAATTAGTTTTAGTGTTTTTTTTCCGTGATACAGTTTTATGTGGGACACCCTTTATGCATGTACGTATTTGGTGGATTTGTTAGTTATTCCTACTATTTTGGACAATGCTCGGCATTTACCATTTTTCAATAGTTTTTTTTTTTTTTAAATCAACAGTCGAAAGCATTGCTATTGATGCGTAAAAGTATTTCTGACCGATTTGTGATAAAAGTCTTGAATTGGACCAGGGGCAGTTGAGTTATCAACGTTCATAATCTTCAGACAATTTCGTTACATAAACCATTTTCGGTTTTCACAAAGTGTACCCCCATATAGAAATCATAGACGTATTCCTACGTCATAAAATAGAATTTTCGGAGCACACTATGTATGTAACGAATTTTTTTTTTGAAAAATGACTTTTATCAAAAATCTATAACTTTTGAACCACTGGGCCGATTTCTAAGATCGAGATATGAAATGAAAGGTTATTTAAAATATTTAAAAGATATAATGGTAAAAAAAAATGGGAATTGGTAATGAAAAACATTGATTGTATTTGGTTTTTATGGTTTTCATGGTTTGAAGGCAGAAGGCTCAATATGTTTTTTTTTTATTTTTCCATGAAAATTCAGGCGTTTTTACACAACATATAAAAAAATTAACACTGTGTTTTTTTTTCGATTTTGCGTTATATTTTTGAAATTATCAAGTTCAGGGTTTTCGTTCCACACTCCTTTGCGACTACATTGCTATCAAAGTAACATAATCTATACCTATATTCTGCTATTGAGGAGTAACCCAAACCCAAAACTTGATAACTTCAAACAATATAACTCAGAAAAAAACACATTGCTCTTGTTTTTGATTTTTTTTTGTTAAAAATGCTTAAAATTTTCATGGAAAAAAAACCAAACATATAACGCCCTCTGTCTAATCCATAAAAATAAATTTAATCAATGTTTTTCAACACAAAATCGCAATGTTTTAATATCTTTGTATTTCTCCATGAAAATATTTCGAATTACCTTTCATTTGATACTTTGATCTTTGAAATTGGCCCAGTGGTTCAAAAGTCCTTTTTGAAAAAAAAAACAATATCTTTTTTTGGACCACCCTAACACCCTTCATACGGGTCTAATATTTTGCCATAAGGAACACTATATCGTTTTGCTATGGAATGGCCTTATATAAAGGTATATACATTCTTGTTTATCAAAACTGTTTGATGTATATTCCATTTCAAAATTACCCAATGAAGCTTTCCAAATAAATCCAACAGCTTGAACAATTTAACTAAGGTATGATTGCATCTAGGTGTCTCTCCTAATGACCACTCTTGTACAGCACTCATCTGGTTTCCTCTCTCCCTGCAGTGGTGGTAAATCCCATCTTTCATCCACCATCGAACGGTGTAGGCAATGGTGATGCTGCTCTCTGTCTCACTGCATACGCAAACGAGTATTTGTTTAACCATTGTCATGCAAATTATGGCACTGTGTTGCGTTCCAGTTGGTACGGGGAGAATAAAAAAAATCAAATAAAATTATTTAAATACGCAGAGAGTCCCAGCAGCAGCGTGCGGTTCAAAAGGTTCGGTCGGTTCCTTTTTTAAATCATATTATTTTCATGATCGCACACATACTCACAGACGGACTGGGCTCATTACAGTCGAGGAGGAGGAGGCCCGAGAGGTGGAAAACTAGGAGGATACGGTGATAAAAGCAAATTACCATATGTTTGTAAAGTCTCGGTTTTACAATGATGTACACAATGCGGCGAGGTACGTTTCGGCTCCGGGGAGAAAGAGAATAGCAAAGGTGATGAGAAGGATTATAATTATTCATTTGTAATGCGTCGCCGTCGTTTTCGTAGTTGTAGAAAACCGAGGATTAAAGTTTGAGCACTCATCAAAAATCAATTAAAGGATGCTCGCCGTTCTAGCAGGAAAAAAAGAAGGGTAAACGGAGCTTACTACAATATTGTGTTAATTTGAATTATTGAACAGGTTTCATCGCTGCTGTTGCGGTGCAACATGTTTGAAATTCTAGAACAACGCGATTCGTGGAAAGTCGTTAAACAATCGTCCTGGCAAAGGCGACAAAACCGGCGCACGATCCCCGTCCCGAAACGTGTGCCATTCACAGCATTCACCACCAATGGTACCAATGGAATGGCAGCAAAAAGTAATTAAAAAGGATAAAAGCCATATGACGACGCCTCCATTGTCGGGGTTGTGATCGTCGTTCGTCCTGGTTCCATCAGGTGAAACACTCGGCAACACCTCCCTAAGCGCACGCGAGGACATAGATATGGATTCAGTTACCGCTCAGAGCGCACAGGAATATGGCACCACGCCGTTTGACACAACACCGCCATTGGATCCGTCCCATGGATGGCAGAAAAATGAAGCGGATTGCAAAAAGCCATGAAAGTGAAAAATTAAATAAAAACCGTTCGGTATTGCCCTTTGTCGTTGTTGTTGTGGCACATTCTCCGCAACAACACGTGAATTGACGACGACGACGACGACGACGACCACGGCGACCGACTACGACGACAACGGCGGCGGCGGCGGCATTTCACATAATGAACAATCAAATTTTTGTAATCAACCCCCCGTGGCGTTATTTATAAACTGCTTCTTTATGGGGAGTGACAAGGTAGCTGCGTTTGTCTGACTGTCTGTCTGTAGTGGTCGGCTTGGTTACTGATGCTGCACTGCGGATTTTGTTTTACTTCATGTGCTTTCGCACATGGCAAGGTGCGAGAATTGATGTTGCCAACTCACAGTCTTAGATCACTGATCGATTTGCCGGGGGTTTGTGCGGAGTGTTTTGACTGCAAATGATCATTAATTACCGTCTGTTATGCAATTATAGATAGCATCGGCAAGAAGATTTGCAGAGGACGGAGGATGCACACAATGTATAAGTTTGTTGAACAATTTGCTTCATTTTACCTAGGGACATGGGTAAAGCAGTATGTTTATGTTTTTTATTTGCATATCACGGTGGTTCTAAAGACGAATTTAGTAGGAAAACATTGTGTCTAAAACGTATGCACGACGTCAGGCATTAAAACGATAGGCAGGACGTTAGGCACAACGAAAAATTGCGATAATTTCAACCAAAAAACAGCCGCCCAGTCAACGTCCGACCACCAGATCAGTAAATGTCACCAATATGGTAGTTAGTTCCACTAACGATGATTCTCTTATGCGAATATGAAGAAAATCATAGAGTAATCTACTAGAAATGATGTAAAGGTAGCATTCCATAATGGACGTAGCTTACTCCAAAATATTGATAACTATAGAACATTCTACAAGATTATTGCTATTGGTGTAGCTGTTGAAAACTTCTCTTCCAAACAAATTTGTTGAGTTACCTGGCTATAAAATCATTCGTTCTGATCGATTGGTCGTAAAGAAAAAACGTGGAGGTGGAGTTGCATTTTATATAAGATGCAAAACCAAATACGAGAGTATTTCCAAATAAAATAAGGTTCGGGCATGGAACGAGAAACAGCCACATGGCCTACCACTGCAACAATTGTGACAAGCAGCACACGCCTGATGCCTTTGAGGTAATGGAGGACGCAGATCCTGGTGCAGCACATCTGGGAACCAACAAGACATGCCCAGCGAGCGGAATTCATTACTATACGCTAAAAATCCTCTACTTAGAATCAACCTGGCCACAGAAGGGTACCAGAAAATAACGTGCATAACTTTCCTGCCATCCCCCAACGGTGCCAAATTCCGGTGCTTCGGACACTTCCACTCAACAACCCTTTTGCTACTGCTGCATCGGTCTTGTCAACAGCTGGGGTGCCTAACACTCCGGAAAACTTAAGATGTTAGTCATATGTGGCAACCGCTGCATCCCGAAACACCTCTCCACCTCCGGGGCTATCGTGGCAGCATGAAGGTGCTCCCCCTTCACCAACGATTGAGAACGCAAACACTCTGCTTACAACGGCGGAACTTGTTATTCTCGTGACAGAAGTCATCATGTTCCAGCGCACCTGCAGGATCCGAACAGAACAGCTCCATGCTGCCGTATCCCTCATCAATAAATATGGACCGTGTAGCCATCAACATTTCCAATTTTAACGCTTGCTCGCTCAAGAGCATGAGCATCGAGTTCGACGACGAGTTCAACGAACGAAACATCGATATCTCGGTCATCACCGAAACGCACCTGAAGCCCGAGATTAACGTCTTCCTTCCCTCTAGGAGACGAACCAGCCCAGGGCTGAAAGTCTCCTTTATAAAGATAAAAAAAAAGTCTTGAGAACCAACCACGGGGGAGGAGGAGTAGCCATCGCTCTAAGGAGGAACAACTACTGTCGGCTGCTGCCGAGATTCCAGCTGAAGATAATCGAAGCCGTAGCGGTGGAAGTTACTACTTCTATCGGCCCCATTACCATCGTTGTGGCATACTGTCGCAAACAAGTCAACATCAGAGACGGGTCGGTAGCAGACCTGTGACGAGATATTGTCAAGCAAATACGACGCCGGGAAAACTCCATCATCGCTGGTGTTTTTTTTTATCTTTATTATAGAGATTTTTAGCCATATGGCTAGTTCATCTCTTAAGATAGTAAAAAAAGAAAAAGAAAAAAGAGATTCCCAATCTTGGCTGTGGTACATTTATCTTGCTAGAATGGAAAGGTGTAGAAAGCTGCCAAAAAGGACAACAAACTGGAATAACAAACAAGGAACACTCAGATATTGTTGTAAAGGTTCGCCTCCTTTAGGAAGGTGATGAGGGTGGATGCTGCCGGGGACTCGTTGCCCAACAGGTTCCTAATGCTGATTGACTCCAAGCCGAAGGCAGCCCGAAGGTCCTCCAGCTCCGCGCAGTTCACGAGGATGTGCTCCACGGTGGCTGGCACTCTGCAGGTTTCACAGGTCCTTCGGAACGGTGTTCTTCCGAAGTTGTGGGAGACTCTGCTGTACCCGGTTCGCAGCCTTGACACCACTCGTTGTTCTTTTAGGTTTGGTCGATCCTTCCAGGTTCCGGTGGTTGCTTTGATCTTCCGAAGGTGGTGTGTCCTGTTGTTCCTCCACTCGGTGTCCCAGGCTCTCTGAACCGTCCGCTTGATCCCCTTTTTGACATCTTGGAGCGGTACATTGCCGGTGGACCTGGGTCCAGTGTGGCCTGAGCCGGCGAGGTGGTCGGCTGTTACGTTCCCTTGGATCTCGCAGTGACAGGGTACCGACATGAATACAGTGTTGGACGGCGCATGCTTTACCGTCCCTTGAATCCACGGATGTTTCGGTGTTTCTGTTGTTAGGGCCAATATCACGCTGTGTGAGTCAGTTACGACTAATATCGGCCGGTTGGCCGGTAACTTAACCACGTGGAGAATGGACGCTCGATTTGGATAAAAAATTTACTGCCGCCATGGCGCCTAAACGCAAAAGAAAAGGGCAATCTCTTGATCCCTCTTCTGATGAAATTAATTTGAGCAATCAATTTGATTTGCTCACGGATGATGAGAATGATCCATCATCCAAGAAAAAATCTAGTAAACTTTCCCGGCTTAAGGCCAAGAAGGAAAAGATTCGCCCTATTTTGATAGCCACTTCCAATTTACATGCTCTTCGCATGGAACTTTTGAACTTCCTGAAAGTTAAATTTTCACTACAAATTGAACGTCGGGGTGAATGCCGTGTATTGGCTGAAACCTTGGACGGATTTAAATGTCTTTTCAAGTATCTTACTGAGAAGCAGCACAATTTTTTTACTTACGACACCAAAACTGAACGTGTGTTCAAGGTTCTCATGAAAAGACTGCCCAGTGGTAAATCCTTGGATCAGATCAAAGATGAACTGGCAAAATTACTTGGAGTTGTGCCACTCCAAGCAATCAAAATGAAAATGAAATCCCGTCCTGGCGATTCGCGCAACGGGATTTCTAATGATTTTTATTTAGTTCACTTCAAGTCTAGTGAACTAAACAACCTTAGATAAAGCTAGCCTTATGCTCCATGTCCAAGTGAAGTGGGAACACTTCAGGAAGACTGGAGGAAATTTCCAAAACCTCACTCAGTGCCGTAAGTGCCAGGGATGGGGTCACGGAACTAAAAATTACTACATGCAATCAAAGTGTTTTTTATGTTACTTCATACGCGAAGTTAACGATTTTCAGAGTTGGTTGGAAATGCTAACATGAAGCTTTAGTGTGATGATTTATTAGCTAGAGAATGATCTTTAGAAGAGTGTAGGTGGATAGTTCCGTTAGAGTACGGCAGTATGAAAATTGAATAGAAGTTGAAAATGAGCGAAGGGCCATTAAAGCGACAGTTTTTCAAGATAGACGCACATTTTTGCCTAGCCCGTACGATGTACGCGGGGACATCGTACGGGCTAGGCAAAAATGTGCGTCTATCTTGAAAAACTGTCGCTTTAATGGCCCTTCGCTCATTTTCAACTTCTATTCAATTTTCATACTGCCGTACTCTAACGGAACTATCCACCTACACTCTTCTAAAGATCATTCTCTAGCTAATAAATCATCACACTAAAGCTTCATGTTAGCATTTCCAACCAACCCTACTACATGCAAGCTAAATGCATGAATTGTGGTGATTCTTCTCACGCAAAGGACGACTGTCCTGTGAAGGAAGATCCTAAGAAATTTAAATGTTCAAATTGTGGTGAAAACCACAAATCCAATTTTTGGGAATGTAAGACTCGCAATCTCGTTCTAAGCGACAGGTAGGAAACGCTCCACGTTTCCGACCAAGTACAAATTCCTCTGCTGTTAAAAACGGTCAGCGAGGAACAAATTCTACATTCGTACTCGTTGGTACAAATATCACCCCTGCTTAAAATTTTTCATCTTTACCTACTCCCATCGCTGCTAACAATGTTCAACGAGTTAATGGAGCTACCTATGCTACTATTGCAACGGGTAGAAATCAAAATACTAACCAACGTAGTTCTAACGGAAATTTTCACAATTTTTGACTTAGGAAGCATTACTGTCCCTTAAATGGAATTTTTACAGAAATCATTAATTGATGATTTCTGATATGCTTAAATCTAACTCCATGTTTGATGCTATTCAAACTGGAGTAAAATTTGCAAATAATATTGTCATGACTTCAAAATTAAAATGACCTACGGATGGAATCCAAACTGCCCTCTACGATGACCAACGGATTGTTCGAAGCTGATTCCACCACTGACATCGCCGACCTGTTCTCAATTCAGCAATGTTTTCACAAATGAACACATCGACCCGCAGGATGTAGCCGTCGCCACCAGAAATGTTCCTCGACTTTCGGCCTCTGGGCTACAGTTCGTGATCACGAACGATATGGTTATATCAGCCGGAAAGGATTTAAAATCCTCCACGGGATGTGGTCCGGATGGGATTCCATCGCTTGTCCTCAAATGTTGCGCGGATACACTTGCAACACCACTAGCAAGAGTATTCAACCTATCTTTGGCTACTGCTGTATTCCCAAACTGCTGGAAGCAGTCGTATGTTTTCCCAGTTTTCAAGAAAGGCTGCAAGCGGATTGTTTCGAACTATCGGGGCATAGCTGCGTTGAGCGCCACTTCTAAGCTGTTTGAGGTGATCGTTCGGCATAAGCTGGTTCAAAACAACGCACACTACATTTCGGTTGATCAGCATGGATTTATGCCTAACCGTTCGACGACAACTAATTTGACTTGTTCGTGATCCGCCAAATAGAAAATGGTGGCTATTTACACAGACTTATCCGCGGCGTTTGATAAAATGAATCATCAAATCGCAGTTGCTAAATTCGACAAGCTGGGAATGAAAAGTAACTTGCTTTCCTGGCTTCGATCCTACCTAACCGGTCGAAGTATGTCCGTCAAAATTGGAGACCACGTTTCGCCCTCCTTTCCGGTTTGGTCCGGTGTTCCCCAAGGAAGTCACTTGGGGTCGTTTCTATTCTTGCGGTATATGAACGATGTCAATTTCATCTTGAAATGCCTAAAACTCTCGTATGCCGATGACCTGAAGCTTTACTACACGATTAAGCAACCACAAGACGCGCTTTTTCTGCAACAACAACTGGAAGCCTTCGCTGAATGGTGTCATATTATTCAAATGTCGCTGAACGTGTCCAAATGTTCGGTTATTTCATTTAGCAGCAAGCAATCACTCTTCCATTTTAGCTATGCTTTGGGAGGCGTGAATCTACAACGTGATTCGACAGTCAAGGACCTGGGGATTCTGGTTGATACAAAATTAACCTTCAAGGATCACGTCGCGTACGTTGTGTCTAAAGCCTCATCGCAACTAGGATTTTTATTTCGCTTTGCAAAAAAGTTCAAGGACGTTTACTGCCTAAAAGCTTTATACTGCTCAATTTTGCGTATCTTGGAGTATTCGTCTATCGTCTGGTCTCCTTATTACCAGAATGAAATTCAACGCATCGAAGCTGTTCAGCGAAAATTCGTCCGGTTCGCTATACGTCATCTTAGGTGGAGGGATCCATTCAACCCGCCCAGTTATGAAATCCGTTGTCTACTTATAAATCTGGAATTACTGGAAGCAAGACGCAACGTGGTAAAAGCGTGCTTTGATGGGGATCTTCTGCAAGGCAACATTGACAGTCCTACGCCTCTTTGTCTCTTGGACATCAACACACGTCGTCGCAATCTTCGCTCGCACTCGTTTATCACGGCAGCCCTAAGTTTGCACCTTTAGAATTGATAAAACGATCCATAAAATATTGAAAAACGTTCCATTAAAAATACCAAATGATCCATAAAACATCGGAGAAAATCCCTAAAAAAGTGTGGATGATCCATAAAAAATATCAATATTATCAATATTTTATGTGAAATTTAGCAACACAATTGTAAAAATGTACCACTAAATTTCTAAATAATGAGCATTGGAATTGTACAACTCACCCATAAACATATTGCAATTGATCCATAAAACATTCAGCAATGAACCTTAAACTAAAGAAAGTGATCCATAAAAAATCAAGTTTGCACACTTAAAAATATAGGCATGATCCATAAATTAGACGTATATAATTCATGTTTAGGACACTATTTTTTAAAATTTTGATCCATAAACCTTGAAAAATTGCTCCACTGCTTATCTACTTAGATTTACTGTCCTGCCCGTGTATTTAAGGTAGATGTGCAAAGCGACGGGCAAGCGTCTAGAATTAGCTTCCAAAAGAAGATTCTATAATAATATTCTTAAGACGTTTCCTATGGAAGCTTCATTTAGAAACTTTTTAATAAGCTTATTCTAGACGCTCGCCCATCGTTCTGCTCTTCTGACAAAAAAAAACACGGGCAGAACAGTAAATCTGAGTAGCTACGCAGTAATGTAGCAATTTTCCAAGGTTTATTGATAAAATTAAAAAAACATATGTATATAGACCGAGATATAGACTATAATTGGAACACACCAAAATAAGCACGTCTACCAACAACTGGAACACCTATCCTAGGTATGATCCATAAACTCAACATTTTTTTTTTCATTTTTTCTTAAGAAGATTATTATAGAAGCTTCTTTTGGAAGCTAATTCTAGACGCTTGACCATCGCTCCGCACATCTACCTAAAAACACGGCAGGACAGTAAATCTAAGTAGTTAAGCAGTAATGGAGCAATTTTTCATGGTTTATGGATCAAAATTTTTAATACAGTGTCCAAAACGTGAATAATATACGTCTAATTTATGGATCATGGCTGTTCGGAATATCGGGATAACACTGTACCGCCAAGTCCAGTGACAACCCTGTGGGGGATTCAGAGAGCTACGGTAACGGTTGCTGTCAGAAATGACAGACGTCATGTTTGATTCAACGGAACTGTGAGTTCACAGTTCACCAAACCTTAGATAGGTCAGAGTATGAACGAGAAAAAAAGAGGAAAAGAAGACGCAATTTCAAACCATTTAAAAAACGTTTTACAGCTAAATTATTTTAATTGCCTAAATTTGTTAATATACCTATCGTTTAATTAAATTGTAGTTATTTATAGTGAACTAGCTACCAACAATCAATACGAAACTAACGATTTTAAATTGGCTCACTACTTGACTTGTCTATTGGTCCCAAGCAAATCGATAAACGTACCCCATTCTAGTCAAAATTCTAGTACTACACAATGTTTGTTTTGATTCCAGGCTGACCACATTGGTACTTCCTTTTCCAGATTCGGTTGCGGCATCACTCCTCACTCTATTATTTCTGCTAGGTGGTTTATTTGAGACAGACTTCTTGGTTCCTTTTGCCACCTTATAAGCATTAAGATTGGTTTTGATTTTATATTAGTTTAATAAAACCTATTTCAGCTTCAAACTGTCCAAAACGAGACTGCTCTGAGGAAGTTGCTTTCATTAATACGAACATGGCTATATTTTTAAGTGCGCAAACATGATTTTCTATGGATCACTTTCTTTAGTTTAAGGTTCACTGCTGAATGTATTATGGATCAATTGCAATATGTTTATGGGTAATTCGTACAATTTCAATGCTCATTCCTTAGAAATTTAGCGGTACATCTTTACAATTGTGTTGCTAAATTTTACATTAAATATGGATCATATTGATATTTTTTATGGATCATTCACACTTTTTTAAGGATTTTCTCCGAAGTTTTATGGAACATTTGGAAGTTTTTTATGGAACGTTTTCCAATATTTTATGGATCATTTATTGGTTTTTATGTTCAAAAGTATGTTTGCCGTTTATCACCGTCCCTCCGGCCAGAACTAATTATGGCTTACACGAACCTTTGCGAAGCATGTCCCGTGTATTCAACCGGTGTTATTATGTGTACGATTTCAACGTGTCACGAGAAACAAATAAGCGTACTTTTAAACGAGTATTATGTTAATTTATGTTATTCGTTAGTTTTGTATTTAGTTGTAGAACAAGTGTCATTGGGGTAAACATTTTACCTGTTGACTGATAAACAATAAATAAAATTCAGTAATGGATTTTAAAGCATTAAATATTTTAAATTGGAATGCTCGATCTCTTAAAGATAAGGAAGACGAGCTATTTAACTTTTTGAGAGTTCATAATGTGCATATTGCCGTTATAACTGAAACGTTCCTTAAACCTGACCATAAGGTTAAGAAGGACTCAAATTATTTCATTTATAGAAATGATCGTCTTGATGGACCCTGTGGTGGCGTTGCCATCATTATTCATAGACGAATCAAGCATAAAATTCTTTCTTCATTTGAAACCAAAGTTTTTGAAACTTTGGGAGTTTCTGTTGAAACAAAATTTGGACAACTTACGTTTATAGCTGCCTATTTGCCATTCCAATGCGTAGGCCAGCAAAAGAATTTTCTCAAGGGTGACCTTCAGAAACTTACCCGTCATCTAAATTCTTCATTATTGGTGATTTTAATGCAAAACACCGCTCATGGAAGAATGCTCACAGCAATTACAATGGTAATATTCTGTTTGATGATTGTCCTGCAGGTTATTACACTATTCAATATTCAAACAGCCCAACATGCTTTTCTTCAGCAAGAAATCCCTCAACTATTGATTTGGTCTTAACTGATTCATGTCAACTTTGTAGCCAATTGGTTACCCATGCTGCCTTTGGTTCTGATCACCTTCCGGTAACTTTTGAAATATCCCAAGAAATAATTTGTAATTCCAACAGCTCTACTTTCAATTACCATAGAGCTGATTGGGAGCAAACCAAAGATGAAATTAATTATGCTCTTGAATCTCTGACTACTTCTATAGTTGAAGCAAGAGCTGCCTCAGTACGAAAATGCGAGGTTAAATTCGATTCAATTATAATAGACGACGATCTTCAGCTCTTGATCCGTCTTAAAAATGTCCGTAGGAGACAATTTCAAAGAACACGCGATCCTGCCATGGAAGTTATCTGGCGGGATTTGCAAAAACAAATTAAAAAGCGATTCTCTGCCCTGAGGAACAAAACTTTTGAAAATAATGTTTCCTTAGACCCAAATTCCAAACCCTTTTGGAAACTCACAAAAATTTTGAAAAAAAACCTCAAAAGCCTATTCCAGCGCTTAAAGAAGGTGGTAAAATTTTGATCGCAAATTTGGAAAAAAAAAGCTCAGAAACTTGCTAAGCAATTCAAGAGTTCCCATAATTTCAGTTTGGGTCTTACTAGCCCTATTGAGAATCAGGTTGCTCGAGATTATCTGAATATTTTCTTTCGGGAAAATATTTTTAATGATTCCTGGGGGACTGGTTTGAATGAAGTAAGGTCTACAACTAAAACGTTTCATAATATGAAAGCTCGAGGTGATGATGGAATTTTCTATATCCTCATCAAAAAACTCCCAGAGAGTACATTGTCTTTCTTGGTAAAATTATTTAACAGATGTTTCCATTTGACATACTTTCCTGATAAATGGAAAAATGCAAAAGTTGTTCCAATTTTGAAGCTTCTAGCTACCGTCCAATAAGTTTGCTTTCTTCAATAAGTAAACTTTTTGAAAAGATAATTTGACGCTTCACATCAATACGAGCTCAATTTTTGCAGATGAGCAGTTTGGATTTCGCCATGGGCATTCAACTACTCGTCAACTCTTAAGAGTTACCAATTTAATTCGTTCAAACAAATCTGAACGCCGCTCAACTGGTGTTGCTCTTCTAGACATAGAAAAAGCATTCGACAGTGTTTTGGCATGAAGGTTTGATTGCTTAATTGAAAAAGTTTAATTTTCCAATTTACATTATGAAATTAGTTCAAAATTATTTAACTGACAGAACTCTGCAGGTAAATTATCAAAATTCCAAATCTAATCGACTACCTGTTAGAGCAGGAGTTCATCAGGGTAGCATTCTTGGACCTATATTGTGTAACATTTTCACTTCGGACCTCCCTGATTTGCCTCAGGGTTGCCACAAATCTTTGTTCGCTGATGACACAGGCATTTCCGCTAAAGGAAGAAGTCTTCGTGTTATTTGCAGCAGACTGCAGAAAAGCTTAGTCATTTTCTCTTCTTATTTACAAAAATTAAAGATTTCTCCTAACGCTTCCAAAACTCAACTTATAATATTTCCACATAAGCCTAGAGCTTCATTTTTGAAACCTAGTAGTAGTCACATAGTCACTTTGAACGGAGTTCCAATTTCATGGTCAAACCAAGTCAAATATCTTGGATTAGTACTTGACCAAAAATTAACTTTTAAAGATCACATTGAGGGCATTCAAGCCAAATGTAACAAATAGGGGAAATGTAGGTAATGTCGGCCTACATGTCCCTAATTTGGGCCCATACAGAAATTCAGCAATCGACTAAATTTTCAATAGCGACCAAAAATATCCATTAGTACCGTCCTAATGACGCGTTCATCTAGATAAAATTGATAAATAGCAGACTTTTAGCGATGGGCCCAAATTAGGGACATGTAGAGCGACTTTACCTACATTTCTCCTATTTAAAATGTTTGTATCCTCTTATAAACAGGAAATCCAAACTTTGCCTGACAAATAAACTTCTAATATTTAAACAAGTTTTTAGAGCGGCCATGCTTTACGCTGTGCCAATATGGTCTAGTTGTTGCACTACCAGGAAAAAAGCACTTCAAAGGATTCAGAACAAAGTTCTGAAGATGATTTTGAAGTTGCCTCCCTGGTACAGTACTACCAAAGTACATAGAATTTCGAATGTTGAGACTTTAGAACAAATATCCAACAAAATAATTGATAATTTCAGGCAAAACTCGTTGCAATCCTCAATTGCAACGTTAAATTCCCTTTATTCTTAGGTAAGATTTAGTTTTAAGATTTCAATTGTTACACTGACATGCAGGTTTTAAAAACCTGTTTAAAATACTGAATTGCCAAAGCAGGAACAATGTAAAAACACTTAGATATTTATCATAACAATTAAGGCTGGTAAGTTATTGTAGTAACTGGAGCACCTAGGTTAAAATGAAATGTAATTTATTTTGAATATAGAACAAATAAAGAGTAAAAAAAAAAAGTAAGTTATCGTAGCTCTTCATCTGAACACGATCCGAAACTACCGTCACTGCTGACAGCAGTAGCTTCGTATCGGCCATCGGTGAAGAGTAAAGAGAGATAGCAAACTATACCTTCTCTTTCTAAGAAACCGATGAGCAACGAAATCATTTTTGTGTCGAGTCAACTCTCAGCTTGATGCTAGCTTGCTGTGAATAATCTCGCAATATCAAAGGAGCTTGTAAAATCAATATCAACTTGATATTATCAAGCATGATATTTTGGTCCAATGTCACGCGTTAAATTGAGAGCGTATGGGTGCGGAAAAATATCATTCGATCGATGATTTTGCCAACACTGCTCGTACATGTCAGTTACGTGATTCACATATTTTTTTTTTCTAAGTGTGCAGATCAGCTTGGACACTAACTGTTTTGTACGATCTAATGAGGTGCCATCTGTGTAAGCTTTATGTTTATGTTTCAAATTTGAAATAGAAGTGCTTGCAAATATCATACCATTGCCAAATATTGAGCTTCCCACTTCGTGCATGACACACCCGTGACAATCAATGCCGCAAATATCAGTACACACCGATCGGTGCACTTTGGCGCACTCAAAAAACATGATTCCACAAGTTTCCTCTGCTCACCGGCACTTCCTGCCTCATTCCGGATTCCGAACCGGTGCCATCCGAAGGCAAACCTTCTTCGCGTGATGAGCTTTTTCCTCCCGAAAACATTTCGGAGACAATACCATCATCAATGGTGATGACGCGGCGCAAGAGTCTCGTCTTTTGCCTTTCAATACCCGAGGGCGGAATAAAAGAAATCAGTAGCTGTTGTGCCAACAATGGAGAGTATAATGTTGCCTTTTCGTTACACACCCCGAAACCGTCAAAGGCTGACCCACAGATGGAATGAAAAGCGGCTTTCATTTGTGTAAGAAGTTTCCGACAATGACTCATTAAAACACACGCACAGCGGCAAGGCCGCCATTTTTTTTTTCTTCTGCGCCATTGTTGGCAAAGTTTGGCGGGTCTTTTCTGAAACGATTGCCACCAGAGGAAAATATTGGCGCGTTCCTTTGTCCGCACGGAGTGACTTTTCAAACTGTCTCCTTTCAAATGCGATCGAGTGCGTCCGGAGATCCGATCATGTGGAGATCTTCGAAAACAAACGTGTTAATTGATGTTTTTTGTTTGCCGCAACAATTAGGATTGTGTCTCGGTATGTTTGGTTTCGTTTTTCCTCTTGTTGTTTCGGTAAATGTGGTGTGGACAGACACTCAGTATTGTGAAAAGAGGCTCGTAGGCCGTTGTTGGCGAGCGACGACGTGATCATTGTTGATCGTTCAAATTACTGAAAGCAAATGAGTCGAAAAATCTGCTCGTTGGGTGTGTTAAAACAATCAATTAGCACCGATTTGCTGCTCTGGAAATAATAAGACTCACCGGGTCCGCGGCCCGCACGGAGACGGCATCTGCTGCCTAGTACTGCCACTGCTACCTAGTTGGAGTGTTTGCTGCTGACGTTTGTTTGTTTGCACTGGCAGTGACGGATCTGTGGGTTGTTGTTTCACAGTTGTTCAGTACCGATCACTGTTGTTTGGATAGCCACGTGCGTCTGGCTGCTGGGTGCATGAACAAATTGAAAGTACAGCCTATCTGTGTCTCATCCCTTTTGTTGTCACTATTTATTTTGGGAGGAAAGAAATGATTTTTGAAACAAGTGTTGTTTGTAGGAGAGCAAATTTGCTTACTTGCTGTTGGCGCCATACTGTCAAACAACTGCGACTGACAGTTGGTTTCGGGTCGATATGAATGGTGTAAGAGTTATTTTAAATTTAAACGGCATCCATCTCTTTGATGCCGAAGAAAATCAGTACACGGTAAAGGTGAGTAACAAACCGTTGCGACAGGGTTAGGTCACATCACAATAACGCGTGAAATCTTCATGTCAACCGGAACTTTGCGATCTCGGTGGTCTCGCTGGAGTTGAGGACATTATTTTTTTCTCCACACTGCATCGCCCATGCAACCGATGTTGCAACGTAAATTTACACCTGACGAGCTCGCAGTCGTAAATTAATTCTCTGACATCTCCGGTGAATGCGCCAATTAGCGGCGCATTTCTGCAGCATGACTGCAGAAATGCTCATCAGGGTGAGACAAATCACAGTTTTGTATATAACAAGTTGCATATTTTACACGGGACAGACGATGAGATATTCTCAGTTTTATCCATTCAAATGCGAGTACCTTTCTAGTCTAGTAGTTATTAACCTAATTTATTGCGATGAGATATTACAATCGATAGCACAGGGGGCTAAAAACGGAACATATTTTTGCCGCTGAAGTAATTAAAAGCTAGCTATTCTTGTGTAAAAATCACGACAAATGAGATAAGAGTTCTATTTTCCCCATTTCCTCTAATTTTACCATTGATCTGAATAAATCCTCATATAAAGTACCGTTCCTCAAATCATGATGATCATAATGGTCCCACCGCTTACCTCTAAAGGGCGAACACGAAATTATTGCGACACCGAAAATGTCATGCCATATAAGAAATGTTTAGAATCAAACCAAAATTTTAGGGTAGTTTTATACATATATTTACTTCAAAAATCAAAAGAAAAGTTAATCGATGGAGCCTTGAGTGTAAAATTGAACGCATTTTCATTTGATGCCCTCCGTCAAAGTCTTTACAGTGTCATCCGGTACCAGTTTCTCAGTTTTTTTTTCCATTTTCTTAACATGTCCTTCTCGTCTTTGACTGTCTTCTTGCTCTTCCGAAGTTCCCGCTTCATTATTGCTCAGTACTGCTCCACCGGGCGCAGCTCCGGACAGTTTGGCGGATTCATGTCCTTTGGAACAAAATGGACAGAATTGGCCTCATACCACTCCAGGACACTTTTAGAATAGTGGCATGATGCCAAATCTGGCCAAAATAGCGGAGCTTCGTCGTGCTGCTGCAAGAACGGCAAAAGGCGCTTCTCGAGGCACTCAGATTTGTAGATCTCGCCATTTACTGTGTCCTTTGTCACGAAAGGCTCACTCCTCATTCCGCAAGAGCAGATGGCCTGCCAAATGAGATATTTGGAGGCGAACTTCGACATTTTCTTCTTCTTAAATTTGTCGTCCACGTCGAACTTGCTCTTGCCGGTGAAAAACTTCAACCCCGGAATTTGCTTAAAATCGGCTTTTATATACGTTTCGTCGTCCATCACACAGCAGCCATATTTTGTCAGCATCTTCTCGTAGAGCTTCCGTGCCCGAGTTTTAGCCGTCGATTGTTGCCGCTCATCGCGGTTTGGGAAGTTCTGTACCTTGTATGTATGTAGTCCAGCTCTCTTCTTTGCATTCTGGACGTAGCTCTGCGACATGCCGATCTTTTTAGCCAAATCACGGCTTGAGACGTTGGGATTTGCTTTAATCATCCGCTTCACCTTTCCCTCCGTCTTTTTGTTCTCCGGTCCCGGTTTTCTTCCAGCTCCTTTGCCGTGGCCCAACGTCAACCGCTCCTGGAACCGCTTCAACACTCTGAAGACGGTTGAATGGTGAATGTTCAACATTTTTCCCAACTGCCGGTGCGACAGGTCAGGAAATTCCAGGTGTTTGGAAAGAATTTGTTCTCTCAACTCGCGTTGGTTCACCTCCATTTTCGTTGAATCGAAAAACACGACTTCAAGTTTGACAGCATGTACACAATACACATCAATGAGAAAGTGTGCAAAATTTGGTTGATTTTTACCCAATGGTAAAAAAGCTATGCCCTGTTGAATGTGTCGCAATAATTTCGTGTTCGCCCTTTACAAAGGGGTGAGCTGGACGATATATCTTTAAGATAAGTATAACATTTTACCAGCTTAGCAATCAAAAACGAACTGTTACAGAAAATAAATACCCTCAAAACCTTTCAGAGCTAATGTTCCAGTTCGGGATATTTTGGCTAGACGCGATCTGGAGTTTATGAAACTCATATATGTTTACTTTAAGGATATTAACCTTAGATTGTTAGTTTGATTAACCTTGTGTTTAGTTTGTATTTTGTACGTCTGGGGGTCTTTTTTAATGTGTGTTTTCAAGATGAATAGAAATAATTTCATGCTTTAGGATTAATTAAATAGTTGTATCGTAAACAACATTTAAAACTTCCTTCTTCCCTTTTCCCATCCAAAAAATTGTAAATCTCCACTAACCTCGAGATGACCGCGAGTACTCGGTCCAGTTCCTTTAACTTTAAATATATTACAGTAATAATGTCTAACGCAAAGGATAACTCGGCTCTGTAAAGTTTATTCGATTGAGCCTGTACAAATAAAGTAATTACAAAAAAAAAACTTTTCAGTTGCTTCACAGCGATATAGATATGAAAAAAACTTTTGATGGGTAGTTTAAAGTAATTCATGAGTGAAAAATTTCAGGAAAACATTTTTTTTTCAAGTTAAAAATGATTGTGCTGCATTTTTTTTATCTACTTCGTTTATTTGGAAGGCTCAATCGTGTTAGCTTTACGGAGCCGATAGTTCATTGTTCTTTGTTTGTAACAAAATTCTCTTAATTCTATGTCTAGTAGGAGTTGGGCCGAATATTCGCGGCTTACTCGAGGTTAGAGAGGTACATTGTCGAAGGATAGGATCAGGGGAGGAGCTTGGGAGTAAGGTTTCGTTGTCTCATCAGAGCGTTGTCGCCAGTATTAACGGTAGTGCGGTTCTAGTTTCCTCTGGAGTTCGACCGGCTATGGTGACCAGTGGGTGACGATGAGACTCATCGAGACGGGGGGACAAGACAAACAAAAACTATTACAGAGAGACAAAAGACAAAGGAATTAAATTCTTATACTAGACATTTGAAGAAAAACATAAACGGACTGCATATAGCAGAGATCACGGGTTGCCAACACGTCTCTGATAGGAACATAGGGTTATCTTCCTTGGGCCTCGAGGGTATTCAAAAGTCGCTCTCTGGCGGCGTCATTATCCGTACATTGCCAAACTGCGTGTTCGATGTCATCGTAACCGTTTCCACTGTGACAGATGTTGCTGTCCACGAGGCTTATTCTATTGGGATGAGCATCTAGCGAGTAGTGGTTGGACATAAGTCACATTGTGCTGCATTGTCTATTTTTCCCGAATTGTCCCTGTTCTGCTTGAAATTTTAGTACACACTCCCCCCAAAAAACGCGAACTCGATCTACATGAAGTCCATTTACGTTGGTCAAGAATGATTCACTTTACGCGAGGGAATCACGTAAATGGAGTACACGTAGAACATGGAATATCTTGCGATACTAGACATATAGAAGGTTACTGTCTTTGGCAAAGTTGTTCAGTGGATCAAAACCTTGGACAGAAATTCGGTTTTTCTCACAACGCGGCGCTAGTGTGCTTGAATTTGTGATTTTCTTGCTCGTGATATATCTTGAAATCCTTGCCTTCTAGAAAGTTGATGTCTTCAGCGAAGTTGTTCAGTGGATCAAGACCTAATGATTGGTATACAGAAGTTTAGAATTTTATCACTACGTGGCGCTAGTTTGCTTGAATTTGTGATTCCATAGTTTATATTATAACTTGAAATCCTTACCATCTAGAAAGTAGCTGTCTTTGGGGAAGTTGTTCAGTGGATCAAGACCTAATGCCCTTTAACACTCCAAATATGATGCCTCCGAAAAACGTGTAACGGCAAGTTTGCAATGGCATAACTTAACCATTTCTTAATGAATTTCAAAAATTGTGGTACCTTTAGAATTCCTAGGGTTTGTAGATGATTTTGATTGTAAGTTTGTAAAAATGGAGTCGTCTACTTTTTTAAAAAGCGAAAAGAGTTGTTACACGTTTTTTTGAAAGGTGTGTTTGTAGGGTTTTGCAAGTTGCGCAAGACCTGTAATTTATATTAATGGGCACAAATGTTCACAATTAGCCAGAATACAGTCATGGATCCTGGAAACAACGGAACGGTCCTTGAAAAATCCGGAACATCCGTAAAAGTTGTCAATCCATGAACCTGATCCTAGAGCTCTGCGGTTTTTTTTTTTGAAAACATTAGGAACTGTGATATAAAAAAAAAATATTTAGGGTCGTGACATAAACATGTACCTGTGTGGCCATGAGACCGTCCTCCGGAAGATTCGGAACATCCGTAGTAGTGATTAATCCATGAACCTGATCCTAGAGCTCTGTGATTTTTTGAAAAACACAAAGAACTGAGATGATAGAATGAATTTGGGGTCGTGACATAAACATGGACCTTGATGGTCATGAGACCGTCCTCCGGAAGATCAAGAACATCCGTGAAAGTGGAAAATTCACTAAACTGATCCTAGAGCTCCATGGATTTCTTGAAAACGTTAGGAACTGTGATATTAGAATGAATTTGGGATCGTGACATAAACATGGACCCAGATGGCCCCCCGTATGAAAAATCCGTAAAAGTAGTCAATGTATGGAACTGACCCTAGCGCTCCATTTTTTTTTTCGAAAACACTTGGAACTGTCATACATAAATTAATTTGCGGACGTGACACAAACATGTAGTCCTTCGCAAGATCTAGAACATCAAAACTGATCCTAGAGTTCTACCGTGTTTTTTTTTCGAAGGCATGTAGGACTGCGATATAAGAAAAAATTTGGGGTAATGACATAAACATGAATCCAAATGTCCATGGGGCCATCCTATGGTAAGCCAAAGAAAAAAAGAGGTCAATCAATGAAACTGATCCTAGAGCTCCGCAGTTTTTTTTTCAAAAACATTAGGAACTGTGATTTAAGAATGAATTTGTGGTCGTGACATAAACATGTACCTAGATAGCCATGAGACCGTCGTCCGGAAGATCAACAACATCCGTGCCGGTGTTGGAAGTAAAAATATTGTAAATGATTACGTCACGTTAGCATAACATTCCATACATTCAACAGTCTTTGGGAGGTTTTAGACCCTCTCCTCGTGCTCCGTGGATAATCATCTATATACATTCAAACTTTTTTGTATGAACCGTGAACATTTGCCAACCTCCTATCCCCCTTAAGTTGTCCACTTGGTATATGGACAGCCCCTACTGCAAACAGTGAACGTGACGGTTGAAAAATCAAACCCCCCTTTTCACGTTTTTTCTATACTTGATACATTATTTAAAACAGATTCCAAACCCTCCTCCCCCCTTAGAGCGTGAAAATTTAATGGATGCCCCCTTATAAGGATCTTTTGGGATTGACGCACAAAGCTTAAGGTCAACTTCAAACGAATCAGCGAGTCAAAAGTGGAAAAACAAATTCTGCACCGCAAGCGATGCGCTGTTCAGAGGTTCTACACGGGCTCTCAATGCTCAAAAAATACCCTAAATTTAAATTCTTTTTACTTAATTTTGGGTAATTTTTAGTTTTGCATCCCTCCCTCACTTTTTGTTGTTGTCAAAATCGGAACGAGAGATTCGACTTTCTCATGACTATCGTTCAATAAGCTACTAGCAACCGGTGGAAACTAACGATTTTAAATTGGCTCACTACTTGACTAGCCTATTGGTCCCAAGCAAATCGATAAACGTACCCCATTCTAGTCGAAATTTTAGTACTATACTATGTTTGTTTTGATTCGCTATGAAAGTTTCACATATAAGATGAGGGGTTCGTGGATTTTCCTATGTTTCGAGGGGTGCATCGATTAGCTTGGGACGGAAGATAGTACCAGAGCTGAGCCAAAAAGTTGAGCACGTTTCTTCGGGACCTTCTAGTCTTAGAGTTACCTCTATGCTACTAGTGAGTATATGAGATATTCTTAAATTTGAGTCCATTGAATTTAATTTTGGGTAGAAAATACTCCCGAGTAAGTAATTATTTTGGCCGTAGTCAAATGTAAACTACTATAAGTGGTTAACTGAAAATTAGCTTATTGAGCGGAACATGTGAGATGAGTGAAAAGAACTTAATTTTGGGTAATTTTTCGGTTCCGTGTACATGGTTGAGGCCAGCTTGATCGGAATCGAGAAAAAAAAACAACAAAAAATCACACGTGTATTATCTTCGGCTTAAATTCGTGAAGCAGCTTGCCAACAATTTGGTCGTTTCTTTCTACCGACCAGAGCGAGCTATATTACAAAGGCCGTTTGTCATGGTTTTGGTGACCCTAAACCAATAGAGCCTAAGAGGCAACTAACAGCCTCAGAAGGTGTCATCAATGATGATCATCACAAACCGGGATATTGATGGTGAAAATATCCACCAGCAACTTTCGAAGCTTTTTCCAGAATTGATTCGCTGGGGCCGTAGGGTACAAATAAAGTTCTTCAATTGATGACTCAGGAACGAGAGCAGATAGAAGTTTCCTGTCTTCAGCAAAGTTGTGCAAGTGGACGACACCCGTTCAATAGAGAACTGTTTAATTAGAAATTGACTCATTAGGGTGTACCAGAGTACACATAAAGTTCTTTCATTGATAACTCAGGATCGAGACCAGATAGGATTTCCCTGTCGTCAGCAAAGTTGTTCAAATGGACAAGATCCGTTCAGTAGTGAATAGATTAATTGGGAAATGACTCACTTTGTGGCGCCAGAGCCCACACAAAAATCATAAAGCGGTAACAGAGTATAAATAATGTTCTTCTAGTGGTAACTCAGGATCTAGACTAGATAGAAGCTACACATTATCGGATCACTGCACATTAGAATTGGCCGTTCACCGTTTCGAGCAGAAGTTAAATTTAAGTTTCATGTCAGTTTTTCGGTGGTTTCCTGTCTGGTATCTCTCGCTCATGGATGTCTGTGTTAGCGGTCCATGCCGAATCGGATTGTATGAGGTGACAGTCAGTCTTACTTTACGTCGCGTACTAGTCAGTCGTTATCATATTGTCTTCCTGTTTCATCTTCTATTTAATCTAGTTACCACACCATCCAATAGTGAATATTTTAATTAGGAATTGACTCACAAGGCGGTGCCAGAGTTCAAATAAAGTTCTGACTGGTTAGATAGAGAATGAGAGAGTTGTGTAGAGTTCTTCTTTTGGTGCGTGACCAGATTTATTTTGTTTGTCTTCAGCAAAGTTGTTTATCTGGATAAGATCAGTTTAGTTGGGAATTGTCTTGTTAGGTGCCACCTGAGTACGAATAATATTATTTTAAAGATAACTCAGAATCGAGACCCGATAGACGTTTTCTGCAATTTAACGTTTTTCAAATCAACGAGATCTATTCGGTAGTGATCAGTTCAGTTTGGAATTGACTCCTTAGGACACACATTGTTTTTCTGGTGATAAGTTGGGATCGAGACCAGATAGAAGATTTCTTTCATCACTCAAGTTGTTAAATAGGATATATTCGTTGCATGTAAACAGTTTAGAACGCCATTTACTCATTAGGTAGCATCAAGAGCGTTATTCAAGCGATAGCATTAGATCGCGGCAAGATAGAAATTTTCATTCTTTATGCAAATTTTTCTAATGTACCATACCCGCACAGACAAACAGACATAACACGCACAATCACATACTTCGCAAATAAGGTTTTAGTACGGAATGTGCTCGCATTTGTCTTGGTGGCACCATTGAAGCGTTAAGCAAGCCACCTTATTTTCAACTTGTCAGTGATGCCAGTTATTTTTCACGTCAATTAAGTAGATGTCAGCTCTTTAAAAATGATAACAGGACCCACTGGATACACGCATCACTTACTAATCGGACGAATAGAGAGTTGATGAATATTACATTCAAACAGCTGCACATTTGCCATTCCACTATTTTGATGACGTATTACTTGTTTTATAATTATTATTACACCCTTGTAATATGTTATAACATTGTAGCCTGAACAAGACATTATCAGTTACAATACACCATATCAGTAGCATTTATTGATACAAATTATATTTGTTCGTTGTGTACACATTAAAGTTATGAGTGGCGGAAGAAAGGGCATGCATTAGTGATTCATTGCCACGTTGAAAATAAAATTTCAACAAAAGTTAAATCACACTGAACAAACAAAATAGATCCCTGATGAAATACTGCGTTTCTATGCATATCACCTACGGATCCGAATTTTTACAAAATTCAATCAATTCTATAGATCTACGTAAAGTTTGGTAGAACCGACATCACTGACTTGCATCTGTTTTGATTTTGTTCAACACAGCGTGTTGACGTGTTGACAGAACAAGGGAAAAGCAACTGGGGAAAAATTGCATGAACGAAGGATGCTCTGGTTGGACATCAATGCTTGGGAATGTGGATGACAGAGGGTGCTAGTGTGCATGCAAAATACGCTTGACTATATTTTTTGAAGAATTTTCTTTTGAGAGTTATGTCTGTTTGTCTGTGATACCCGTTTAGTAGTGAACATATTAGTTCGGAATTTACTCGCTAGGTGATGGCATAGATCGTGGCCAAATTGAAGTTTCTTGTCTTCAGAAACGTTGGTGATATGAATAAGCATCTCCTAAATCCGACTTAAGGTTCCCGCCTTGAGCAAAGTTGTTTAGCTGGACAAGATTTATCTAATAGCGGATTATTTTTTGTTGGACTAGATTCTAGTCCTTTGCTAGTTTAGGATTAATGTCGTTCAGTGTTGGGAAAATATCAAATAATCAAATCGCACCAAAGAACATGATCGCGCCTGATTTTCGTAGAAAAAAAATAATCAACAAGCAAACAATTGTGGTTGATATAGCCCGGGACTATAGCAAGCTGTGATATCGCAACTCGGAATGGCAAGCTAACAAAACTCACCAAACTGTGGTGAGATTTTTTTCCGTCGATCTTGTTTTCCGTGCTGAGCACCAATGCTACCGACGTGCCAGGAAGGCAGCTCCCACACTTGGACCCTACCTATCGACCCATCAACTTATGGACCGGGGACCAACGGATTTACTTCCCTTCCAAAGGAAGGCATGGAACAGAAATGATATGTCTCAGAACACCCCGGCGGTGCCGACTGGGATTGAACCCAGGTCTGCTGGGGTGAGAGGTAATCACGCTTACCACTACACCATCGAACCGCTGACTGTGGATTTATTTATTTAAATGATTTTTGCTTTAAGCTGCGTTCGGGTGTACCGTTAAATAATACAGAGTACAGAGAGTAAAGACTTAAAGTACAGAGAATACAAAAGGAGAGGAGTCAGTGTCAGTCCGCATCGTGCTCTCTTGCCGTGCGGATCTATTTGCTTTTTGCTTAAGGAAGTGTTACTACTACCTAAAGCTACAACAAATTTAAACAGCACTTTTCAGTGCTCAACCTGTAAAAATTTTCTACCTTGTTCAACTCCTCTTATTCCTCTTCGATCCTTGTTTGGACCCTACCCGAGGTAATCCTTCTTGGATATCGATTTGGAAAATTCCTCTTCGATCCTTCAGATTCTTATAGTAATCTGCTTGGAAGTCGATTTGGATAAAAATTTACTGCCGCCATGGCGCCTAAACGCAAAAGAAAGGGGCAAACTCTTGATCCCCCATTCTGATGAAATTAATTTGAGTAATCAATTTGATTTGCTCACGGATGATGAGAATGATCCATCATCCAGGAAAAATTCTAGTAAACTTTCCCGGCTTAATGCCAAGAAGGAAAAGATTCCCCCTATTGTGATAACCACTTCCGATTTCCATGCTCTTCGCATGAAACTTTTGAACTTCGTGAAAGTTAAATTTCCACTACAAATTGGACGTCGGGGTGAATGCCGTGTATTGGCTGAAACATTGGACGGATTTAAATGTCTTCTCACGTATCTTACTGAGAAGCAGCACAATTTTTTTACTTACGACACCAAAACTGAACGTGTGTTCAAGGTTGTCATGAAAGGACTGCCCAGTGGTGAATCCCTGGATCTGATCAAAGATGAACTGGCAAAATTACTTGGAGTTGTGCCACTCCAAGTAATCAAAATGAAAATGAAATCCCGTCCTGGCGATTCGCGCAACGGGATTTCTAATGATTTTTATTTAGTTCACTTCAAGTCTAGTGAACTAAACAACCTTAAGGCCTTAGAAAAAGCTAGCCTTATGCTCCATGTCCGAGTGAAGTGGGAACACTTCAGGAAGACTGGAGGAAATTTTCAAAACCTCACTCAGTGCCGTAAGTGCCAGGGATGGGGTCACGGAACTAAAAATTGCTACATGCCAGCTAAATGCATGAATTGTGGTGATTCCTCTCACGCAAAGGACGACTGTCCTGTGAAGGAAGATCCTAAAAAATTTAAATGTTCAAATTGTGGTGAAAACCACAAATCCAATTTTTGGGAATGTAAGACTCGCGAAGCGATCCTACAATCTCGTTCTAACCGTCAGGTAGGAAGCGCTCCACGTTTCCGACCAGGTACACATTCCTCTGCTGTTAACAACGGTCAGAGAGGAACAAATTCTACATTCATACCCGTAGGTACAAATATCACCCCTGCTTCAAATGTTTCATCTGTACCTACTCCCCTCGCTGCTAACAATGTTCAGCGAATTAATGGAGCTACCTATGCTGCTATTGCAGCGGGTAGAAATCAAAATACTAACCAACGTTCTAACGGAAATTTAGACAATTTTGACTTAGGAAGCATTACTGCCCCTAAAATGGAATTTTTACAGAATTCATTAATTGACATGATTTCTGATATGCTTAAATCTAACTCCATGTTTGATGCTATTCAAACTGGAGTAAAATTTGCTAATAATATTGTCATGACTTTAAAATTCAGTAATGGATTTTAAAGCATTAAACATTTTAAATTGGAATGCTCGATCTCTTAAAGATAATGAAGACGAGCTATTTAATTTTTTGAGAGTTCATAACGTGCATATTGCCGTTATAACTGAAACGTTCCTTAAACCTGACCATAAGGTTAAGAAGGACGCAAATTACTTGATTTATAGAAATGATCGTCTTGATGGACCCTGTGGTGGCGTTGCCATCATTATTCATAGACGAATCAAGCATAAAATTCTTTCTTCATTTGAAACCAAAGTTTTTGAAACTTTGGGAGTTTCTGTTGAAACAAAATTTGGACAACTTACGTTTATAGCTGCCTATTTGCCATTCCAATGCGTAGGCCAGAAAAAGAATTTTCTCAAGGGTGACCTCCAGAAACTTACCCGTCATAGGTCTAAATTCTTCATTATTGGTGATTTTAATGCAAAACACCGCTCATGGAATAATGCTCAAAGCAATTCCAATGGTAATATTCTGTTTGATGATTGTTCTGCAGGTTATTACACTATTCAATATCCAAACAGCCCAACATGCTTTTCTTCTGCAAGAAATCCCTCAACTATTGATTTGGTCTTAACTGATTCATGTCATCTTTGTAGCCAATTGGTTACCCATGCTGACTTCGGTTCTGATCACCTTCCAGTAACTTTTGAAATATCCCAAGAAATAATTTCTAATCCCAACAGCTTTACTTTCAATTACCATAGGGCTGATTGGGAGCAATATCGAACATTTATGGAATATAACTTCGATCCAAACATTCCTTTGCAAACCAAAGATGAAATTAATTATGCTCTTGAATCTCTGACTACTTCTATAGTTGAAGCAAGAGCTGCCTCAGTACCAAAATGCGAGGTTAAATTCGATTCAATTATAATAGACGATGATCTTCAGCTCTTGATCCGTCTTAAAAATGTCCGTAGGAGACAATTTCAAAGAACACGCGATCCTGCCATGAAAGTTATCTGGCGGGATTTGCAAAAACAAATTAAAAAGCGATTCTCTGCCCTGAGGAACAAAACTTTTGAAAATAATGTTTCTAAATTAGACCCGAGTTCCAAACCCTTTTGGAAACTCACAAAAATTTTGAAAAAACCTCAAAAGCCAATTCCAGCGCTTAAAGAAGGTGGTAAAATTTTGATCACAAATTTGGAAAAAGCTCAGAAACTTGCTAAGCAATTCGAGAGTTCCCATAATTTCAGTTTGGGTCTTACTAGTCCTATTGAGAATCAGGTTGCTCGGGATTTTCGGAATATTTTCTCTCGGGAAAATATTTTTGATGATTCCTGGGGGACTGATTTGGACGAAGTAAGGTCTATAACTAAAAAGTTTCATAATATGAAAGCTCCAGGTGATGATGGAATTTTCTATATCCTCCTCAAAAAACTCCCAGAGAGTACCTTGTCTTTCCTGGTAAAATTATTTAACAGATGTTTCCATTTGGCATACTTTCCTGATAAATGGAAAAATGCAAAAGTTGTTCCAATTTTGAAGCCGGATAAAAATCCAGCTGAAGCTTCTAGCTACCGTCCAATAAGTTTGCTTTCTTCAATAAGTAAACTTTTTGAAAAAATAATTTTGAATAGAATGATGCTTCACGTCAATACGAACTCAATTTTTGCAGATGAGCAGTTTGGATTTCGCCATGGGCATTCAACTACTCATCAACTCTTGAGAGTTACCAATTTAATTCGTTCAAACAAATCTGAAGGCCACTCAACTGGAGTTGCTCTTCTAGACATAGAAAAAGCATTCGACAGTGTTTGGCATGAAGGTTTGATTGCTAAATTGAAAAAGTTTAATTTTCCACTTTACATTATGAAATTAGTTCAACATTATTTAACTGACAGAACTCTGCAGGTAAATTATCAAAATTCCAAATCTAATCGACTACCTGTTAGAGCAGGAGTTCCTCAGGGTAGCATTCTTGGGCCTATATTGTATAACATTTTCACTTCGGACCTCCCTGATTTGCCTCAGGGTTGCCACAAATCTTTGTTCGCTGATGACACAGGCATTTCCGCTAAAGGAAGAAGTCTTCGTGTTATTTGCAGCAGACTGCAGAAAAGTTTAGATATTTTCTCTTCTTATTTACAAAAATGGAAGATTTCTCCCAACGCTTCCAAAACTCAACTTATAATATTTCCACATAAGCCTAGAGCTTCGTTTTTGAAACCTAGTAGTAGTCACATAGTCACTTTGAACGGAGTTCCAATTTCATGGTCAAACCAAGTGAAATATCTTGGATTAATACTTGACCATAAATTAACTTTTAAAGATCACATTGAGGGCATTCAAGCCAAATGTAACAAATATATAAAATGTTTGTATCCTCTTATTAACAGGAAATCCAAACTTTGCCTGACGAATAAACTTCTAATATTTAAACAAGTTTTTAGACCGGCCATGCTTTACGCTGTGCCAATATGGTCTAGTTGTTGCACTACCAGGAAAAAAGCACTTCAAAGGATTCAGAACAAAATTCTGAAGATGATTTTGAAGTTGCCTCCCTGGTACAGTACTACCGAAGTACATAGAATTTCGAATGTTGAGACTTTAGCACAAATGTCCAACAAAATAATTAATAATTTCCGGCAAAAATCGTTACAATCCTCAATTGCAACGATTAATTCCCTTTATACTTAGATAAGATTTAGTTTTAGTTTTTTAGTTTTAAGCTATCAATTGTTATACTGACATGCAGGTTTAAAAAACCTGTTTAAAATACTGAATTGCCAAGACAGGAACAATGTAAAAACACTTAGATATATATCATAACAATTAAGGCTGGTACGTTACTGTAGTAACTGGAGCACCTAGGTTAAAAATGAAATGTAATTTATTTTGAATTTGGAACAAATAAAGAGTTAAAAAAAAAAAAAAGAGGAGTCAGTGTCGCTACTTGATAGAAAACTGCTCATGATGGGAGGCGACTGTGTACTTTTCCGGCGTGTTCAAAAAGAAAGGCAATCAAAATGTCATTTATTACATGCATGAGGAATGTAACAAAAACTGTGTTTTGAGTTCTTTGGCGTGAATGTTCCCGAAAAGTTCAGTATTTTGCTATATGCAAATGTAAAACAAACAAATTTATTGGCAGATTTGGGCAAATTTTGATATGTTTCATGCTACCGAAAGGTATGCTGGTCACTAATGCCATGCCAAAGTGATTTCCTGCGCAAGTGATATGTATAAACGCGAATAAACACGAGGTCTTGTGATTATAGCAAAGCTTGCCATAAAGAAACCATCACAGTTCAGAGCCGCCACAACTTTCTACAAAAGAGTTGAGTTATGAAATTCACTTAATTCCAAAATAATATCCTACGTCAACAATGCAGTCGTGTCTTGTACACCACCCTCCCACTTTTTAACGTAGGACTACGTCTGTGATTTATATATGGGGGTACACTTTGTGAAAACCGAAAATGGAACATGTAACATAATTATGAAATATTTTGAACGTTAATAACCTAGCAGCCCCTGGACCAATTTCAATTATTTTATCACCAATCGATCAGATATATTTCGACGCATCTGTTGAATTTAAGAATTTATAATTTTTCAAAATTTTGCTTTTGAAAATTGCACGAATGTGCAACTGTTGCTATGATAATTTCATCCGGTCTCACCAAACGGTGTTCATTCAATCACCGCGTGGTGAGTGGTGGTGTTCTCTAGTACACAACGAAAGGCTCCCCGCAAGCTGCTAGCTACCAAGGCTGGTCTCAACCGCTAATTGGATTCAGTTACAATAACCGTGTGTGGTGTTGTCCGGGCGTAGGCATCAGTTGCAGCAGCAGCAGTGCTTTCGACGCGTGGCGTTGAACATTGTTCTCCATTACACAACGAAAGGTTGCCTGCAAGCAGTGAGCTGCAGCCCACATGAGCATCCATAGAAGGAGGAAGAAGCCGCACCGCTACTGATCGGAATCACTAGCTCTTCGTGAGTCGCTGTAGGCCATCTATGCCAAGCACGTCACCCTCATTCAAAACAATACAGCCTCATTTGTGTTTAACACCCTAATAGCTCAGCATTACTCAACCATCACAACAAAACGGTCCTTTTCAGGACCACCATAAATTTCTAAAAGAGTATTTTTAGGACATTTGTCAAGGTCATCAATCGGATGACAGTTCCCATATCAAGATAGAGCTGGAATTAAGGTGTAACAGCTTTTGTGAACAATGACTTCTTTCGATGATGAAAGTCAAGGCTCGCCCACGCAAATCACCATTAGGTAGGGTAAGAATTCCTCTACCCGACGATAATGTTACTTTGCGTAGGCGTACCTTGAATTCCTAAAAATCATCGAGAGAAGTCATTGCTTACAAAAGCTGTTACGCCTAATTCCAGCTCTATCTAGATATGTTTAAATCTAACATACCATGTTCTTGAAGGCAAAATTGGGGGTGCTATTTCAAAAACCAAAGTCGGTCGCGGCAGGAAGGTGGTCTGATTTTGATCCAAAGACGATGGATGTTTAATTCTAATACGCCAATCGATTGGAATTTCGCACGAATATGCAACTGTTGCTATGATAGTTAAAATTATCACCGATTGCCTGCGAAAAATGATTTCCCTAACACAGATTTCAAAGTTGAATTCCATCCGGTCTCACCAAACGGTGTTTATTCAATCACCGCGTGGTGAGTGGTGGTGTTCTCCAGTACACAACGAAAGACTGCCTGCAAGCAGCGAGCTGCAGTCCACATGAGCATCCGCTATTGATCGGAATCAGTAGCTCTTCGTGAGTCGCTGTGGGCCATCTATGTCAAGCGCTTCATACTAATGAGTATAAACCCCACTCAAATTCCTATTCCTTCACAAAAACACAAGCTCCTGCTGCAGTTAAAAAATATGATTTATAATGTAAGACCACGTAGTCCTACGTCAGCAATGCGTACAACCATAGGGGTAACTCTAAGACTAGTAGGTCCCGAAGAAACGAGCTCTACTTTTTGGCTCAGCTCTGGTACTATCTTCGGTCCCAAGCTAATCGATTCACCCCTTGAAACATAGGAAAAACCAATAGCCCCTCATTTTATCTGTCAAACTTTCATAGCGAATCAAAACAAAGATAGTGTAGTACTAGAATTTCGACTAGAATGGGGTACGCATATATATGTACTTGGGACCAAAAGGCTAGTCAAGTAGTGAGCCAATTTAAAATCGTTAATTTCGTATTGATTGTTGGTACAACCCCATAGGGCTGTCCCTTGTAGTTTTTTCCTTTTTGTTTAACTTGAACGAAACAGTTGAGACTCGTCCAACTTTAGTTCAAGTCAAGTTGATCAAGTCAGTTAAATGGCATCGTTTACGTTCAATTCGCGTCCAACTCTGTTGAATTCAACTGACTTGAAGATCAATTGACTTGCGCTGTCTAAACCAGCTTAAGAAAACGAGGTGCAACGGGATCATTTTTGCGTCGATTCTACGCTCAGCTTCAACACTTCTTTACACGTTGTGAATAGTCTCGCAATACCAAAGGGGCTTGTAAAATCAAAATCAGTGCTCCAATATTACGCGTGATATTGAAAGCGTATGAAAGCGGAAAAATATCAATTAGCTAATGATTTTGCCATCACTGATCTCGTTAGTACTTGATACTATGGAGGTGGCTTACTTAATAGAGCGTTTTTTGAAGTTACCTTTCATTGAATAATTTAAATCCGAATGCATTCAAATGCATATCACAAAACCTTAATCCTTTGGAAAGGATTTTACGCGTTCTCGATTTTCATGAGAATGTCTAAGTTTCTATTCCCAAAATTTTGGAGAGTCAAAAATTTCCCAATTTGGTTTTAGAAACTATACAACTTATGATTAACTATTTGACATGAGCAATCTACGATTACTCTATGTTCCATGGTTATGAATTAATCAGTTTCGAAGAATATACAAAAACAAATCCCATTGAATGTCACAGCACCATGCCACCTCTGTCGTCACGTTCGGCAGCACAGCGTGAAATATTGAAACCGTGTTCCAGATTTGCAACAATCTATCCATTTCGACCATTCAGCATAGATTTAGCGTGAAATCAGGTATTCTACGACGATCCTGTTTCCTGCAGTAGAAGCGGATTCCTGCGCGTTCGTGGAAGTGCACCCTGCTTTTGTCCAACCTGGCTGGAACCAGCTGGCCCTTTTGCCCTCCTTGCTTTGTTTCCCCATATCTTTATGCATCTTTTTTCTGTGCGTTTCTCACTCGAACCTTTTGTTGTCAAACGCTCATATATGATCTGTTTGGCTTTGTTTGTGCCATTTGCTATGCGTGTGCTTGGCTGTTTTGTTCTCCAAATAGACTAAATTGTACAATTTTGGAAAACTTTCCCATTGTTCGCCTTTTGTTCGAGAAATCCCAACCATGAACACAACACAAGCGACAGGCAGTCTGCTGCGGAGGACTGGTTTCTCTCGATGTGTGTGATCCTTCTTCTCTCCGAAGGGGGTTTCGCAATGAAACGAAATAAATAAAAAAAATCTTTCGAACAATTAGAATAATTACAGAGAAGGTCAAATGATGGTTCTGTACCACCTATTGGATCATTGTTGTCGTATGAATGAATCAATCGCTTATTCAGCACCGGGAAAGGTGCATGCGCGCGATGGATAACCGCTTAAAAGTCGTGATGTTTGCATCTAAACAAAACGTCTGACTTTTTCTTATTGCTCTGCTGGCAGTAGGGGTCAATGGTACAAAAGGCACCCCCCGGGGCAGAACGCACCAGCTGACTTTCATTTGTCGATATCTTACCAAGCAGCAAAACAAAATTAAAAAGTGCGTTCTACTCCGGGGGTGCGCTTTGTACCATTCTCCCCATACCTATGATCTTTGCTACTCCGAAAGAGTCACGGGTTTTGTTTGGGCGACGTGACTGTCGCGACCACGATTAAACATTGGAACCATTTAGCACCTTGTTGGAGCGTTCAGCCCCGGCAGTTGTCTACGCTTGATTTCTAAGCCATTCATGTAGCTTGTCGGAGCTAAGGTGAGTACACAATCGGTTGTGCTGTTTAGCTGGATCATTACGAGTTTCGAAAAGATAATAAATGGTTTGGTATGTAAACGATGTCCTGAGCGCGGTCCTCTTCAGCATCCACACCTATAGGCGCAGAATGAATAGTGGAAGCATTTTAATTCCACGACGCCTACGATCTTCACAACAACCGAGCAAAATTTCAGCGCGCTTCCAGTATTAAGCTTATTATAATCGCACACTTTCTAAACTACACAGCTGCTGCGAGCTCGTGGCAGACACAAATTCGCTTTGCCACCTACACTTTTATCAGTTGCCTCTCTTTCAATTCAGCGCAGTTCCCCTGGTAGTACAAAGGTGCTTCTTTGGCTTCTGTCGACGCCAACAAAAGTTCCTTTAAATAAACACATATTTAGGAGGCAAGAAGGGTTTCATTTGTCACAAAAGATGCGTAGTGGTAGGGAGCAGTTTTAGTTTGTGTAAACTGATGTATGGCTTCCGGATTTTGTACCAGGTTCGAACAACCACGGCAACGACATGGCGCCTGGAGAACGTGTCCCGACTAGTAAGCAATTAGGACTTCTTATCGTGCGACCTTGTCCACGGATCATAAAATACCGGAAATGTAAATTATATGACTGCACAACCTAAAAACAAGCACATTTCCTCAAGGATTTGTTGTTCCATTATGACTCCCTACAGATGACTGGGGTGTTACCGGATTTGGCAAGTCCGGTTGCGGGACTTTTTGCCTTGCATTTGATTGTACCCTTCGCTTGTGTCGTAAAGGCTAATTGTTTCTTCAAAGGATGGACCTTGACTTTATGGTTTTGCATGTTTGGCTGCCTGGCGCTACGAGAAATGCATTGTCTAGACTGATTTAATGAAATTGGTTGCTATAGGGAGGGAGTTTTGTTTAGCTTGAATTTTTGTTTTTGACCGCATTTCTAAAATGTTAAACATCCTTTGCCAAAGAAATTTTTCAGGTTGGACATTTTCTCGACATTTCTGTTTGTATGTAGAATATCATCTCGCTTACTAAACTTATGAGAATATCTAGGCACTATATGTTAATTACTCTCAATTCTCAACTGTGAGAATTCTCAAAGATCATAAAGTTGGGCTCTGGTGTTATGTTTCAACAACTAAATAGTAACACAAATATTATAGGCTAGAAAAAAGAATCATCAAGTTTCATGACAAAATATAGCATCTCCAATTACAAAATAAAGCATTATGTGCCTTTTTGATAGCATAGCTGTCAAGCCACGTAATTACTAAGCCGGATTCGACGGGTTCAATATGACCAACGTTGATCTTAGTTTTGAATTTTAATGTTATTCGATATGTCACATGATGGGTTTTGGTTTGAGACTCTGGCCATTTACCGGAAGGAATTTGGAACGAGTCCAGGGGTGGCCAAAGTGGTCCTGAGCTGCTCGATATAACTGCCATTGTTTGTTTTGTTTTTGGATCCTCATGTGATTTGAGGTGTTGCTTAATGTGTTAAGGTTTAAGCAACAATCAATACGAAACTAACGATTTTAAATTGGCTCATTACTTGACTAGCCCATTGGTCCCTAGTACATCTATAAGCATACCCCATTATTGTACTTGTATCTGTGTTTGTTTTGATTTACCTTATAATTTGACAGAGTGTAATGAGTGGTTCGTTGATTTTTCTACGTTTCGAGGGGTGCTTCATTTATGTCACAGTCACGCCGTATGTTGTTGGGAGCAGACGAAGTCGTCTCGGGCCTGTGGACGGAACCAAAGACGGGGTCTTCCAGCCTGCTATTCCAGACAAGTAAGTACTAAAGCAGCAACAACATTTCCATCCCACATGCGCCTCTGATTTGCAGAGATCCAGTACCACAACTCCCTGTCAGAGAACATTTGGTCTCAGGTGATCGTCAACTACATAAACATCTTACGCACTAAGATTGACGACGATTCTTGCTACGATGAGCACGTGCACTGTTTTCCAAAATGATTGCACAATCTGGAAAACAGCACCAAATCTCGGGATGGTGGTGTGCTTATTGCCGTCTTCTCGAGCTTGAGTTGCTGCTTAGATCCTACATCTGTCTGTGATACACTTGAACACTTATGGATCAAGATTAAAATCCCCGATCGAAGAGCAAATGTTGCAGACATTAATAGTCACGTTAACGCTATTGAAGCGATTCTTTCGAGTTTGAATGTATCAGGCATCGCAATTCAGGTTTGGAGACTATAATCAATCCAATCTGGTTTGGTCTACTTCACCGTACGCTCAAACCTTACGCTTAACTCCACTTATTCGGTTCTGTACAACATCTGGCTGCAGCTTCTTCTGTACGGAAACCATGACAACCTTCATGTCTTCCTTAGATTTGACCTCTTTGGGATGCTTCCGTAGTGCCTGCTTCATAATAGCCCAGTATTTTTCGATGGGCCACAGTGGTACGAAGGTAGATCCGGTCAGAAGATCGTAGGACCCTCGTGTTTCTTCAACAGAGGAAGCAGACGCTTTTGTAGATACTCCTTGAGGTAGGTAGATCTCCCCGTTTACAGACCCGGTAGTCATTAACCGGGGACCAGCGGCTTTACTTCCCTTCCGAAGGAAGAGTTTTATTTCATGAAAACAGTGATAAAATTATCATTTTTATTTTATTTGTACATTGGACAATGCTTGACATTACCACTTTTTCAATAGTTTCTTGTTGAAAATCATCAGTCGGAAGCATTGATATTGTTGCGTAGAAATATTTCTGATCGATTGGTGATAAAATTATTGAAGTTGGTCCAGGGATAGCTGAGTTATTAAAGTTCAAAATCTTTCATAATTTTGATACAAGTTCCATTTTCGGTTTTTACAAAGTGTACCCCCATATAGATATCACAGAGGGTCTGTGCCTAAGGGTACGAACGGAAGCTTGACGTAGGACCGCTAGTAGACGGAATAAATGTGAAGAACATTTAGTTCTTTTAATTGATCGATCATCTATTATTTTAACTCTTTCCGTTTTTGAATTGGTGGCCCTGAAAAGGACCGTTTGCTGTTTTTTTTTTCCTGATGTCCATCGAAAGGGTTGTTGGAGTTGAAGAGTACGGAACGAATAGGTACTAATCACTATTGCTTCGGTCTATAATCAAGAAAAATATTATTTATTTTACTATTCAATAAATTGCTTCAACAATCTACATACACAATGGAATATATACCAACAGTATGCTGGCTTAGGACGGCTGTCATGTAGCTGACAGAAAATTATTTATTATTAGTACCTATTATTTAAAGCTTGTCAGTGCTATTCAATTCTGAATGATAATATTACATTACATACAGCTAAAAAAAAGTAGTGTAAATTTCCGTTACTATGATGCACATAAATGGAGCGTCATATATCATACAAATTTACATTATAGATCGTGTAAATTTATGAGACATGTCATGCAATATCCCATATATTGTATGCAACTGTCCACTTTTGTTTGCAACATTTCTTGCAGGTTGCTAATTTACGTGAAAAGGAAGTTTACATGTATGAATGTTTGCATGCATGAATGTTTACATCGGCAGTAACATTCAGAATTTTTTGGTGTGACCTAAAGCAGTAAATATCGGCCAGTGGTAAGAGAAGTAGGTGATGAATCGTTTGCACCTAAGATCCGAGATATGTCTCGTAAAAACCATATCGATACAAGATCCCCGAGTGTGGTTAGCTGTTGATTCGACGCTAGATTGTTGCTTGTTCCATCGAACTGTATGTAGAAAATATCCGGTCGTGGCGATTCAAAGAGAAAGTTGATAGTAGAATCGATCAAAATCATTTGCACCCCTGCTTCCAAGTTCGGTTACAAGATTACAACTCTGGAGAGCATGCGTGTGGTTTTGAATATGAAAAACAGGCGGATAAATTATATTCCTACTCTTTACTGTAATAAGCTTGGTGGCCCTGCAAAAGCCGTTTTGTTGCCAAAGTTGGTGATGATTTAACCTCCGACACCATACAGAGTGCGTCTCTGTCGCTTTAAAACTAGATGACATCCATGGCCGCTTACGCTTGGCGTTGTGACAGCATCACGGATCTTATTTTCCAGGAACAGCTTCAGCACACCTCGTCGATCAGACCGGAGATACGTTTGACACCGCCACGGCGAACTAGACGACGGTTATCACGAAAAACCTTGCGATGACGCTTGGCGCCTTCTTTGCCAAGACCTTTTTCTCCTTTGCCCCGGCCAGTCCATTGTTGCTTGTTAGGCAGAAGAGTGGGGTGTGAAGTTGTTCGCCTCCCCGTGGTGCACCCTGGAAACGATGGACCACCAGTGCTGCGGTACTGATCCAGTCGGCTAATCGAACAACAAACGAGGGGAAGCGCCGGAAGGTGCCTTGCGATCGATGTCAGTAAGATCGCAAGTATGTATACTGACACACTGGCATTATGTAGGACACTGAGTGGAAACTTACCATAAACCACGCTACGGGCTGGCACTCAAGGTATTTCATTCTCTTAGTAGAGTCGGGTGGAACCGGCCGAAACGACGTTTGAGCTAATGCCTTGTTTGTCTCCGTCCCATAAAACCCTGGCAGGCCTTAGAATACGTTCCTCCCGTGCCACCCAGTTGGGGCTGCGGTGGGAATAGGTTCGGTTGAGTTATTCCCGTCTTACGCGATCCGGCTCTGAACATAACGCCCCATGAAGGCCTATGTCAACCCTCGTCATGGACCTCACTGCTCGCATAGGCACCCATGGGGATCAATCAGCGACTATTCCATTTGCACGGTAGGATAGCGGTCTAAGGGGGACCCAACAATCGGGATGATTGAACACGATCATCAACAAAAGCAAAAACCCCAAACCCCAGTTGAACAAGTCGCCGAGGAGGCGACCGCGAACCCGTTCGCGAAGGGAGGTCTACCCAGATCTCCTGAACACAGAGAGCCGAACAAACGGTCGAAATCTCCGCGCGATGCAGAGACAACGGCCGGGATCGGTGGACAGCCGGAAGAGCAGCCGAAGGACTGGCCCGGGCTAATCAGAACTATGAATAGCTTTGGGCGCCTTCCTAGGCTGCTGGCAATCGCGGGACAACTCGACGCCATAATAGAGTTCACGAGCACGAAGAGCAACATCGCGAAGGACCTAAAGCAGGCCTTGCGACAGCTCCGTGCAACCGTGAACGAGGCCCAGGACGACCACGAGCGGCTAAGGAAGCGACTAGAGGTAGCAGAGAGGGCGGAACAGAAGGAACCGAAGTCTACCCAGACGGACGCCTTCAACTTCGCGGGCAACAATACGATATCCAGCGAGGCCCTCCACTTTGCCGTTACGCAGGGACAGAAGCGAAATCGGCCCTCACCTTCGCCAGTAAAGGGCGCAGCACGCCCTAAGAGACGGAAAGTCTCTGTGCAGGTGGAGAGTGCGGCGGTTGCCCATCAGTCCAATGCTTCAGTGGACGTACCGAAGAAGAGGGCTGGAATAGCCAATAGAAATACTGAGAAACCTAGCGGCTCCAAGGGCGGGAAGCAGGGCGGTAAGAAGGGTACCCCCCCGAAACCCCCGAAACCCCCGAAATCCCCGGACAAAACTGCCCCCAAGAGCAGTGCTGCCCGGACCAGGAACAAGGGCGAAGCTCTCATCTTCAAGACGGACGCGTCGAAATACGCGGAAGTCTTGAAGAAAATGAGAACGGACGAGCGCCTTGTGGAGATGGGCAGTAACGTGAGGAGCATCAGGCGCACTCGTACAGGCGAGATGCTCCTGGTGCTCAAACGTGGTGCTAAGGACCAGGGACCAACCTACCAGAAACTGGCAAAGGAGGTTGTTGGTTCTGGGGTGCAGGTGAAGTCGCTAGGCTCGACTATCACCATCCAGGTCAAGGACCTGGACGAAGTGACGGAGGCGACCGAGATAGTCACGGCGCTCCGGGAACAGTGCCAAGTCGAGGTACCGCATCAGCGATTACCTTGAGGAAGGGACTGTTCTCCACCCAAGTGGCTACCATTAGGCTCTCTGCAGCTGAGGCCAGAAAGGCGGTAGCCGCAGGGAGGGTGCGAGTGGGCTGGTCGGTCTGCCCCGTCAGTATTCCCCGACCGGTGACGGCTTGCTTTAGGTGCTTCGGTCTGGGCCATGTGGCCCGTGACTGTAAGAACACCGACAGGAGCAAGCTTTGCAGATGGTGCGGCTTGGAGGGCCATAAGGCGCGAGGTTGCCAAAAGCCGCCGAGGTGCACTATATGCGCGGAGAAGGGGAATACCCCTACCAACCACATGGCAGGTGGCCCCCGCTGCCCGGCGTCCAAGAGCAATGCTGCTAAGGCAAAGAGCAATGCTCAGCCATGTTCGAGGTAGCGCAGTTGAACCTGAACCACTGTTCGGCTGCCCAGCAACTGCTGTGGCAATCGGCAGTGGAATGGGGAGCGGATGTCGCAATCATCTCTGACCCGTACCGCGTCCCAACCGGCAACGGGAATTGGGTCACGGACGCGTCGGGGATGGCGGCGATATGCACGATGGGGAGCTTCCCCATTCAGGAGGTAGTCGTGTCCAACTCGAGCGAGGGATTCGTGATCGCCAGGGTTAACGGAGTATACTTAAGTAGCTGCTATGCTCCGCCCAGGTGGTCTATCGAGCAATTCTCGCAGATGGTGGACAGACTGACTGCGGTACTTGTCGGCCTAAGACCGGTGGTCATTGCGGGCGACTTTAACGCATGGGCGGTAGAGTGGGGTAGCCACCACACCAACCAGAGAGGATGCATTCTACTGGAGGCAATGGCCAAGCTGGACGTTGTACTATCCAACACCGGCTCGGTCAGTATCTACAGAAGGAATGGTGCAGAATCCGTCATCGACGTGACATACTGCAGCCCGAGTTTGGAGGGCAACCTACACTGGAGGGTCGATGAGGGTTACACCCATAGTGACCATCAGGCGATTCGGTACAGTGTGGGGCCAGGTGAGAGGCGAGTGGCAGGAGGAAATTCTTCCTGCGCTCGAGGCTGGCGGACGTCGTTCTTCGAGGAGGAGGTCTTCGGCGAAGCACTGAGGCGGGAGCGAATAACCCCGGATCTGACGGGGGAAGAACTGGTAGCAGCACTGACAAGGGCGTGCGATACAACCATGCCTAGGAGAGCCTATCCCAGGCATGGCCACAGACCGGTGTACTGGTGGAGCGAGTCGATTGCTATCCTCAGGGCGTCTTGCCTCCTGGCGAGAAGAAGGATGCAACGAGCTCGTACGACTGAATCTCGCGAGGAACGCCGCGTCGCTCTCCGAGCGGCTAAGGCAGCCCTCAATAAAGAGATCGCCAGACGCAAGCGCGCGTGCTTTGACAGCCTATGCCAAAGCGCCAACACGAACCCATGGGGGGATGCTCACAAAGTAGTCATGGCAAAGACCCGCGGCGTGACGGCACCCCCGGAGAGATCACCAGCGGTACTGGCTCCGATCGTTGGGTTCCTGTTCCCGCGTAGGGACGTAGACTCCTGGCCGCAGATCCCAGGCGCGGATCAGGGAGAAGTGTCTAGAGTGACGAACAGTGAACTTGGCGGTATTGCCAGGTCGCTGGTGGTGGGCAAGGCCCCGGGCCCAGATGGGATCCCGGTTGTGGCTCTGAGGGCGGCCGTTGCGGAAAATCCAGACATGTTCCGTTCTGTTTTTCAGACTTGTCTGGACGTAGGCGTCTTCCCAGACGCGTGGAAGCGGCAGAAGCTGGTGCTGCTTCCGAAGCCAGGAAAACCCCCTGGGGACCCGTCAGCATACAGACCCATCTGTTTGCTGGACACCACTGGGAAACTGCTTGAGAGGGTCATCCTCAACAGGCTGTCGGCCTACACCGAAGGTGTAGACGGCCTGTCAAGCAGCCAGTACGGGTTCCGAAAGGGCAGATCCACGGTGGACGCCATCCGCGACGTCATCCAGACGGCAGAGGTGGTCCATCGGAAACGAAGGGGCATTCGCTACTGCGCGGTGCTAACCTTAGACGTGAAGAACGCGTTCAACAGCGCGTGCTGGGGGGCGATAGCCCGCTCGCTACACCAGCTCCAAATTCCCGGAGGGCTGTATAAGATTCTGGAAAGCTACTTCCAGAATCGTGTGTTGACGTGCGACACAGAAGATGGCGAAAAATGCGTTAGAGTCACCGCAGGTGTGCCACAAGGCTCCATCCTGGGCCCGGTGTTATGGAACGTCATGTACGATGGACTGTTGAGGATAAAATTCCCGACGATGTCACGCTGGTAGTCTGCGGGGAATCCCTCGAGGAGGTAGAGCTGACAGCGGCCCACTGCGTCAGGCTTGTGGAGGAATGGATGAGAACCAGGAAACTGGAGCTCGCCCATCACAAGACGGAAGTGGTCGTAGTCAACAATCGCATGTCAGTACAGCATGCAACGTTGACAGTCGGCGGAAGCACAATTAGGTCTGTGCGCTCTCTAAAACTCTTGGGGGTCATGCTCGACGATAAGCTCAGCTTCGGCTGCCACGTCGAGTACGCCTGCAAGAGAGCGTCTATGGCTGTGGGGGCATTATCCCGTATGATGTCAAACAGCTCGGCAGTGAATGCCAGTAAGCGCAGGCTCCTCGCTGGGGTCGTAGTATCTATCCTCAGATACGGCGGCCCTGCGTGGGCTGCGGTACTGGATATTGACTGCCACAGGCAGAAATTAGAGATTTTTTTTTTTTTTTTTTTTTTCTTTATTATAGAGATTTTTAGCCTGGGGCTAGTTCATCTCTTAGAAATTAGAGAGTACACACAGGCTAATGTGCTTAAGGGTGGCCAGTGCATACCGCACTATCTCGAGATAGGCCGTCTGTGTCATAGCAGGGATGATGCCAATCAGCCTTATCATTAAGGAGGATGTGGCGTGTTATGACGCGAGGACCGTTCGAGGGGTGCGCAACAACGCGCGAGTTGTGTCGACCGCGAGATGGCAATTGGAGTGGGAAAACTCCACAAAGGGGAGGTGGACTTACCGCTTGATACCTTCCGTATCAAGCTGGGTCAACAGGCGCCATGGGGAAGTAAACTTCCACCTGACACAGTTCCTGTCAGGCCATGGCTGCTTTAGGAGCTACCTGCGTAGGTTCGGACATGCAAGTACTCCCACCTGCCCCACATGTGCTGGTGTCGAGGAGACCGCCGAACACGTCGTGTTTGCCTGTCCACGTTTCGAGCCAGTATCGAGCGCTATGCTAGCGATATGCGGAGCGGATACCAGTCCGGACAACATCGTTCATAGGATGTGTGGTACCACCGAGAACTGGAGCGCGGTGGTGACTGCGGTCACCCACATAGTTTCGGTATTACAACGACAGTGGCGAGCCAAGCAGCAGTTACCTACTGCCCGACCAGATCGTTAGAGTATTGCTAGAGAGGCGCCATAGCGCTACAGCGGCCCCTCCCACGAAGTAATGCCTTCGGGCGGTTCCGGGGAGGCCAAGGGCCAAGCGCACAGGGTAAGGTTTAGTGGGTCGGGAGTGAAATTCTCCCATCCCCACACCCTGAGTTCCTTCTCAGGTGTCTGTGAGCAGATTCCCCCCTGTATAAAAAAAAAAAAAAAAAAAAAAAAAAAAAAAAAGGCAGAAGAGTGGACTATCTAAACTGCTACCAGCTTCCTACTGCTGCTATTGGTGCTTCTTCTGCTGCCTGCTCACCACGCAGTCCGAAGCGAAAATGAGTTGAGGCAGTGGACAGAAACTTTCTGTTCAACACACCACCTAATGTCAGAAAAGACAACAAAATGCATTAGATTACAGTTGAGGGGTGAGTAAGTTGCGATTATTACACATGAAAAACGTAATTTAATTTATTAATTAAATTCAGGGAAAAAAAGTTGTGTTCATTGCTTAGATACCTATGGGAAAACGAAAATAATTGACCACTTTGTCAACCAGTTTTGGCATGACTATCTACCAGCGATTCCACAAAACTGGACCAACTATTCTCTTTTATTTTATGAAACGCACAAATGATGGCTACTATTCTCGTGGTCCTAGAAGAAAAAATCTCAAAATAATGTTTTATTTCAAAGTTCAAGTGGTAGTAAACGTAATTTTAAGTGCTCGAATAAAGTGGTTAATTGTTTATACATGTTTTGTTTAAAATCTCTATTGTAGCTATGACGTTTATAGAATACATTAATTACCTTTTCTGACGCAAAAGTGCGCTTGTTAGTCGAAAATCGTGTCTTCGAACAGTTTATTTGACTGTAAGATAATTATTCCAAGTAACAAACCTAGAGCTGCTTGGCTATATTCAAAATTTATAAAGGTTTTATTGCAGCTGCAACCATTACCTACAGCTTTATGACGGTCATATACAATGCAAGTCATGGAACATTCTCATAGCTATCTACAAAACCCCTATAAAGCTAATAAAAAAATCCAACTGATGCTTATGATATTTTCACTTATGAAAGGTTTTATGATTACCTTGAAGTATAAAAAAAGCAATATGAACTGCCCTTATAAAACCCAAAAATAAATACTTTTATTGATATATAAGTAAGCGCAATAAAACTAGTTGGCCATGAAACAGTTATTTAAAAACAATTATAAGCATTCAGTTGCAACTTGTCACAAGTGAAAATGGGAGGTTTATTTTTACAACATAGAAAGAATCAAAACTTTCCGGTACTTCCAAGTGGAGCGCAAAGAAAATCAACAAAGTTTTTAGCATGAGCCCGTTTATTTGCTACAGTCAGCCGCAAACCTTCGTGAATAACTCCAACCAAGAAAAAAAATGCCGCTTGGTCGAAATACAGCAATCTTGAAATCACGCATAACTTTTCATAAAGTTTTATGTACCATTCAAAACTTTTTCAAATGTTTGTAAAATTCATCGGTTGCACCCGTAGAATAGGAATATAAGGGAAATGTAGGTAATGTCGGCCTACATGTCACTTATTTTGGGCCCATCGCTAAAAGTCTACTATTTATCAATTTTATCTAGATGAACGCGTTATTGGGACGTTACTAATGGATATTTTTGGTTGCTATTGAAAATTTAGTTGATTGCTGAATTTATGTATGTGCCCAAATTAGGGACACTTAGGCCGACATTACCTGCATTTCCCCTACGTTTACCCTCAAATAAAAAAAATGAATTGTTCTTGTAAAAAGAAAATAGTGCTCGAAATAAAATCATGCCTTATGCTTTTCTGTTCTGCTTCCATCCAATGTAAGTATTAGGGGAAATCTCTTTAATAAAGCAAAAATAAAAATAAAGCATTAGACATTTTAAGAAATTGCGCGTGGTGTTTTTCTGGCCTGCTGTCCTCTGTCGCCATATTGTCATTATGAAAATCCCATTAGCCTTGGAATAAAATCCAAGAAATTTCAATAAAATAATGGCTAAATGAGAGATCCGAATTGATTTCCAGTATGCATTGGTATGAATTTATCTATTGAGATCTATTTTCTGTCAAATTAAGATGATTCCATCAAATTAATTTGATTCCATCAAATTAAAACATTTCTTTTGTTACTTGAATTATTTTGGAGGCGCATTTATTTAACGCTCATATTATCCCAATATACACGTTAAATTTCAAGCACATATGTTTTGGAACTTCTAAAAATTCATATATTTTCTTTAAGATTTTCACTAATGTTGCCATGAAACAAAATTGATTGCATGGTGATCTTGCCACCAACACTGAAACCTTGTTTACAGCTAAAGATTACCATATGAAAAAAAAAGTTTCAGCAGAACAGAACAACAACAAGCTTATTTATGGCGGTTGCTCTGATGCAATAAAAATTATATTGGATTTATAATTGATTTTCACCAAAGCGTAATAAAACTGCTTGGTTACAATATTACTCTTAAAGATGCTATGAGAACCTTTTGTAGAGTATGGGGCTTTCTTACAAAAGGTTTTAAGACAGCTTTATTGTGATTCTCAAACATGCTTTATAAACCTTATCAAGAGTGGTCCACTAAGCTGGAAGACGATCTTAAAGCGGTTATCAAAAGGTTGTACTGGAGCTATTAATTTTATTGGCGGTTTTATAAAATTGATCTCAAAAACCACTAATAGAGTGCAATAAAACAAGAAATGCTACTTGGGATCCTTATTAAATCAAACCGATTTCTAAGGTTCTTAATAACACCGATCTGAGTACTTTTATTCGCTGAAATTTAAAAAATATTTCAACAGCATGATACTTTATATCCCATCTGGCGATTGATCCTTTGGATGCTTACGCAATAATTTCTCAACGTTGTCTTGAATAGCTTTACTAATGCGTAAACTGACCTGACCGTTAAATGCGTGTTCGATATGACAGACATGTCTGTTTTTCTGAGATTACATGTTTACGCCTGTACTCCTGCGAATTGATTTGACTCGGAAAGCTTGATTGATAATTCTCGAATTCTCATAAACCCTATTTGCTTCACCAACATGTACCGGTGCATCTCAGCGTGATCCCTTCTTTCCTAGGTCACGACTCACCGCCGAAGTCAAGTGTCGTTGCCGCGTAATGGTAGACCCACTGGCTGGTATCAGAATTACCTGGCAGAAGTCGAACAAAGGGCCAAATTCAATTCAGCCCTCAATTGAAGACAACATGTTCCATGCACTTTGACCACCCATCATTTAACCTCTGCGCCAGACTACTGGTCTGATATGTTATGTTTTGTTCATCCCATGCCACATATGTTCATATTTCACAAGTCGGAGTTGTTCCCTGTGACTACCGTTATGCACTGGCTATGCTCGTTGCTAGTCGACAAAAAGCGTAGTCATTTTTATTCACTCGAAAAATAAAATATTAATTTGCCTAGCAATTAGTAGTTCACTTCAAGTTCGACTTAATTATTAGGTCTATTGGATGGGTCGACTTTTTTGCTGTCATTGTTTCTGAAACAGCCATTTTGCCTAGCGTACACGCGGGCACATACCTGCAATACCTGCAATACCAGCGACGAATTGATGGTACTTTTTTTTTTGCCTGTCGCTATCCTTCAGACGTGATCAGAGAGTTATGCCTCAGAACACCCCGGCGGTGCCGACTGGGATTGAACCCAGGTCTGCTGGAGTGAGAGGCAATCACGCTTACCACTTTACCACCGGCGCCGCTGAACGAAAGACTTGGACAGATTAAACTTTTTGGCCTGACCGAAGCATTGGGATTCCGCTTAAACGCTTTCACGACACGCTTGTGATCCTCATCACTAATAGAACATCCATTTCGACCGTATTTCTTCTTCCGTTCTTTGCTCAGAGTTTCGTAGCAACGCTTAAGCACACGACTCACCGTTGACTGCACGATTCCGAGTTGTCCCGATGAGAGAGTTGAGGATTTTCCAGGTGCTTGCGCAAAATCAATTCGTAACGTTGCTTTTCGGGTGATGCCATTTTTTCCAACTTTCGAAAAACTGACAGCGATTAAAATACAGTGTAAACACTACACTCTAAACTAATTCTACCCAAATTGTCAAGAGAACATATTGGTAATTTTCTACAGCGGTTTTTCCGTGATGCAATTTGATGTCGGTGTCCGTGGAAGTACTGTGTCAAATGCTGTGGAACCATTAATCGACCTCGATCGGAATCATCCTGCCCTTAAGGTCACCGTTGATCTGCAGAGCTTGGACTTCCATCATGCCGATTACAAGACATTGTGTGAGACAATATTTGATATTGATTGGCAGACTCTTGAGATGACAGCCTGTGTGGATGATGCAGTGGATTGTTTCAACGAAAAATTTAATCAAGCCATTACATACTCTACAAAATTTCTGCCGTTCTCGTTGTCCAGTTTTAAGGTGATACTCTAAGGAAGCCTTAGCGTGAAATTTTAAAGGCACAAATGTCAACTTCCACAAAAAATACAAATTTGAAATTGCTACTCCTTGTTTGCTGTGCTACTACAAACAGAGAGTAGTAATATCAAATTTGTATGTTATGTGGATGCTGACATTTGTGCCTTTGAAGTTTCACGCTAAGGCTTCCTTAGAGTATCAACTTAAAGCGCGTAGTTACTCAAACGAGTAACTCCGATGCAGAACAACCTGCGTAGGAACCCGAAGCGGTTTTAGTCCATGGTCAATTCCAAAAGGAAAAAAATGGGTTGCCTGAGGAAATGCATCTTTAAGACCCCAACAAACAATTTTAGCTGTAGCTTAGCTTATACAGGCAAAAATTAGCTGCGTAAGGCAAATTTTGGCTGTATAAGCTAATCTGCAGCTAAAATTGTTTGTTGGGACACCTGCAACCTTTTCGTAGAAAATTTTAAGGCTGCTTTCAACAATTCAGTGGCATCGGACTTACAAATAATTGTTGCATTCGATGGTACTCCAAGGAATGCAATCGAATTCAGGACCTATAAAATCTCAACGCATCACTTTGAAGCAGCTATATTACAATTGAAACCTTCTTGCTCTGTTGGTCCCGAGGGAATTGTGTATTGTGTATTATGTATTGAGAAAATGTGTTGATGCTCTTGTCTACCCATTGACTGTTTTATACAATGCTTCCGTGCCCTAATAAAAAATAACCATAAACGAACGATAACCCAAATCATTGAACTATTCCACAAATGGTTTGGATGATACCCAGAACACGTCGTTAAGCAAATTAACCATACAATTTTTATTAGGGTGGCGCAACAGAAATTCCCTTCCTGTTGGAAATTTTCTGTCATGTTCCCTGTGCACAAGAAAGGTGAAAATACTAATAGGGTTTTTGATCTAATTTCCGTCCTACTAAGGACATCGCTCACTTTACCACGCTTTTTTGAAATGGTTTGAACAAAACATGGATTGTTTTCATCAAAGATAACTTCTAAATATATCCACCTTTCCATACGTACCATTCGATTTGATAAAGAGTCAAACAATGTTGAGATATTATTAAAAACCTAACACTGCTTCTTGCTTCTAAATTCGTCATGCGCGTTTCAATTCCGTCCAAACGCATTGAAACGCCATTAGATTTTCTTCGTCCCACAGATAAACGGAGAAAAAGGGGATGCGCTAGGAGCGCTTCTTTTGTTTTGAGGACAATGAGCGTAAATATTTATACAATGCGCTCTAATAGGATTTATGTTGTAGCTAATGAACTAACGCATCGGAACAAACGTATTATTGTTTTGTGCATTGTGAAATCATTGATATTATTGATGATTTCTGCTCGATAGAACGGAAATGGGCGATTACGACGAAGTAGCGCTCTTCCCTATTGAAAACTATCGTGGTGTTTTATTGTAAATGATGCTTTGTTTGCCAGGTGTCAGCGCTACGTCTCCACTGAACAACACGTATTCTTCCCAAAACGATCTGTCTCAACGAACCTTGTTATATGATCTCATGTTGCCGGCGCCGGTGGTGTAGTGGTAAGCGTGACTGCTTTCTAACACCTCAATGGGTCTGGGTTCAATCCCAGCCGAGGTCGGTGGGATTTTTCTGAGGCATAAAAATCTCTGGTCACGTCTTCCTTCGGAAGGGAAGTAAAGCCGTTGGTCCCTGCCCATGTGTGTTGAATGGGTGCGATATCCTACGCAGGTGTGGAAGCCGCCTTCCTGCACATTCGATTGCCGTCAATGGATGGCAATCGATGTCCGTCGGTGATTGGCACTAGATTGCGGAACAGAGACCGACGTTAAATAAAGGAATGAAGAAGAAGAAGAAGAAGAAGATCTCATGTTGACCATGGAATATGCTCGACTGGCATGTCTCCTGCTGTTGTCACTTGGTTCAGATCTTATCTATCAAGTCGAACGCTGTTTGTTAAAATCAGATCTGAACTATCTGAGAAATTTTCCACCACTTCAGGAGTACCTCAAGAAAGCAATTTGGGGCCATTGCTATTCGTGCTAGTCATCAATGAAATCGAAATTGTGCTTCCACCTGCATGCCGTATGTTTTACGCCGACGATGTACAGATCAACATGCTAATCAGGAGTCTACTACCGTCTGCGTGATAATGTTTGCACCATTGAGCAATGTCAAAATTTTAAAAAAATCTCGAAATTTAGTTTTCGATTTTTTTTTTTTTTTTATTCAAAGGGGGGATGTTTCTCAGAGTCTTAAACTATGTTAATCATCGATCGAGTTTCCACGTGCTGCAATTACGGCCTCAACACGCTTCCGGAATGCACTCCAGGTTTTAATAATGTAGTCTGGATCCATTTCTCTTCAGGTACGGGTCAATGTTTGTCTGAGGCTTGCTGTACTCGGATGGCGTTTAGAACAGGCCTTGGCCTTCATGACGCGCCATATTGAGTAATCCAGTGGATTAAGATCGGCGATGTTCTTGCAACCACTTCTGAGTGCGGTTCAAGGTGTGGCACGGAGCCCCATCTTGTTGAAACACAACATTTGGCTTCGGACCGTACTGTTCTTTGATCCACGGAAGCACATGTTTACTTAAAATCCCGATGTAGACATCCGTGTTGACCTTGACGCCTTCTGGCATGAACACCGGGTCATTTTTTTTTGCCAGCGGAAGCCACCAATCCAAACACTATAAACGCTAGCAGGCTGTTTGGCTAGATACGCGATCTTGTGCTCGTCGGCCACGTCTTTTACCGGAAGAGAACTAATATACCGGTCGGTTCTGGAATTTGATACGGGATCGACGGTAAACATGCTCTCGTCAGTGAACAGGATAACCGGATTTTTTCGCTTAAGGAAGTTCAAGATTTTCTTGCATCGTTCGACTCGTAGCTCCCGGATGCGGTTGGTAATCATGTGAGTTCCTTTACGATCTTCCGTGTCGTAAAGTCACTGATCCCGTGTTCCTTTGTCATTTTCCTTATTGAACGCACTGGATTCACCCGAATCTTCCTTTTGATAGCAGCGATAACACTCGGAACCCTAGCTGACCTCGGACGACCTGTGGCCACCTTCGCGGATAGTTGCCCTTTCTTTTCTCGGTCTAAAACCCTTTTGACGGTCTACTGGGACACTCCCATGGCGATTGAAATGTCTTTTTTGCGACATTTGCGCGTGGGACAAATCACGAATACGCTGCCACTTCGTCATGGTGCAACTGTCAAACTAAGTAAATCATTTTCTTTTATACACAGCATACTACGGTATGAACTATAGGTTACGTGCATGCAAAGAAAACCAAGGCATGGTATGCACAGGTGAAACGGGAACCTTATTTGTACAATGGTGCAAACATTATCACGCATACGGTAGAGTGTTTGGAGGTTCAGAAGAAGGTGGATTGCTTTGGCATTTGGTGTTGTCGTAATTTCATGACAGTTAGCATTTCTAAATGCAGTATAATTTCCTTCCATCGAAAGATCAAAACGATTGTTTTTGACTATACTATATCGTATGACAACCTCTTCAACGAGTAACTCAAATTCATGACTTAGACGTTATGCTGCCCTTACGTTTCGAGTACAATTCAGCGATGTTATCTTTGAAGAAGGAGCGGTTCCATACTAATTCCCTTATCCATTTATTGTTGTATTTTATAATTGGATACAAAATTCAGGAACGGTCCTTTTGTCATTTGCCATTTGCCATTTTTCATCTTCAAATCACAATTTAAATCCAGTCTTATTTTTGAAATGGGCCTATAGAAAACATTAAGCTTATCTTCGGAAAACTGTTACTCAAAAATGGTTTGTCGGATCGGTTTGGTGCCTTAGCAATAGTGTAGGTGATGGTTGGGAATATTAAAAAAAAACTTTGTACACTCTAAAAAACTGCACCACATAGAAATAAAAGCTTAATTTTTTTTCAAAAGCTATTTAATATAATGTTGATTTTCCTTAACGGTTCTGTAATTTCATGTCATTTGTATTAAAAACCGATCGTCTATCATATTCCCTCCCCTTGGCTAGTTTTTGCACCTTGCTGTTGGTGGGCGGGCTTAATTTCATGCTTTTTAGTGGAGTGTTGAAGACGGTAGGTTTATGACCGGCGTTGCTGGCTCATGCCGCGATAGAATGGCGCCATGGGCAGGCAATGGCGGGTATTGAACTACCCCTCTCTGATGAACCACTGCATGAGAAAACCAAAGATCAAGTCTAGCAGTGATAGTATCACACTTGTTACTCCTTCGATTGAGAGCCGCGTCGTAGTACGCTTACGTATAGGCACTGACGTTGGGTGTGATATTGGCGGGTTTTACCGCACTCTTATTTTATTTATTTTTACGCAGATAGATTCATTTGGGTTTGCAAGGAAATTATACTATTGAAATATTTCAGAAAGTGCCCAACGGTGCTCCTTCTATTTGCGTGACAAGCTTTCATTGTTGTTTTCATTGAAGTATTACTCAGGAAACAATGTTAAACATAATTTTTGTACATGGTATTGTAACTAATCTTATATGTGCTTCATTTTGATTTGGGATAAGTGTTTGAACTATGGCTCGGGATTTCCACTGTGGCGTGCTTCTATTGTGACATACCCATACGTATTTTTGTGGTGCGATATAGTGGAAGTGTGTGAGCATAGTTGGAGCATATACCCTATATAAGTTAAAAATCAGCTAGGAAACTAACTTCAAAGTGAAGCATTTTAGTCACTTGAAGGTGTCACCTGGGACGAACTGATATATAATAAGTATAGGTCAAAGTCAAACACAACTTGATACACGTTTTATTGTAGGTTAAAAGCACAAGTGCAGGTACTTAAAGGGTGATACGGTCAAAATTTGGTCAATATCAACTTGACGTATTTCTTTCAATTTTGCATTTAAAAAACCTGAACACCCCTCATTATGAAGGTGTGTGTGTGTGTAGAATGTTGCTCCTATTTTGATTTTGGAATTCACTCTTCAGTTGTCAAAATGCCGTCCAAGCACGAAGAGCAGCGTATCAAAATTTTGCTCGCGCATCGCGAAAATCCGAGCTACTCGCACGCAAAGTTGGCAAAATCGCTAAAAGTTGCCAAATCAACCGTTACAAATGTAATTAAAGTGTTTGGGGAACGTTTGTCGACAGCCAGGAAGTCTGGATCGGGGGGAAATCGAAAACCGGAAGCCGCTGAGACGACAAAGAGAGTTGCCGGTAGTTTCAAGCGAAACCCTAACCTCTCTCTCCGAGATGCCGCAAATAAGCTGGGTGTATCGTCTACAACCGTGCATTGAGCCAAAAAACGAGCCGGACTATCGACTTACAAGAAGGTAGTGACTCCAAATCGCGATGATAGACAAAATACGACGGCCAAGGCGCGATCCCGGAGGCTGTACACGACGATGCTGACGAAGTTTGACTGCGTGGTAATGGACGACGAAACCTACGTCAAAGCCGACTACAAGCAGCTTCCGGGACAGGAGTTTTATACGGCAAAAGGAAGGGGAAAGGTAGCAGATGTTTTCAAGCACATGAAACTGTCAAAGTTCGCAAAGAAATATCTGGTTTGGCAAGCCATCTGTACCTGTGGCTTGAAAAGCAGCATTTTCATAGCTTCCGGGACTGTCAACCAAGAAATTTACGTGAAAGAGTGTTTGAATAAACGTCTGCTGCCTTTCCTGAAGAAACACGGCTGTTCCGTACTGTTTTGGCCGGATTTGGCATCTTGCCATTACGGTAAAAAGGCCATGGAGTGGTACGCCGCCAACAACGTGCAGGTGGTTCCCAAGGACAAGAACCCTCCCAACACGCCAGAGCTCCGCCCAATTGAGAAATACTGGGCTATTGTCAAGCGGAACCTAAAGAAGACCAAAAAAACTGCTAAGGGCGAGCAGCAGTTCAAGGCAAACTGGCTTTCTGCGGCGAAGAAGGTGGACAAGGTGGCTGTACAAAATCTGATGGCAGGGGTCAAGCGTAAGGCCCGGCAATTCGGATTTGGAAAAGCGGAAGCCTAACTGAATATTTTTCCTGAATTTTATACTAATTGGACTTGAAAAAGAAATTTAATTTGATTTTTTAAATAAACGATTTCACCGATTTACACGCGTTTTCCCTTGACCAAATTTTGACCGATCACCCTTTAATAAAGCAAGGGTTATGATTGATTAGATGAATTAGAGATTTAAAAAAAATTATTAAATTAGACCAATGAGATACCATAATCATCAAATGAACTTAAATAAGAAACTTCAGACAGTCTATTAACATTAAGTAGATTAACAAAAAAAAAATAGGATGCGGGGGGGGGGCACTTAGGGAGGCAACTAACCATTAAAGTTGTAGAATAAATCTTCCTATGAAGTCTTGAACTTCAATAAGAAAACGCAAGCAAACCAATAGTGATAGGGACGACTCGAACAGAAGTAGGGCATTTGCAGCTTCGAATGCGCTACTTACTCACACACATACAAGTAAGGAACAATCATCTTGTCCAACAATAGGCTATAGAAGTGAGTTGCAGTCGGGATCTTATGTGATGAGGAGTTGACCTTAAAGTAATTTAAATGTAAAACTATTCTACTTAAATTATATCTATCCACCATAAATCTAGATCTTAGCCTAATTGTTGCCTAATTGTTGAAATTCAATTTCGGAGACTAAATGTAAGTAATTGTTAAATTCGTTATAACTCATGTAATCTAAAAATAAATAACCCTTTCAGCTTTGAGCTTACTTGCACCACAAAAAGCGAGATTAACAAGGAGAGGAAAAGTTTAGGAAATAAGTAAAAGTAGAGGTATGAGACAATCAATAACTTTTAATCTTTTGTAGGTATTGTTTTCCCCTGAGTTTAAGATGAAATTTAGATGAATCTACAGCTGTTCTTAATAACGCTTTGAAAACGTGTACCAATCAACTAGTTGAGCAAAAGTTTGTATCTTTGAAAAACTTGAACAGCTGGTATAATTTGGATCTTTTCCGTCTTAAACAGAAAAGAGACAAATGGTACAAAAAGTTTTGAAGATCAAATAATGACAATCATTGGAATAGGTACACAATCGCGCGTAATAAGTATTCGATTAAGAAAACTCGTTGTGAATATGTTCAGAGGAAGATTGATCAGCATCAAAACAACAGCAAAGAGTTATGGAAAATTTTGAAATCTCTAAGTTATTCTTAGTAATTGAAAACCGCAGTCCATAACTTTTAATAGCACATTATAACAGTCAGAGCAAGTAATTGCAGCTAAGTTTAATGCATATTTCGTAGACAGCGTTTCATTGATTAATCAATCCATTGAATTGGTCGATGAACCCGACGAAATAAAACAGCCAGTTAATAGTAGTTGTAGATTTGAAGTTTTTCACCCCATCACATTAGATGAACTTAGAGTTATTTGTTTTTCATTAGGAAAATCGGCTGGAGTAGATAATGTTAATGCTAGAGTTATTCAAGATTGCTGTCATGTCATTGGTCACATCTTGCTGGACCTTATTAATGAATCATTGCAAACTGGACATGTGCCACAAATTTGGAAGGAATCCTTGGTGGTTCCTATTCAAAAAGTTGCTGGAACGATTAAAGCCGAAGAGTTTCGTCCCATCAACATGTTGCACACATTAGAGAAAATGTTAGAACTTGTTGTTAAAGGCCAGCTGTTGGAGTATTTAAATAGTAATAATTTGTTGATACCAGAACAATCGGGTTATCGGGAAGATCATTCTTGTGAAAACGCGTTGAATTTGGTATAAGCGAAGTGGAAAAATAACTTGGAGTGTAAAGATACGATTGTTGCTGTTTTTTTTTTGGATTTTAAACGCGCTTTTGAAATAATTTCTAGGCCCTTATTGTTAAGATCAATCAAGCGCTTTGGAAATACGAGTACTGCATATACATGGTTTGAAAGCTATTTGTCTGACAGAACTCAACGAACTGTTTTTAATGATTCTGTTTCCAGTCCCGTGAGGAATAACCTTGGAGTGCCCCAGGGAAGTGTATTAGGGCCCCTGTTATTTATTATGTATATTGATGACTTGCGACGTGTTTTACGATTTTGTGATATTAATTTTTTTGCAGATGATACTGTGTTATTCAATGCATCTAAGGATTTAGATGATGCCGTTTTACACTTGAATGAAGATTTGGGTTCTCTAAGTAGATTGTTGAAGTATAAGCAGTTGAAATTGAATACAAGTAAAACTAAATTAATGGTAATTTCGCGGAAAAGAGTAAATGAGAACGTCTCTGTTGTAATTGATGATGAGACTATTGATCGCGTTCGCGAGATTAAATATCTTGGCGTGATTATTGATGACAAACTTAAGTTCAACTCTCACATTGACAATGTCATCAAGAAAATTGCCCAGAAGTATGGAATTCTATGTCGACTGAAAAATACAGCTATACAAATCAATCATCTCTCCTCACCTAGACTTTTGCCCTTCCATTTTATTTCTGGCCAATGCAACACAAATATCGAGATTACAGCGCTTGCAGAATAAAATAATGCGTTTGATTTTGAGATGTAATAGATTCACTTCCTCAACTTTGATGCTAGACGCCTTACAATGGTTGTCGGTGAAGCAAAGAATTGTATATTTGACTATGGTGTTCATTTTTAAAGTAGTTAACGGTTTGCTGCCTCGATATTTGTGTGATCGAATTGAAAAAGGAAGTGACTTTCATAGGTTTAATACTAGAAACGCAGTGGAAATAAGAACACCACATTTCTTGACTTGTGCTTCACAGAATTCATTATATTATGAAGGAATAAATGGTTTCAATTCGATGCCTAGACATATCAAACGTTCAGCAACACTTACAGAATTTAAAAGACACTGCATTTCACACGTTTAAACTGTCTTTTGAACAGTTATCCAGTGTTTTTTTTTATGAATTGACAAATCATGTATCTTGACGAAGTTATCTCTAACGGATTATTTTATATGGATAGCTGTCATAACGACTTTTTTAATAATTATTGTAGCTCTGCAAAAACTTTTTCTGTTCGCCACGAGGGTAATGATGGATTTTTAATATTTGATTTAATAGTAGATTAATTAAAAAAAAAGTCTACAAAGGTTTGAGCCTCGTGCGCGTATTACGGATATAGAGGACTGAATTTAACATTTGATAAAAAAAAAAAATGCAATTTTGAAGCTTATTTGAAAGATACCTTGAGTTAGTAGTAAGTTTTCTGGCAAATGTTGGGGGTTCGTGAGCATTCCTGACATTGCTGAAAATTATGATAGCATCAGATTGCGGGGTTACTAGTGTAATAGAATGCTTTGTTGATTGTTCATTAACTCTTGATTGCTTGTAATACTTATGAATATTTTAGGTGGACAAAAAGGCGAACTAAGAGGTGGACGCCTGAGCTTTTCCACATTTATATTGCTGTGAAGCAACTGTAAACTCTAGGAATTTATATCTGTAACTGAAACTAGTTCGATTTTGTTTGCTAAGCTGGTTAAAATGTCATATTTAATTATCTTAAAGATAAATCGTCCAGCTCAAACCTTTTTAGGGATAATAGGTGGAAACAATACACACGAAATCCAGTGTTCAAGCTGCCAACATAAGCTAGTCCTTCTGCTGTATTGTCAAAGATAGAAGCAAAATTTATTCAAATGCGTCAAGTCTTGAAAACTTAGCTGTCACGCAGTTCCAGCTTGATACCCAATAAAAAAAAATTGCTTTTGCCATGTCAGTTTCTTACCAAATGAGTTCAAATTTTTTAAGGCTAATCAGGACACGATTTGGAACCACATGAGAATTGTAAAGCGAGAATTAAACATTTTGCATCAGTCTACTGCCCACCTGTTCGTATCTTTGAGACGATTATTAAGCATCCACAAGAGCTTATAATTCACCCACTCAATCCAAGCTAATATTCATTTCACATTTTATGAGCCACTCCTCAGTCCCACCGCACTCGTTTCAAGCCGATCCAACATCATCCATTTCCCGACGATCGAATAAATATAAAACCAGCCCTTGACGCAAACCACCTTCACCGCCGCAACACCACGTGGGCCAAACAATGGAGCCCTCTATTTATCGAATTAAATTGAAGCAAAATATCCATTAAATTTCAAGCACCCACAAAAGTGCTTACCGGATTGTCTCTGTGCGTTCTGTTGGTTCGTTTGTTTGTTTGTTTATTCGTTTGTTCGTATGCCAACTCCAACAGGATGACACACCCACGAGACAGACAGACAGACGCGCGTCCGTTCGTCGGTCCACCAGCGTCGGTGCGACAGCGGATCTCGGAAGCACTTTGGCGCAATTTACACCATTGTCGTTGGTGACAACACTCAGCGCCCTACCCTGCTCAATAGGTGCCGTTGATGTGCGTGGTTACGTTACGTCTTACTTCGAGATGGCATTCAAGATGTGACATTTATAAAGTGATGAATACCTTGAAAGTCCCCTTTTGCAGCTGTTTGGCTGAAGCGCGTTGACATCCAGGGAGGTCCTTATTGGTCCTTGATGAGGTCAATTTTTGTGCAGTTTCTCGTTGAACGGCTGGCAGATTTTGAATTTTAAATCAGAACAATGCTCTTGCTTTCCGGAAGGGCAAGTATGGTTTTAGCAGACATTGAACTGTCCTTATTGTTATCAGCGTGATAGAAACTCAAAATGTCCTTTTTTGTATGCTTTAGAAAATGGTAATACAAACAGCTGGAGGCTTTCGTGAAGACGAAACATCTGTGTTTGAATACAGTGCGGTCAATGTCATTCATGGGCTCAAACAATTTCTTAATTATGTTTTGCAGGCTCATTAAGAGGAAGAAGATCTTAGACTCTACTTAGATGAATAACCACCACCAACTAACAAGTAACTGTTACAATCCACGTTTAGCAACAGCTGACGCGCCGAAGCATCTAGCACTCGCATCTCTGCTACCCTTACTAATTGAATCAAATCAAATTCATTGAAGATTAAAATCTCCTGATAGGCCTGAACGCACATTAATCCAACCGTGCGAGATTTCATTCATTTTTTTACCTCTGATCTGTTCCTTACTTTGCTAGATATGGGTACTTGCCAAAATTCCACTCTCCGAGCAACCTAGTCAGAACGAAATCCTGGATACAATATACGACTTTCTCGATGGCACAGGGGGAGGGTAAAAATCCTCCGAAACAAAGCAGAGATAGGATACAGTTTGTCTGTGTGTGTGTGTTTTTTTTTCTCCGATCCGGATGACCCTCATTGAGCTCTTGGCATTGGCGTCGACGTCCTCGTCGTCGTAGTCATCGGCGTTAGTCGTGTTAATAAAGCGTGAATGATTTCAACGATGATGATAGGAGCGATTATCTGGGTGCAGGAATAATTGTTCGCTTGCGAAAAAAAAAGTAGATAGCACTCGAATCAAATAGAACAGGAGGATACAGCGGGAAACAACAAAGCTCTATGAGTGGAATCGGATGCTCCGAACGAGAGGAACACAATAGGTGTAGGGGAATGGAATAGAGAAGAGCTCTCCGTGTGTGCGCCGCACCCAGGGCCAATCATGTGGGAAAGCTAATTACCGATGAGAGGCACTTGAATTATGATACAGAACCTGAATTTGCTGCAAGTGGTTTTCAACGGTCTGGCATATGTAACAAACGAAACAATTACCGACAAGTAGGCCGTTGGTATCCACCGAAAAATGTCAGAATATCCTGTCGTGTCCCATTTCCGTTCCACTGATTTGATTCAGCCGTTAAAGGATGAACAACCGGACACGGTACATTTCAAGGGGTCGTTCAAGCCTCGTCGCTTCAAGTCCAACCCGGATCTGGTGGCTTTGAAGGCCGTTGAGCAGAACCGCTTCGATCGGATTCCATCGCCTCCGGTTTGCGGTCCGGAAGTGATGTTGATGCACCGAAAGTTGAACAAAATCAATCCGCGGCTTCGTAGAGTCGGTAAGTACGAGGCTTTAAATCACGGAAAAAATTGATAAACTGACTGAGAGCTTTCAGAAAATACCTGCCTGTTCGTCCGGCCACGCTCGTTGGATGGCAAAGATTGCAATGCCAAAGGAGCGGCTAAAAGTCAACCGATTAATGAAACCGCTGAGATAGAGCGACTTTGCCAGGGATTCTCCAGTCAAATGTCGGTGATGAAGTAAAATTAGCATTAGTTGCTATGATCAAATCTGTCCGGAAACCGAGCCATGCTTCATACATTTCTAGTCAACCATGACTGATTGAGGTACTCATGTAAAACACTGACTATCAATGCTATTTGAGGGAAATGCTGGCGAAATTATACGAACATTGCTTTTAATATTTCTCACGTAGCATGTCAAAGGGGCGTATCCTTATTAATCGATTCACTTCATGGAATTAATCTTTGGCTTACAATAAACACACACGCCTACAACTGTAGGATAATGTATGCAGGTTAAGTGGATCGAAAGCATTGTAATGCATTTTCAGCAACAATATTACTGAAAGGAGAAAATCTATGAAAAGATACAAAAATCAGATGCAGTCCATCTCTTCGTTGGGGTTCATTTGAATTTTTCATTCGATAATCAAAATCCATAAGACTACAAGTGCATTCCATTTTGCTTCAATTAATATTGTTATTAAGTTTAACGATTATTTTGTCAATAGTATTTCATTGACTAACTAACCCATTGAGATGGTCGATGAACCTGACGAAATAATACAGTCGATTAATTGAAGATTTTACACAATTACATTAGACGAACTTAGAGATATTTGATTTTCATTAGGGAAATCAGATTGAGTAGATAATTAAGCCTACCAAGGTAACAATTTAATACTTTGTGTTTATTCCACTTCTCGCGCGAATCGAGATGACCATTCTCGTTTCCTTCTCGCGTGACAATTCTCACTCTATTCCGACTGTCGACTCGCACGACGCGAGATGTTCATTTTGCATCGAGAGGAAGGATGAATCGCACGCGAAGTGCTGTTCATTTCAAGAAACATCAAACTGAAAGAGTTCATCGCGGAAGCTATGATAAGGACGTATGCAGTATTTTCTGATAAAACAGTAATTTGATTTTGGTATAAATATTAGTTTTTTCAATAAATAAAATCATAGATATGGATAAAAACAATAGAGCACACGTTTTTATATCATTTGAGAATTATAGCTTAAAGTTCTAAGTAACTTTCTGTGCCATTTCGATAGCACCACCGGTTATGTAATTTGGTCCTTTTTTGAGAGAAGTTTGTTGTTTTTAATTCGAAGATCTGTTTTTTGTGATCAACCAATCGTAGTCAAACCCGGTGTTTAGTGGAAAGTTTTTCCGACTGGTTGAGTTTTCTGCTTTTTTTGGCTTTCTTGACCTGGAGAAAGAAATTGAAAATCCGCGATACAGCGGGATTGGAGCCGAGAAGCCAAGATCGAAACCGCTCAACGGTATTCGACTCTCGAAAAGGGAAGCTAAGCGTTGCGACGGGATAAGTGCCTATGAATGATACAATGAATAAAATAATCTCAGACGAAACACCTTAAATTAACCTGGAGTATTTTTGAAGTCCATATTGCCTTCTTTCTTGTTTGTTGAATTTTTTATTTTTCTAATTCATCACTAGGTTTTATCAATGATCCACTTCTTCACCTAAGTGTGCAGCTCATCCAGAATGTTTTCACTTGTTTTTATAATGGCACCGCCAACATCTGAAATATTCACCGCGCGAACCTCAAGTCCTTCGACGAACAATCTCTTCCCGGCGGGGATTTAAGTCAGCGTGTTTTAAATCGCAGCCCGAGTCTCCCCTCCTGCCGTTGAGTCCACGCAATGTGGACCAATCTCATCGACCAGGAGAAGAAGGGTATAGCCATCGCCAACAACTCGACTTCCGATAGGAAGCCGGTTTTACCCTTCTTACAGATAAGGGTATTCATATCAAGTGCCAGGTGATAGGTATTGTAGTCCTCCTATCGAACGCTAATGAATATCTTAGGAATTCCGAGATCCGGAGATAAAACAATATCTGACAAAATTTGAATTATTCGTACAAAACCGCATATCTCCTAAACAAAACAGTTGCCAAACGAAAGGTATTTAAATCCCACAGTACTTTAGCTGGGATTATCTGAAGTTGGATCAGACATTCTTGAGTTATGACCGCGAATGATTTGGAAATGCCTGGTTATGGGTACAAAACATCATATATTATCAACAACTGAACCGTGTTTGACAAAACAACCGCCAAACGAATGGAATTGAAGTCCCACTGTACTCTATTTAAAAATATTTGGAGTTAGTTCAGAAGTTCTGAAGTTATGACCTGAATAAAGTCTGGGTTTGTTAGTTCATTGGTACAAAATCACATATCTTCTCAACTACCGAACCAAATTTGACAAAACAACCGCATCCTTTCGTTAGGCAGTATCTTAGCTGGGAATATCTGGAATTGGTACAAAACAAGATATTTTCTCAACAACTAAACTAAAATTGACAAAACAATTGCCAAACGAAAGGTATTGATACTCTACAGTACCTGAACAACTGTAACAAATTGGACAAAACAACTGCCAAACGAAAGGTCCTGGGACCTTATAATTTTTTTTCTTGAATGTCATAAGAAATTGACTGGTGTCGAAGTTATCATCAGAACCACTGATCCAAATTTGACATACCAACCACCAATCGAAAGGTTTTGGAGTCCAACAAATCTCTAATTAAGAAAATCTGAGATTGGTTCACACTATCTGAAGTTATAAGTTATAAACGTTTTTTTTTAATATTAACGATGAATGATATCTGACATAAGAGTCGTTCAGAATATTCTCACTACGGAGCGCTAGAATACATGTGAAATTCCCGCATGTGATATATACGTGCAATTATCGCATATACAATAGCTCGAGATCCTGAGCAGATAGAAAGCTACTGTTTTCGGCAAACTTGTTCATTGGGTCAAGACTTTTTGGCTGGTGCACAGTAGCCCAGAATTTTCTCACCACGTGGCGCTAGTAAACTTGTACAATTCTCACGTATGCTATAGCTCGTGATTCTGAACAGGTAGAAAATTACTGTCTTCGAAAAAGTTGTTCATGAAGTCAATGTCTATTGCTTGGTGCACAATAGTTCAGAATTTTCACACTAAGTGGCGTTAGTATACACGCAAAATTCTAGCATGTAAAATATCTCGAGATTCTGTTCAGATAGATTTCGCTAGTGGACAGTAGTTCAAAATTTTCTCACTATGTAGCGCTAGAATACACGTGAAATTCTCGCATGTGGTTTGTTTCGAGATCCTGACCAGATAGAAAGTTTCTATCTTCGCAAAGTTGAGAATTTCCTAAGCGGCGCTAGTATACACGTGAAATTTTCACATGTAAAATATCACGAGATCCTGACCTATGTTCGGCAAAGTTGTTCAGGGAGCCAAAGCCTTTTGGCTGGTGGACAGAAATTCATTTTGTATACACGTGCAATTCTCGCATTAGATATATTTCCAGACCTGCTAAACTGTCATCGGTAAAGTTGTCCAGGAGATCAAAACTTTTTCGTTGGTCGACAGTACAGAATTTTCTCACTATGCGGCGCTAGGATATACGTAAAATCTTCGCATATATAATATCTCGAGATCCTGAACAGCTAGAAATTTACTGTAGTTGGCAAAGCTGTTGAGGAGATAAAGATCTTTTGGCGGGCAATTCTCGCATATCAAATATCATAAAATAAAAATACAATTTACATCAGCCTAAGTAGGATAAGCCAAATATATTCTGGAATTCTTTTATTGGTGAAGATTTTCATGCAGATTTGTGGATACATAAATTGAGGTGAGTCGTTCCACTTGTATACCTTTGATAAATTAGTGGTAACACGTATCTCAGATAGAAAACATTATCTTAAAAGATCAATATCGTTGAAACTTCCACCAAATGAATGTTTAGAGTCTCCCTTTCATTTAAGGCTAATTTCAAAATGTCTTATTGAGGGGTCAGAACAAAAAAAAATCCTTGTATTAACGTGTCACGGACAACGAGACTAGCTCAGAGAGTGAGGCATTTTTGCTCAGTTGAATGGAGAAATTTATAAAACTGTACACTCCCGATCATAAGCGTAAGGACATGCCCTAAAAACGTCAAATGTTCGTTCTTTTTAGAACATTTTAAAGATTTTAAATGGAAATACGAAGGGGCAAATTGCTCAATATGATTTTCAAATTTTGTATACCAAAGCTTCACCCAAAGTTACACTATTTTTCGAAATTTACTCTTAAGAATAATGATTGATTTTCTCAGAATTGACTTGGAAAAAAAATTGAAACTAAAAGTAGTAGTAGAACCCTTATACCATTTATACCATTCAAATAACCTAAGGAGATCAAAAATTGGACGTAACATTAGAGAGCTTTGAACAAAACACATTTGCATGTTCACCATCCGGAAGAACTTTGCTGCATGTACAACTTTGACGATGACAGTTACTTCCTGACCTTATGCTATAGCATAAACAAATATTTTACATGCACACTAGCGCCGCATACCGAAAATATTCTGAACTATTTACTGTTTACCAGCAAAAAAGCTTTGATCTCATAAACAACTTTGTCGAAGACAGTAATTTTCTAGCTGTTCTGGATCTCGAGCTGTAGCATATATGAGGATTGCACGTGTATACTAGCACAGCGCAGTGAGAAAATTCTGAACTACTGTTCACCAGCCAAAAAACCTTGACCTCCTGAACAACTTTGCCGAGGACAGTAACTTTCTATTTGGTCAGGATCTCGAGATATGTTATACGTGAAAATTTCACGTGTATACTAGCGTCGCGTAGTGAGAAAATTCTCAAAAATTGTGCCCAAAAAATAGGCTTTAACCTCCTGAACAACTTTGTTCAAGGCAATAACTTTCTATCTGGTCAGGATCTCGATATATTCTATGTTGTAATCAATGAAGTCAAATCTCACGTTGTATGGCCACAGTTTACGCGGTTTCCATTTACATTTTCCCTATTATCCTTATTTTAGGTGTTTACTGTATTCAAAGTTTAGCTTCTTTAAATCAAAACAAGTTTTTTGAGGAATACTCGTTGGTTTCAGAACGATTGGTAACTCAGCAACAGAATGGCAATGGAAAACTCATGTGTGTTGTACAAAGTGCAACAGGGCGAGTAACGGAGGGTTAAGAAGCATAAGATACGTGTTTCGGAACCCAAGACAACTATTCGTTCTATGGAACCGTGGTCATACCTTTCATTTGGTGGGTGTTTCATCTCCACACACACACACGCACACACACACACACACACACACACACACACACACACACACACACACACACACACACACACACACACACACACACACACACACACACACACACACACACACACACACACACACACACACACACACACACACACACACACACACACACACACACACACACACACACACACACACACACACACACACACACACACACACACACACACACACACACACACACACACACACACACACACACACACACACACACACACACACGCACACACACACCCACACAGACACACACACACACACACACACACACACACACACACACACACACACACACACACACACACAAAACTTACCGTTTCACTTCCATTTTCACGCTTTTCAAACGTTCTCGATTGCTTCTGACGTATCGACAACACTCGCATGAAAACGTTATTCCGATACGAGTTTTGTCGATATACATCGACTATGGGAATACACCGAAAGTTCATCGGAGTTCATTCGTATCGACAATTGTCGCTCTATTCGACAACGGGAATTGGGTGACATAAACGAGTCGACTCGGTACGCGTCACGCGAGAAGCGGAATAAACACACTTAACAAGTGTTCTTTCAACGATCTTAATTCAGCCTTAGTTTGAATAATTGTTGTACATAGGTTATGTTACGCGAAAGCAGCTTGAGCAACAACTACTACAAAAAAAAAAAAGAGTTTTGCTACAAGACTCCGAAGAGTGATACTCTGCCTATAATCCCATATCAGTCCCGGTTGGAAAAAAATAGGCATTGAGAAAATGGCATTCGAAGTTACGAAGCGCAATTCTCATGTAAATATTTGAAAAATCGTAGGAAATTTATTGATTTTTTTTTCAAGTTAAAATCTGTCACAATGAAGCATGCATTTTCTGTTATATCAGCGAAAAATATGGCAATTCGAAAATCAGAACCTTAACTTGAACTATGGACGATTGAATTTCAGGATGGGACTGATATGCGATTACTTTGCTTGATGGGACAAACTCACTCAATGTTATTTTCATATTTTTCACGATCAAAGTCCATAGTTTTATAACATAATATGAAAGTAGATGCCAATTGATAGTGGATAGCGTTGTTATCTCAAAATTGACGAAAATCTATATGGAACTGATATGCGATTAAAGGCAGTACTGCCGATTGTAAGTAGGTCGACGGCATTTTAGGCTACGTTAACCTTTGTTCAGCTTTTAAACATCTAAATCTAGTCATGTTAAGCAGCCAAAAGTTCAACATTAATATAAATTATAAGCTTCTTAAAGCATTAAGTCCTTAACATCGGTCTAATATGAAGTCTTATGCCGTAACTTAAGTAATAATTCAGCTGCAGTCAATATTTCTGAAAATTGTAAAACTCACCATTTTAACATAAAAACATTCTAGGTACGGTCTACTATACTCAAATTGGGTCTATAAATGGATGCAACTTGGTCCCATCGAAGATGAAACTCGATCTACAAATGTTCGGCATGTTAAATCGCGCTTCTTCTTCACTCCTTATCATTCAAAAGTAACCACATTGCTGACGTCACTTTCGCTTCTCGCGTAAGAACTGATGAGTGTGCAAGAGATAGTGTTTTCTTTCCGGTTGATCCAGATAACATAAATCACGAAGCTTTTAGAATAAACATATAAGCCAAATAGATCATCTCACGATCATACATATAACAAATTGTCAAGCCGAACAATGCACTGGCTCTTAAGTAACATTGAAATATCCTCTTTGTAGATTTTCCGAGAAACACGCTATAAGCCTTTTTTAAGTAAAATAATTACAGTTAGTTTCACGATTAATTACCCTATTACAAGCGTCGGATAATTTTTGATTTAATTTTTTTTAAGTAAAAATTTCAGCTTTAATTACGCGTAACATAAATTAATTACATTTACTTCAATATACTAATTAATTAAGTACAACAATTAATTAAGTACGCTACCGATGATCCGGCCACACCGGCTGCCTGAAGAGAGAACATCGAGGAGGAGTGTTAGATATAACAGGTGGGGGCGATGTTTCTATCAACGCCGTCACTGCACCCCAATGCTGCCAACGTCAAGGTAACGATCACTTTCCGGCATATTCAGGCTGCATATGCGGCGAAGCAATGCCACCCTCGACGTCATCGATGTCTTCTCGTGGAAAGCCTTCAGCTGGTTCCACGCTTCTAATGCAGTCGTAGCATTACGCACGAGATTAAGCTGGCTGTCTTTCACATACAGCACAATGGTAGCCAGCGCTTTCTCGTCTGCCTTCGACCAGGCCGCAGTTATCGGCACGGGTGCTGTTCCCACTATGGAACTCCACAAATCGACGCGCTTCAAACACATTTCCATGCGCGTCTTCCACACAGAAAAGTTTTGGTTGTGAGGGGGGCAAATAGAAATTTCTCACTCATTTCTGCTTCGATCGATCAACGCACAAAGCACACAACGAGACAAAAAAACTACCGAGTCGAGTCCAACCAAATTTCTCCCGGCCTCACACACACCAACACCGAAGGCAAACCGTTCGAGTCACCACCGAAATGACACGCACACTTTTGCAATTCAACGCGTGCTGCCACACAACCCGAGCCACCACAGCACCGAAAAAACTGTACCCACGCCGAACCGTCTCACGCACTAATGCCTTTCAGGAAACATTCACAGTCCCGGAATCACTTTTCTCCTTGTTCTGCATCTTCATGGCCTTTTCGCCAACATCCGCCGAACGCTCACGGCGACGCTGGTGCTCGTCGATCAGTTTCTGCTTAACAAGCTCCAAAGTCTGATCAGCATCTGGTCTACTTTCAAGGGCTGTAACCAGACTGCCATACGACTCCGGCAAGCTCCGATAAGTGTTTGGTTGTCCTGCGTTCGTCCACATCCCGGACGTTAAACGTTCCAAGCTAGACAGTAAAGACCAGAAGCTGATTTTCGTGGGTTACTGCAGTGATAGGAAGGCTTACAGGTTCTTGAACACCGAGACAGATACAATCACCATTAGTCGTGATGCTCGGTTTGTGGAGATTCAGGAGGAGCCACCAAAGCCTGGTGGGCTGCCTCCAACGGAAGAACTTGTTGAAGTCGAGATCACGAGCAACGGGAGTCAGCAGCAAGAAAATATGTGTCAAGTCCTGGACAGTCTCAAAGCGAGGACGAATCGGAAGATTACACGGATGCCGAGCAGGAACAGCCCGATCAAACGGATGCGCCAGTGCAAGATGGTCAAAAGCGGAGCACCCGAGGCGTGCTGCCAAGGCGGTTCGCCGACTATGAAGTCAACGCAGCCATGTTGGTGCAGGAGGAGCCAGTGTCGTACGAAGAAGCCATATCCGGTCCGGAGCAAGAGTTGTGGAAGGCCGCGATGACGGAAGAATACCAGTCGCTGATGGAGAATCGAACGTGGATACTCGTTGAGCTACCTGCTGGTCGTGCTCCTATAAGCTGCAAGTGGGTATATAAGAAGAAGCATGACAGCGTGGGCAACGTGTCTCGGTTCAAAGCGCGACTTGTAGCAAGAGGGTTTTCGCAGAAGTTCGGAGTCGATTATGATGCCGTTTTCGCTCTGGTGGCAACTCAGACGACTTTGCGGAATCTCCTAACGCTTGCTGGACAGAAGTAGATGTCAGTTCATCACCTGGACGTCAAGTCTGCTTATCTACACCCAACCGGTGGATGTAAGATTCGCTTACAATTATGTGGGACTCATCATCAGAGGATGTAAGTGGAGACCGCATGAACCGAGGATGCGATATACCTAGCTGCGGTCCGATGTAAGAAAATTGGAGACCGAAAAATGTGGAGTTGTATTAGTGAGTGAAATTAGTTATGTCAAAAAAAAAATAGAAAAAAAGGTTGCCGACTGGACTCGAACCACGGACGTTGCGACTATCAGATCTGTGCTTTCTCCACTGCTCTCTCCAAGCCTAAAGGTAAGCCTAAAAGCAAACATGAAGCGCTCATTTTCTCGCATGCTCGACTTCGTATGCTTTTTCTGCTGGAGAGATTCGAGATAAGTGTGTGCGTCGTTCTACAATGTTCTACAATGTACGTCGTTCTACAAGCTTACTGGTATAGTCGAAAGCGTAGATGGAACACGAAATAAAAAAAAGACAAAAAACCATTACATCGCCTGCATGGTCAATTTCTAACATTCGTTGCGATGTTCATGAACAGAGGATGATAGGAAACGGAACTAACATTCATTGTAATAGATTTTTGGTTTGCGTGTACACGGCAAGCTGAAAGAGGAAGTGTACATGCAGCAGCCTAAGGGATTTGTAGTTACAAAGAAAGAGAAACTGGTCTGCAGACTCGAGCGCAGCCTGTACGGCCTAAAGCAGGCGGCGCGTGTGTGGAACTTTACTATCAGTTCGATGCTGAAAGAGCTTGGTTTCTCGCAATCGGGATCAGATCCGTGCCTGTACGTGAAGGCGTTGCCGGACGGCGGAGTCGTGTACCTCGTTATCTATGTTGACGACATGGTAGTCGCGAACACAACTCAGAAGGAGATCAAGCGATTCGAAGCTGAATTGCAGAAGAAGATTTCTTTGACTTCGCTGGGAGAGGTTAACCAGTTCCTTGGAGTTCGAGTGTCAAGAGACCGTGAAGGGTACTTCTGTTTGGACCAGAACGTTTTCATCCAGGTGCTTGCGCAGCGTTTCGGTCTGCAGAGCGCGAAAGGCTCGAGTATTCCGCTCGATCCTGGGTATTACCGCAGTCGGGTAGGCAGCCCGAAGCTGGACACGAACCAGCACTACCACAGCCTGGTAGGTGCGCTGTTATATGTTGCAGTGAATACAAGGCCGGACATCGCCGCAAGTGTTTCGATCCTGAGCAGGCAGGTTAGCAACCCAACGGAGATCGACTGGGTCGAACTGAAACGCGTTGTACGATACCTGTTGAAGACTGCCGACTACAAGCTGAAACTGTCAGCTGCGAACGATGAACCATTAACTCTCATTGGCTACTGTGAGGCAGACTGGAGTGGTGATCCTTCGGACCGCAAGTCAAATTCGGGATACATGTTCCAGTTGGGAAGAGCTACGATTTGCTGGGCAAGCCGCAAGCAAACAAGCGTGTCTTTGTCTAGCATGGAGGCCGAGTATATGGCACTGTCGGAAGCATGTCGAGAGTTGGTTTTGCTCCGGCAGCTTCTTGAAGAGATTGGGGAACCCCAACGTGAACCAACTGTAGTACTGGAGGACAACCGCAGCTGCATTGATTTTGTGGAAACAGATCGCAAGTCCAGACGCTCGAAGCACATAGATACTAGGATGCACTACACCAAAGATCTAGATGATCTCATGTTACCTCGCATGTTACTTTTGAGCGTATTTCACTTTTGTTCATAAAACAGTACTTCTCTGGGTAGACATTGGAATGAAAATAGAAAAACATATAATTTGTTCTGGGTTTGTATAAAAACAACATCAAGCTCAACTGTCCCATGTTGAAAGTCTACGCATAACTGTCCCACACAGATTTTCTTGACAGAATCTATCATTAACGAATCGATTATTGAAAAATTATGAAACAGGATTTATATGATCAAAAGAAATGGTATGAACCATTTTAGGAAGTGGAAGTTTTATTTTATGTTGATTAATATTAAGAGAAACGGGATTTCATATCAAACACCAGGTTATAATTTCAAACAATGCATTATAAGCCACTCGCAACTCTCTACACTCTTCATTAGGAAAATCGGCTTGAGTAGGTACAAAGGGTTGACAATACCGAAATTCTACGTTGCCCGCCTTATTCTCCGAATCAAATTCGAGTTTGAATAGAGATGATTGTATTGGACATCGACCAAAACTAGAATAAAGGCAGTTAGAAATGCCCTTCAAGAAATATCAAGCTCGCAAAAATGACTGAAACAAGCAATAAGTTTATACAAGAAAACCTTCATCACGCAAAAGCAGCTTCAGCTATTCTCAGCAAAACATTTATCAAAGGCAAACTGGATGTAGCCTTACTTCAAGAGCCTTGGACTCATAAAAGCAGGATCTTAGGAATGCCTACACAATCGTGTACGTTAATATATGACAACATTAAGCTCACGCCAACAGCTGCAATTCTTGTAAATATTAATGCCAAAATTACACCAATTACAGAATTCATCAACAGAGATATTGCTGCAGTTCCACTAGAGGTGCCATGACCAAAAGGAAAAAAGATGCTCTACGTGGCATCCGCATATTTTCCTGGCGATATTGAAGATGCACCTCCTCCAGAAGTTTTTCAGCGTTCGTCTCTCACTGCAGAAGCCAAAATAAGGCTTTTATCATCGGATGTGTTGCAAACGCTCCCCAATAAACAATTCATAGTCAAAAATAAGCATACATATTGAATAAATGCTGTATATCAGTGTACAGTGCTGAATAAAAATGGATGTCGAATTATGTGCTGAAAAACCTCATTGAGAACGATAGATGCGCCTTTATTCCGTTGTTTGCTCTAATCTGATTAATTTACTAGTTAAAAGCTATATAAACGTTGACTGTCTTCCTGATTCCACACCAAAAGTTTAACTGAATAATTGTTATTTGCACATAAATTAACGCTTTTATTCGACTGACTGTTTTCAATTGTTTTAATAACATGCTTTATTAGACGTCTTATCAATGTTTTCTAGCTCCATTATTAGATTTCATTGCATTACATGACAATATTGCTGTGTAAAGGTGAAAACAGTCAGCAAAATAGCTATGCGTCCACTATGCGTCCATGTTTTAATTGCATGCTTTATAAATGCTTTATAAACGACGTATTAGATTCACTATTTCACAACACTGGTTCAGTCGAACAACAATACAAAATCAGTAGAGTAGTGGTTGCCGTTTCCACGTTCCAAGTAGAAGGTCGCGAGTTCAATCCCAAGCTCAACCCTTTTTTGTGTTCTAAATCGTAATCATCGATCACATCACTCACGACAACAAATTCGTTGATTTAGTTTTATAAATAACCCAGCATCCTTTCCTTGGAAAGTAGAGAGGTGCAGAGGTAGAATTGGTCTCATGTAAAACAACGATGAATGAATTAATAATTCCCATTGGACCTTGGGAGATGGGATCGGGAGTGCTGATAGGTATTTAGTTTCAAGCAAGCTTTTATTGAATATTGAGCAGCCCATACACGAAACGAAAATCAATTATTTTATTCATGTGTTTCACTTATACAGTTTTGCCAAAACATCAGCCTTATACATTCCATTAGACAAACCACATAGGTCCTATAAGAATGCATAAAAGGTATGTGTAACCGCTTATACATATCATTTGACACATGATCTTCATTAACTTTTTGCAAGGCGTCTGCTATTTAGTTGACTTATACATTTTATGAATAATCAGTAATAGAAATTTGCCAAAAGGTATAAGGAGATTTCTATCCGTGTATGATGTATTCTAGGATAGCTCAGATGGCAAGCCAAGCGGCTGGTGATAGGAAGGTACATGGTTCGGAACCCATGCAACGGACATGTAAATGTATGTAATAAGTTTTCTAGCATTTGTGTGGTGCGTGCCTCGTCAGAAATAATGGAAACACAATCACTTAAGGAAAGACACACTCCGTCTGTCTCTACCGTTTTTTATTTTCAGGTTAATTTTCCTGCAGTTGAATAATCGTTTAATAAATGTATAATAGTGTATAATTTGAACGTTAGTTCACATGATAATCATCGCTATCTCTAAGTAAGAAGATGTCTAATAAACGCTGAATAAAAAAAAATTGATCGAATAAGCTCTGTTACAACTCAAGGAAGTCGAATAAAAGCTTTTCAGCATACCTTAAACTCTCCAGATTTGTGTGAACAAAGCATGAACAGAAGTTTTTATTAAAATTATCACAAGTATTATTAAGTATACAGTTGAATAAAATCGTCAAGAAGTCGTTTCTTCAATAGGCGATTGTTCTCACCCCAGCAGGCCTGGGTTCAATCCCAGTCGGCGCCGCCGGGATGTTCTGAGGCATAACATCTCTGATCACGCCTTCCTTCGGAAGGGAAGTAAAGCCGTCCCCGATTCATGAGTTGATGGGTTGATAGGTAGGGTCCAGGTGTGGGAGCTACCTCTCTGGCGTCGGTAGCATTGGTGCTCAGCACGGAAAACAAGATCGACGGAAAAACAAATCAAGGAAAAAAAAATAGGCGATTGTTTGTTGGGTCACGATATGGAGCAGCTCCGGAATCAACAAAAGGGGTGAGTATCTATTTGATTTCATTTCACAACATGATATTGACATATCTAACAAGTGGAACTTCCCGACATTTGTTAATGCGATAAGCGAAGAAGCTTTGGACTTTACGCTTTGTAGTTCAATACTTTCTGATCGAATAGTAAATTGGCATGTTTCAGACGAAATTTCTTTACCTGATTATAAAAAAATATGTTTAAATTTAAGGCTAATGATATACTGAAGGATTTTTATAACAATCCTCGTAGAACAAATTGGGAACTAATAATAATCTAACATTGCTAAACTGCGATTAGAAATAAGATTCAAATGCCTAGAAGAAGAACATGACAGTTACGTTCATGAATGAAAAGTGTGTTTTCAACAAATAAAGGTTCAACGTTTATTTTTCTTTATTAGGCCGGAACAAACCTCAAGCTTTTCTTTTGTCACAATTTCCGAGCTAAAACTAATCTTTTCAAAATTGTTTTAAAAATTTTAGAAGTGAGACCAAGTTAGAAACGATTCAGGAAATTCCTAATTGAGGTGACATTTTTCAAAGCAAATTCAAAACTGGGTTGAATAAGTCTTCAGCATTTTTCTAACTGAGTCTAAACCTTTTTGTTATGTTATTTAATCTTTTTGAAAGTTGTCAAAGCTTTCTTGAAGTGATCCAACACATCCCGAATCTAAGCTTTAATGAATTGGTTTCGAATTTTCTGGAGTAAGGCCACATTAGCTGATTTAATATCTTTTTTAAATGAATCCAAGGTTTCCTGCATAGTTTCAACTTTTTCCGAACTGAATCCAAACTTGTCAGGACGGGTTTGACATTTTCCTAAGTGAGCCCCAGATTTTTTGTTAACTGCTTTGGCATTTGTTAAGGACACAATCTTGTTTAGCTTTCCTAAAAGGGTAGAGAGTTTTCCGAAGGGAATCGACATTTTTTTAGCTTAAATTATCAAACGGAGTCCAACCTTTTCTGAAGTAGATCAATACCATCCTTAGGGAGTCCAAACGTTTCTGTGGAGTGATTAAATTTTATTTAATGTTAGTCTGAGCTTTCCTGAAGTGATTTCTAACTTTTAACATAGATTCCGCTCCCCTTGACTGTTAGGCTGAGATTTTAAAGGCCTTCGTTTGTTCATACCTGATGGAAGATTTTTTTTTTAAGCAAGCACAATTGTTGAGAAAACAGGGTTTACATCCACAAAAGTATGTATTTTTTATAGAAATTTGGATTTCTTGATCAGCCAAGTTGGATTTTGGCTCCATCCTTTCAAAAACAGGCTTGGGTTTTATAGAATAGACCTTTGTGAGTTCATACGTGAAGGTAGATTTTTTTGAAGCCAGGTTGAATTTCGGTGCTGTCGTTTGAAATTTGTGCTATGATTTTATTGAATGGAACTTGCTGAATCCGTACGTGAAGGACTAACCTGGTTAATATTCACAAAAGTAGGTATTTCCATAGAAATTTGATTTTTCTGTTTTGCCGAACTAAATTTTGGCTCCTATCTGTGAAAAGTAGGATAGAATAGAATTTGCTTAATCCATACTTGAGAGTTTAATTTCTCAATTTTTGAGAAAACCGAGTTTAAATTCCTAAAGTACGAATTTTCATAGAAACTTTGATTTTCTGTTCTGCCAAGTTGAATTTCGGGTCCGATATTTGAAAATAGACCTGGATTTTATAGAATGGATCTTGCTGAATCCATACGGCAGGGTTGAATTTTTGAATTATTGTGCAAACCAAGTTTAAATTTACAAAAAAAAACGTATTTTGTTGGAAGTTTGGGTTTCCTGTTCAGCCAAGTTGAATTTCGGCGCCTTCCTTTGAAAATAGTCGTAGATGTTATAAAATTGCTGAATCCATACGTAATTTCATAGAAATTTGGTTTTTCAGTTCTGCCAAATTGCATTTCGGCTCATATTTTTGAATTTTTTTCCTTGATTTTATTTTCCATCGATCTTGTTTTCCGTGCTGGGCACCAATGCTACTGACGCCAGGGAGACAGCTTCCACACCTGGACCCTACCTATTGACCCATCAACGCATGAACTAAGGACCAAGGGCTTTACTTCCGGGAGGATCAGAAATGTTATGTCCAGAACATCCTGGCGGTGCCGTCTGGGATTGAACCCAGGCCTGCTGGGGTGAGAGGTAATCACACTTACTACTACACCACCGGCGCCGCTGATCTTTGAAAAATAAGCTTGTATTTGATTGAATTGACCTTCCTGAATCCATACGTGACGGTTGAACCGGGTTTGTAATTCGAAAAGTATATTTTTAGAAATTTGGGTTTCCTTTTAAGCTATGTTGGATTTTGATACCGTCCTATGAAAGTATATAAGTACGTATTTTTGTTGAAAAATGGTTTTTATGTTCAGCCAAGAAGGATTTTGGCACCTTTCTCTGAATTCATTTAGATTTTATAAAACACGCGCAATTGTTGAGAAAAATGAGTTTAAATACACAAAGTAGGTATTTTCATATCAATTTGGGTTTCCTGTTCTACCATGTTACATTTAAATAAGGAGGGACTATCGAAAACAGAACGTTTTTTATAAGAACTATTAAGTTTGTGGTATTCCGCTTGATGGTTTACCCGAAATTTATCAAACCCCAAAAATCGCACTTATCCGAGTGTTACACATAATAAAGTCAACATTTGTGGCTTCTGTTATGCATTATTGTCAAAAATCACGGCTTTAAAGAAGTATAAAGCCTTCGCTTTATAAGAAGTAATTTTTTTTTAATCTTTATTTTAGAGATTCTTAGCCTTAGGCTAGTTCATCTTTTAAATAAGAAGTAATGTAAGTGCTTGAAATATACGGTTTAGAAGTGATGTTAAACGAATTTTGAATGTTTTTGTGGATAATTTTTTATTCCCTCTCCCCTCGACTGGTGCGAGCACCGAGTGAGAAAAGAAAATATGTGATTTGTTCTGGGCTTACTATAAAAAAAAAGAATTCTTGCTCGTGAGATAGTATCTAAAAAATATATATAATTAAGGGTATTATTCAAGCAGTAGCTGTCATCCACAACTGAAATTTTATATACATGCTAATCTATCTGATTTCATTGTACTTCTTAAGCACAACGTGTTGGCTGTATCCCATGGGAACGTATTTTTCACAGATGTAAATAAATGGGCTAGTTATGATTTCATATAATGAGAATCCTGCCCAGAACATGTGAAAAATAACTTAAAAATATTATGGTTCCATGGAATTCAAGAAAAAATAAAAATAAATTAATTAACATTGATTTTCCACCAGAAAAGCTCAAAAGTACCATTCACTCATCTGGTCATATATCAAAAATTATTTGTCCAAATTTTTTGTCTTTGGAAACACATCTAGTAGAAGAGTTTTCCAAAGTGTGGTCAAAATTTGAGCGCACAATATTAAGAAATGTAAAATCTCGCCCATGTTGTAAATAGGCTTTTTTTTTACAATTTGGATAGCTGCTGGTAATCAGCCTGTTTACTGTAGTTATTATAATAAAAACAAAATTTGGGTCACCTATGTGAATCTAAATTTGAAAAACCTTTAAATTGACGTTCTAAGATCATGAATAGCTTATTTGTTTGGGGAGTAATCTCTTTTGAAGGATGAACTTTTTAAATATCTCGAAATCCAGGGCTGTAGCCGAGAGGAATCTACACTGAAAATAAAATTTCGTTTATACAACGAAATCGCTCGTTTGTTCTACGAATTTATTCGTTGTTTTCTGCAACGAAATGGATTTGTACATTGTATGAAGCTAGTTTCGTTAGATCTGACATACTCGCTATCGCTACACCCAACCAGCGGTCCACAAGTGTTGGTTGTGGAAACCGAAAAATGTGGAGTGTGTTAGTGAGGATGGGTAAAAATAACTTCATCATTAGAAGGAATAAATATGACAAAAAATAAAAATTGGCTTCAGACCGAACTCGACTCATGAACCTTGCGATCGTCAGATCTGTGCTTTATCCATCGCTCTATCTGTGCTATGGGTTAAGGTAAAGCTAAAGGCAATAAGAAGCACTCATGGAGCGGTACTTCGATTTCTCTTGCTTTTTCTGCTGCTTGCATGTATTTTTTTTCTCTAACATAAAACCACCGCGATGATTTATTGTGGTAGCTTGAATGTATTGGTCAAACCGACAATATTTCTAAAAAAAAATCCCATCTCCAACACACAATGACCACTTTAGGAGACAATAATCGAAGTTGTTGGTTTGATTGTACGAAGATGTATTTTTATATTATACGAATAAGGCGTAGTATTGACATTTCGCCAGATGACAGGAAAAACGAATGTTTCGTACCATTTATGAAAGATGTGTTGTATGTACGATATTCATTTTTACGAAACGGTTTTCAGAGAAATAACGAAAATACATTTTCAGTGTAGGCACTTCAGAGCACAATCCAAAAAGTCGTTTGTTCAGAATGCCAAATTAAGCTTTTTGGCCAAGTTTGGCTTAAATCGGTGACATCGACCACAGGTGGTGTACCCACTTGATCTGGAATGACCCATGTACAGTTTTTTACGCTTCTGTCTAATTTGTTACATACAAGGATTGACACCTCCACAGAAGTTAGATGGCACGTCCACCTTCAAATATGTGGGACAAGGTACTAAATATGGTTTAATAGCATCTTTAGACTATTCTTGGAATCGTGAACTGGTTCCGAAGATATATGGCCGGAACATGTTCTGGTTTGTAAATGCCATGAGATTAAATAACATGAGAATTCAAAAACCAGTTCAATGGTAGTAATCATTAGAGCAGTCCTATACTGGCCACATCCGGGCATGTTATGGGAACCCCGGCCCAGTTTTTAGCTATTCAGGGCCAACATTAATCATGGGTTACCTTAAATCCCATCAGAATTCATCTATAGTATCTTGTCTCATCGTATGAGAACTTTAGTCGGTATTTCTATTAATAAGAAGGGTCAGATTTTATCATTCTTTTCAACTATGTTCTCAGTTCAGTGTTCACTCGGCTATCGACAAAAGCAGGCCACTCTCAATGTGTGCCCCGCGATTGTCTGTTTTCTCGGCAACAACCATTGCAACCAATACATTGTGTGGTCCTCCTCATTGTTCTTCATCAGCAGTTCTTTCGGTCGCTGTGTTGTCGACTGTGGAAAGCAACCGTTTAGTGATGAGTGTGTGAGTGCTGACCACGTTTTGCGTCCATTGCTGCTATGGAAGCGCATTGACCCCTGTTGGCATAACTGCCATACAATGAAACCACTGGAAGCGGCTCCAGTTCTGATGGAGGAGGCTTTTTGGATAGCTGAAGATAAAGTATATTTTGTGTTGTACCTTTTGATTATAGTTTTAAGATGTATTGTATAGTGACCAAGAATCCTCGGCTCTGTAAAGTTAATTCGTTTGAGCCTTATCAAATAAATTAATGAACAACAAACTATATTCTCCATAAAATGGTGGGTGAGGCAAAACTTTGACTGTCCAACCAAGGTATTTTTGTGCGTAGAACAATCCCACCTGTCCCACCAGTATGCCCTTTCAAACGATGTCTAAAGAATATCTGTACCTTAGCCTCATTTTGAGAGGGGTTAAATTTGAAAATTTGAATGAGAAATCTTCAATATCTATTGGTTAAGAGGTACAGATTTACTTTCTTTGACAAAGTTGTGTATTTTAACGAGTTCTGAAAGTTTTTTGGGAGACAGTTTTTACGAAAAATTTGACCCTAACGCAGTTCCGAGAAAATACTCTAAAATGAAAACGGTAAGAGGTACAAACAAACTTTTTTTTTTACATAAGAAAGTTAGTTTTTGGATTTCAAAAAATTAAAGGATCATTTTGAAGGCTGCAAAAATAAGAAAAACTTCACTGAAGACACCAAACGCCTAAATCCTAAAACAAAAGTACTAAGGACTTTTGTCTCACTAAATTCCAATCCTGGACCTCTGTGCATTGTTTTCATGATTAATAACATGAGTCACCCATTTAGCCGGTACATAAATATTTATATTACTCGTCAAATTTACTGGATTTGGATTGATATAATTTAGGTCCGAGCAGTTATGTTGACTATCGTGTGAGCTTACCAAAAGCTTTTAAAAATCCCGAATATGACTGAACCGGTACCGTGGAGAAAGTATGTGTGACATGAAAGGAGCTAAATCACGACGTATTTACTTAACATTTACCTAACCGGTCGTAATTAGAAACCTAGAAGCCCACTCGAGAAATGTCGGCTGCTGGTTTTCCAGCGCGATGAAGCTCAAAGCGAAATTATACAATTATGCGCCGTTTATAGCGCTCATTATAATTACACACCTCGTGCTTTTATGTTTTTAATGTCGGACGTATTTTTTTTTTCAAAGCCCGCTGCCATGCCATGACCATCATCGTTAGGATCGTTATGGAGCCTGACAGGCATACGGCGCTCCTTGTTCATCTGGACCTGGTGGAGAAGTGCAGGTGCTGCCTTTTTTTCTGAATATGTGTAGACGAGGCACATAAAAGTGGTGCTCCCTTTTATCTGAAGGCAGTAAGCTACACCGTGATGTATGGGAGCGTGGTGTCACAGTTTCACCGAGTGCGGTGTTTTGTGCAACGGTGTGAACTGGTTGTGATGAGAAAATCACCTTCTATGAATGCAGAACCCGCTAGTGCAGCATGCAAGCTTTGAATAGGGGTTGCTTCAAAGCACCCACGTGAGAAGCCATGCATTGCAACCGAATTGCCACTTCATAGTGCAAACACAGAGAGGAAATTACCATCCGGATTAAATTGGTTGCGTTGTTAGGCCTTCGTGCCCCCCTGAGCAAAGTCAGGCAAATTTTTCCCGAACCAATTTCATTTTGCCGCGCGATGAGATACGATAACTAAAATTTCGCAACCGAAGCCACCCCCTGCTGGGTCACCTGCAAAAGGAACCCAGTCCTAAATTGCCGAAATGGCCTCTTTTCTTCCTTCTGTGCTGGGTGCTCGTGCTACCAAAACATTCAACCCGCCATAATACGCGTCGGTCATCGTCGTCGTCGTGCCTTGTTTTCTCCAAATTTCCAGTTTTATAGTTGTGCCTCCGAAGAAATTAAAAAATAAAAACCTATAACAACACAACCCGGGCCATGATCGATCCCGGGGAGGAATACCTAAAGGCATTTCAGTAGCAATTTAAATCGCTACATGATGTCTTTCTGATCGAGTCTGAAACTGTATAGTGGGTGCGATGTGCGAAACGAATTGAATAACACTTTTCGGGATGCAATACTGGGTTTGTTGCGATTGGGACCCTGCGATGGGATCTCACAACTTCAAACGATTTCGACGAGCTCACTGCTAGTTCTAAAACCGAGAAGATTCAACCACCCAACGAAGAAGATGAAAAGTTAAATTTCATCATTTTATTCAAATTATTCTACCGAATCATTTCGGCCCTCTGTTCGGGTCGCAGCATGTGATATCGTTCTGATTTTACGGTTGGGTCTTTCATTCCGATTCCGAGTCTTTATTATGGGCTTTTTGCTTTATATGGACTGTGGAAGGTGTTTCTCATTTTGGAAATGTTTCACGGATATTACGTTTGATTTAGGAGAATGCCAAAATAAACCACTGTTTTCGGCCGGGCTTTGTGTGCTTCGTCGGGTGCATTCGGTTTGGGGGCTTCTTTTGGCTTCCTAATTGCTGATGATTGGTTCGCGGAAAGTTTCCGATTTACATTAGAATGCGATGTGTCATTTGTTCGGTGTTCTGCCCGGTGGAATCCGAGAACTTCATGCGCGTATTCAGGGGTCAAAGCGATACATGAAATGTTTAAGGAATCACTGCATTGATTCTGTTATGTAATTAACGGAAAGCTGTTCAATGATTTTATGAAATTTATGTAAATTATAAAGAGAGAGTGGTATCCAACGGATAAAGGCGATAATCGTGAATCATTCGATCGTATGACGGTCGATTTCAGCGGATTGAGTGATGCTGCCAAGAAATACTATATGCTGGAGTAGCGTCGTTTCCTGGAGGAAACATACCAAGAAGTGGCGTATGCTTCTGAAGAATCCACTGTGGAACTCGTCGGGGAAGACAGTGACAACCCCGAGTAAAACGATGAGAATTATCATTATGAAGAAAATGAAATGCAGGAGCTAGAAGTTCTCGATCCTATTGGTGACTTATTCATAAATCATTTGCACTGAGCATGCGGACTATGTTTTTTCCTTGATTTGTTTTCCGTCGATTTTGTTTTCTGTCGATCTTGTTTTCCGTGCTGAGCACCAATGCTACCGACACCAGGAAGGCAGCTCCCACACCTGGACCATACCTTTTCGACCCATCAACCCATAAACCGAGGAACAACGGCTTTACTTCCAAGAGTCCGCATCGTGCTCTCTTGCCGTGCGGATCTATTTGCTTTTTGCTGAAGGAAGTGTTACTACTACCTAAAGCTACAACAAATTTAAACAGCACTTTTCAGTGCTCAACCTGTAAAAATTTTCTACCTTGTTCAACTCTTATTCCTCTTCGATCCTTGTTTGGACCCTACCCGAGGTAATCCTTCTTGGATATCGATTTGGAAAATTCCTCTTCGATCCTTCAGATTCTTATAGTAATCTGCTTGGAAGTCGATTTGGATAAAAATTTACTGCCGCCATGGCGCCTAAACGCAAAAGAAAGGGGCAAACTCTTGACCCCCCTTCTGATGAAATTAATTTGAGTAATCAATTTGATTTGCTCACGGATGATGAGAATGATCCATCATCCAAGAAAAATTCTAGTAAACTTTACCGGCTTAATGCCAAGAAGGAAAAGATTCCCCCTATTGTGATAACCACTACCGATTTCCATGCTCTTCGCATGGAACTTTTGAATTTCGTGAAAGTTAAGTTTTCACTACAAATTGGACGTCGGGGTGAATGCCGTGTATTAGCTGAAACCTTGGACGTATTTAAATGTCTTCTCAAGTATCTTGCTGAGAAGAAGCACAAATTTTTTACTTACGACACCAAAACTGAACGTGTGTTCAAGGTTGTCATGAAAGGACTGCCCAGTGGTGAATCCCTGGATCAGATCAAAGATGAACTGACAAAATTACTTGGAGTTGTGCCACTCCAAGTAATCAAAATGAAAATGAAATCCCGTCCTGGCGATTCGCGCAGCGGGATTTCTAATGATTTTTATTTAGTTCACTTCAAGTCTAGTGAACTAAACAACCTTAAGGCCTTAGAAAAAGCTAGCCTTATGCTCCATGTCCAAGTGAAGTGGGAACACTTCAGGAAGACTGGAGGAAATTTCCAAAACCTCACCCAGTGCCGTAAGTGCCAGGGATGGGGTCACGGAACTAAAAATTGCTACATGCCAGCTAAATGCATGAATTGTGGTGATTCCTCTCACGCAAAGGACGACTGTCCTGTGAAGGAAGATCCTAAGAAATTTAAATGTTCAAATTGTGGTGAAAACCACAAATCCAATTTTTGGGAATGTAAGACTCGCAAAGCGATCCTACAATCTCGTTCTAACCGTCAGGTAGGAAACGCTCCACGTTTCCGACCAGGTACAAATTCCTCTGCTGTTAACAACGGTCAGCGAGGAACAAATTCTACATTCGTACCCGTAGGTACAAATATCTCCCCTGCTTCAAATGTTTCATCTGTACCTAGTCCCCTCGCTGCTAACAATGTTCAGCGAGTTAATGGAGCTACCTATGCTGCTATTGCAGCGGGTAGAAATCAAAATACTAACCAACGTTCTAACGGAAATTTTGACAATTTTGACTTAGGAAGCATTACTGCCCCCAAAATGGAATTTTTACAGAATTCATTAATTGACATGATTTCTGATATGCTTAAATCTAACTCCATGTTTGATGCTATTCAAACTGGAGTAAAATTTGCAAATAATATTGTCATGACTTTAAAATTCAGTAATGGATTTTAAAGCATTAAATATTGTAAATTGGAATGCTCGATCTCTTAAAGATAATGAAGACGAGCTATTTAACTTTTTGATAGTTCATAACGTGCATATTGCCGTTATAACTGAAACGTTCCTTAAACCTGCCCATAAGGTTAAGAAGGACGCAAATTACTTGATTTATAGAAATAATCGTCTTGATGGACCCTGTGGTGGCGTTGCCATCATTATTCATAGACGAATCAAACATAAAATTCTTTCTTCATTTGAAACCAAAGTTTTTGAAACTTTGGGAGTTTCTGTTGAAACAAAATTTGGACAACTTACGTTTATAGCTGCCTATTTGTCATTCCAATGCGTAGGCCAGCAAAAGAATTTTCTCAAGGGTGACCTTCAGAAACTTACCCGTCATAGGTCTAAATTCTTCATTATTGGTGATTTTAATGCAAAACACCGCTCATGGAATAATGCTCAAAGCAATTCCAATGGTAATATTCTGTTTGTTGATTGTTCTGCAGGTTATTACACTATTCAATATCCAAACAGCCCAACATGCTTTTCTTCTGCCAGAAATCCCTCCACTATTGATTTGGTCTTAACTGATTCATGTCAACTTTGTAGCCAATTGGTTACCCATGCTGACTTCGGTGCTGATCACCTTCCAGTAACTTTTGAAATATCCCAAGAAATAATTTGTAATCCCAACAGCTCTACTTTCAATTACCATAGAGCTGATTGGGAGCAGTATCGAACATTTATGGAATATAACTTCGATCCAAACATTCCTTTGCAAACCAAAGATGAAATTAATTATGCTCTTGAATCTCTGACTACTTCTATAGTTGAAGCAAGAGCTGCCTCAGTACCAAAATGCGAGGTTAAATTCGATTCAATTATAATAGACGATGATCTTCAGCTCTTGATCCGTCTTAAAAATGTCCGTAGGAGACAATATCAAAGAACACGCGATCCTGCCATGAAAGTTATCTGGCGGGATTTGCAAAAACAAATTAAAAAGCGATTCTCTGCCCTGAGGAACAAAACTTTTGAAAATAATGTTTCTAAATTAGACCCGAGTTCCAAACCCTTTTGGAAACTCACAAAAATTTTGAAAAAACCTCAAAAGCCTATTCCAGCGCTTAAAGAAGGTGGTAAAATTTTGATCACAAATTTGGAAAAAGCTCAGAAACTTGCTAAGCAATTCGAGAGTTCCCATAATTTCAGTTTGGGTCTTACTAGTCCTATTGAGAATCAGGTTGCTCGGGATTTTCGGAATATTTTCTCTCGGGAAAATATTTTTGATGATTCCTGGGGGACTGATTTGGACGAAGTAAGGTCTATAACTAAAAAGTTTCATAATATGAAAGCTCCAGGTGATGATGGAATTTTCTATATCCTCCTCAAAAAACTCCCAGAGAGTACCTTGTCTTTCCTGGTAAAATTATTTAACAGATGTTTCCATTTGGCATACTTTCCTGATAAATGGAAAAATGCAAAAGTTGTTCCAATTTTGAAGCCGGATAAAAATCCAGCTGAAGCTTCTAGCTACCGTCCAATAAGTTTGCTTTCTTCAATAAGTAAACTTTTTGAAAAGATAATTTTGAATAGAATGATGCTTCACATCAATACGAACTCAATTTTTGCAGATGAGCAGTTTGGATTTCGCCATGGGCATTCAACTACTCATCAACTCTTAAGAGTTAACAATTTAATTCGTTCAAACAAATCTGAAGGCCACTCAACTGGAGTTGCTCTTCTAGACATAGAAAAAGCATTCGACAGTGTTTGGCATGAAGGTTTGATTGCTAAATTGAAAAAGTTTAATTTTCCACTTTATATTATGAAATTAGTTCAAAATTATTTAACTGACAGAACTCTTCAAGTAAATTATCAAAATTCCAAATCTAATCGACTACCTGTTAGAGCAAGAGTTCATCAGGGTAGCATTCTTGGGCCTATATTGTATAACATTTTCACTTCGGACCTCCCTGATTTGCCTCAGGGTTGCCACAAATCTTTGTTCGCTGATGACACAGGCATTTCCGCTAAAGGAAGAAGTCTTCGTGTTATTTGCAGCAGACTGCAGAAAAGTTTAGATATTTTCTCTTCTTATTTACAAAAATGGAAGATTTCTCCCAACGCTTCCAAAACTCAACTTATAATATTTCCACATAAGCCTAGAGCTTCGTTTTTGAAACCTAGTAGTAGTCACATAGTCACTATGAACGGAGTTCCAATTTCCTGGTCAAACCAAGTGAAATATCTTGGATTAATACTTGACCAAAAACTAACTTTTAATGATCACATTGAGGGCATTCAAGCCAAATGTAACAAATATATAAAATGTTTGTATCCTCTTATAAACAGGAAATCCAAACTTTGCCTGACGAATAAACTTCTAATATTTAAACAAGTTTTTAGACCGGCCATGCTTTACGCTGTGCCAATATGGTCTAGTTGCTGCACTACCAGGAAAAAAGCACTTCAAAGGATTCAGAACAAAATTCTGAAAATGATTTTGAAGTTGCCTCCCTGGTACAGTACAACCGAAGTACATAGAATTTCGAATGTTGAGACTTTAGCACAAATGTCCAACAAAATAATTAATAATTTCAGGCAAAAATCGTTGCAATCCTCAATTGCAACGATTAATTCCCTTTATACTTAGATAAGATTTAGTTTTAGTTTTTAGTTTTAAGATATCAATTGTTATACTGACATGCAGGTTAAAAAACCTGTTTAAAATACTGAATTGCCAAGACATGAACAATGTAAAAACACTTAGATATATATCATAACAATTAAGGCTGGTACGTTACTGCAGTAACTGGAGCACCTAGGTTAAAATGAAATGTAATTTATTTTGAATTTGGAACAAATAAAGAGTTAAAAAAAAAAAAAAAAAACGGCTTTACTTCCCATCCGAAGGAAGGCGTGATCAGAGATGTTATGCCTCAGAACATCCTGGCGGCGCCGACTAGGATTGAACCCAGGCCTGTTGGGGTGAGAGGTAATCACACTTACCACTACACCACCGGCGCATGTGAACTATTTTAAATGTGATAAAATTTGATGTTTTATATTATTGAATACTAAGGGGCTGTTCATAAACTACGTGACAGTTTTTTGGAATTATTGACCTCCCCCCCCCTGCGTAGACAATTGTCCATACAAAAATTTTAAAATTTGTATGGGCTGTGGATAATTGTCAACCTCTCCCCCCACTAAACTGTCTACGGAGCTTATGAACAGCCCCTTATTTGTGTCAGAATATGATAATTGTTTTAACATATTTAAACTGAACAAAATAAACAAATAAACCACTGAAGTTCTCGGAGCAGGTATTTGATCTTCTCAGAAGTTCTCGACAGATCTTCAAAGTTTTCAGAATATCTCCGAAATGCTTAAACTCATCAACTTTGCTAGAGTCTAACAACTTGGCTACTTGGTTCGGAAACTTCGATTAAGTATATATTTCTGAAATTTTTGAAACATTTCTTGGAACATTTATGAATTTCTTGGAGCTTATTTCAAAACTTGAACCTCTTAAAAGTTCTTAAATCTTTGAAATGTATTTTTTATACTTTTGCAGAATTTTTGCAACTATACTCAAGTTTACTGAGCATGGCTGAAGTTCTTAGAGCTTATCTAAAGTTTTTAAATTATCGCTAAATTCCTTGAACTTTGAAACAGCTTAAATAGCTTTACAAGAGCTCCTAGGCAGTTTCAAGAACTCATGAAAAGATCCAACAGCTTTTGAGAAGGTCCAACCACTTCCGAGTAGTTAAAGTACTGGCGATAAGCTTCGAGAAATTCTGAGAAATTAAAGTACTTAATATATACTCTGAAAAGTTCCGATATCTTCTGACAGGTTCCAATCACACGTTTTGAGAACTTATGACAAGGCCGGAAACTTATGCCGCCGTCCGACGCTATCTGGCTGCCAAGATATTGAAAGCTTTCGACTTTCTCCACTGCTTGCCCAGCTACCGTGAAATTGGAACGGTTTTCCGTGGTCTTGTTGACGTTAATGGCTAGACCTGCTTCAGAAGAGCGTTCCACAAGGTCGTCGAGCTTACTCTGCAGGTCAGAGCGCCGTTGTGCTAATAACGCGACATCATCAGCCAAATCGAAGTCGTTGAGATGCTCCATAGTAATAGGCTGCCACAGCAACCCACGGTCAACGGCTCCAACCATGATCTCGTCGATTACGATAAGGAACAGTAGCGGTGATAATATACATCCTTGCCTCACACCCGCGATTACCCGAATCAGACAAAGCTCCGTTGTGCAACACTCTGCCTCGTACTGCGCTGCGATGAGGTTGACGATCTTATCAGGGACTCCCTTGTGTCTCAGAGCACCCCACAAGTTTTCGTGGTTTAGTTGGTCGAAAGCTTTTTCGTAGTCAATGAATACCAAGTACAGGGACTCTGGGAACTCATTGACCTGCTCCAAGATGATGCGGTGCGTGACAATATGGTCCACACAGGATCTTCCAGCACGGGATCCTGCCTGCCTGTCGTCGGAGAGTCGCGTCGATCTTCTCCTGTATCCGATTGAGGATAACTTTACACAGAACTTTGAGAACAATACACAGTAACATGATGCCTCGCCAGTTGTCGCATGCAGTTGGATCCCCCTTCTTGGAGACTTTTACCAAGACGCCCTGCATTCAGTCGGCCGGAAAAGTCGTTGTGTCCCAGATATTGACGAATAGTTGATGCAACATTTGTGAGGATAGCATGGGGTCAGCTTTGAGCATCTCTGCTGATATGCGATCGACCCCTGGGGCTTTGTTAGACTTAATACTTCGGATGGCTGCTTCTATCTCCTGCAATGATGGAGCTTCAGTGTTGACGCGAGTAACGCGTCCACCCTTGGCAGATCATACCGAGATGTTGATGGTTGATTGACCGTTGAAACTTCGAGAAGTTGTTCAAAGTGCTCAAACCAACGTTTCAACTGGTCAGTGGGGTCGGTGAGCAACTGTCCTTCTTGGGTTCATCCTTGCCCCACTCAGGCGTCGTGAAACATCATAGAGGAGACGGATATCGCTAGTTGCTGCGGCTTTCTCCCCTTCATCAGCCAGGGAGTCCGAATACCGATGACGGGCCTCGTTCTTGGCTCCTCGGGTCCTTGCTCGCTCTATCGCGGCTTTTGCTTCTCTCCACTCCTCGATCTTCCTCCAGGTTTCATCGGTGATCCACTCCTTCCTCTGAGTGCGCAGCTCATCCAAGGACAGTGGACGAGCATTCTTAATGCTCGTCCACTGTTCTTCTACGCTGCCAACTTCCGGAATATTAGTAACGCGAGCCTAGAGTTCTTCACTGCTGGGTCTTCCAGTTGGCGTGTGTTGAATCGCCGCCCGAGTCTCTCCTCCCGCCGTTGAACCCGCGCAATGCATAGGCGGATCTCATCGACCAGGAGATGATGGACAGACGCGATGTCAGCGCTGCGTTTATTCCGAACATCAAGAAGGCTCCGTCTCTATTTTCGGCTGATGCAGATGTGGTCGATTTGGTTCTCTGTATATTCATCACGGGAGACCCATGTGACTTTATGCATTGGGCGATGGGGGAAGAGCGAACCCCCGATCACCATGTCGTTGTTGCCACCAAATTCTGCAAGCAGCTTGCCGTTTTCGCTCATATCTCCGAGACCATGGCGTCCTATAATGCGCTCATAAAGGGTGTCCACGATGAAATTGCCACACACAAAATTGATTCGCAAAATTCGAGTTTTCATCCGATTGCCATCAAATTTTCAGGGATTGAGAAATAACTATTAAACTTCATTTTACCATTTTACTCGTATTTTATTTACAGTCCATACGCAAATGCCCGCACCTTGGCCTTAACCCCGGTCATAAGATTCTGCACAACCTGTGAATCAACCGTTTTTTGCATGTAAACCCATACTTTCTTCAGTTCCTCGACTGTCTTCACTACCTTAGGTCGTTTAAGAAGGTGCTGCTTCATAATCGCCCAGTACTTCTCGATGGGGCGGAGCTCCGGAGTGTTGGGAGGGTTGAACATTTTCGGCACGAAATTTACCTTATTGTCCGCATACCACTTCAGCACGTCCTTGGAGTAGTGGCATGAGGCCAAATCCGGCCAGAAGATTGTTGGGACGTTGTGGGCCTTCAGGAGAGGAAGCAACCGCTTCTGAAGGCACTCTTTTATGTACACCTGTCCGTTCATCGTGTCCTGGGTCACGAAAGGTGCACTCCGCTTCCCGCACGTGCAGATGGCTTGCCAAACCAGGAATTTCTTCGCAAATTTGGACATTTTCTGAGTGCGGACATGCTCCGGAACGCTGAACTTATCCTTGGCCGTGAAAAACAGGTTGCCGGGGATCTGTTTGAAGTCGGCCTTCACATATGTTTCGTCGTCCATGATGCAGCATTCAACTTTCGTCAGCATGTTGAGGTACAACTTCCTGGCACGGGTTTTGGCGGACTTGTTCTGCTTCTCGTCGCGATTAGGGGCCTTTTGTACCTTGAACGTTCGAAGCCTAGCCTTAGTTTTGGCCTTCTGGACAAAACTTCGGCTTAGGTGCAGCTTCTTAGCCACATCCCTAACGGAGGCGTACGGATTTCGGTTGAAGGCCCCAACTACGCGGTTGTGATTTTTGGTGTTGTACGGAATACTTTTTCCTTCACTTCTGGGCTTCCGATCGGTGGTCAACTGTTCCTCGAACCGCTTAATCACTCGCGACACCGTGGAATTCGCGATTCCCAACGTTTTAGCGATGGAACGATGCGAGAGATCCTTGTTCTCGTGATGAATGCGCAAGATTTTATCACGCACGAGCTGTTCTTTCGACTCCATTTCCGCGAGTTTTGATCACAGGACTTTAAAACTTGCAGGATGTAAATAATGCACTATGAACTAAATCCACCCAAATTTTCATTAAATTATACCCAACGGTTAAAAAGTTAGAGCAATTTCATAGTGTGGCAATTTCATCGTGGACACCCTTTAGTCCGAGTTGTCGGAGCCAATCTTCGCATTGAAGTCGCCTGTGTAGATCTTTTATATCACCTCTTGGAGTCTTATCCACGACAGCATTCAGTTGACTGTAAAAGTTCTCTTTGTCCTGCAATTCGGCGTCATCGGTTGGCGCATAGATAAGGACCCGTGTCTGAATCTGGCAACGATTATTCTTCGGAAACACCAAGGGCGCACTGGTCCTCCACGAGCATAGTCCAAGTCTCGTGGCCGTAGAGGATCACCGGTCTAATCAGCGTCTTGTAGACAGTAAACTTCGTGCGGCGGCGAATTTTATTCGACTGGAGCGTCCTCCGGACTCCAAAGTAGGCACGATGTCCCTGCGTCTTTGAATTTCTCTGCTCGTATCATTTTCGTATCAAATACACGAACTCATCGACCACCTCGATTTCGTCACCGTCAATCTGAACTCGGGGTGAGAGGCTAACATTGTCTTCCCTAGAGCCTCTTCCTTTCATGTCTCAAAGTTCCGTGCCATGATGTCGATGTCATCGACAAAGCCAAGAAGCTGGATGGACTTCCTGAAGACCGTGCCACTCGTGTCTATCCCGATCGCGATGTTGAATAGCAGACACGAAAGTCCATCACCTTGCCGTAGCCCCCTTCGAGATTCAAAGGGACTCGAGTGATAGCGCGGGCACCCATGCATCCCGCCTGGTATTGTCCAACGAACTCTCTTGCAAATCTTGCAAATGGTGACAGGCGGCATAGAATTTGGGAAAGTACCTTATAGGCGGCGCTCAGCAGTATGATCGCGCGGTAGTTGCAGCAATCCAACTTGTCGCCCTTTTTATAGATTGGGCATACGACACCTTCCATCCATTCCTCCGGTAATATCTCCTCCTCCCAAATCTTGGCAATTAGGGCCTGTCCATAAACTACGTAGACAGTTTAGGGGGGGGGGGGGTTGAGAATTATCCACGGCCCATACAAATTTTAAATATTTTGTGTGGACAATTGTCTTCGCAGGGGGAGGGGGGGGGGGGTCAAGAATCCAAAAAAACTGTCTACGTAGTTTATGAACAGGCCCTTACCCAGTGCAGCGCTCTAGCCAGGGCTTCACCACCATATTTTAATAGCTCACTTGGTAGTTGATCTACACCAGTTGCTTTGTTGCTCTTCAGCCGACCGATCTCCTCCTCAACTTCTTGAAGATCAGGGGCCGGTAGTCTGTCGTCTTCTGCGCGTGCTCCAAGAATGTTGCCGTGCCACCTTCGTTTTCTGCTGCACAACCGTTAAGGTGCTCGTCATAGTACTGCTTCCACCTCTCAATCACCTCACACTCGTTCGTGAGAAGGTTACCGTCCACGTCCTTGCACATATCGGCTTGCGGCACGTAGCCTTTGCGTGAACTATTTAGCTTCTCGTAGAACTTCCGTGTGTCGTTTACGCGGTACAGATTTTCCATCGTCTCGCGATCTCAGTCTTCCTGCTGACGCTTCTTCCTTCGGAAAACCGAGTTTTGTCTGTTCCGCGCTTGTCTGTATCGCTCCACATTCAATCTCATGCGGTGTTGCAGCATTCTCGCCCGTGCTGCATTCTTCTCCTCTACTAACAGTTTGCATTCGCCGTCAAACCAGTCATTTCTTCGGTCCGGGATATCTCTCGAGCCATCTTCAAGAGAAGCTGCGCCCAGCTGCTCTTCCGTGGGTAGTGGAAACTTCCAGCTGCGCGTAGCTCTGGGCAACTCCGGCGTTCCGTAGTTGCTCTATGTTGGGTCGCAGCGTTCGACTTCGACGGGTGTTATACACCGTCGGGAGTTTTGAGCGCATGCATACTGCAACTAGGTAGAGGTCCGGATCTATGTTCGCACTGCGGTACGTGCGGACGTTGATAATGTCGGAGAAGAATTTCCCGTCGATTAGAACGTAATCGATTTGGATTTCTGTGTGTTGGTCAGGTGATCTCCAGGTGGCTTTGTGGATATCCTTGCGGGGGAAAAAAGTACTTCGAACTACCATTCCTCGAGAGGCTGCAAAGTTCACGCATCGTTGGCCGTTGTCATTCGATACGGCATGCAGACTGTTCGGACCGATTGCCGGTCTATACTTTGCCTCCCGTCCTACCTGAGCGTTCATGTCGCCGATGACGATTTTGAGTCCCGTTGCGAACAGCCGTCGTACACCTGCTCCAGCTGTGCATAGAACGATACTTTCTTGTCGTCGGGTCTCCCTTCGTGTGGGCAGTGCACGTTGATGATGCTGTAGTTGAAGAAACGGCCCTAAATCCACAGCTTGCACATCCTCGCGTTGATCGGCTGCCAACCAATCACGCGTTGGCGCGTCTTACCCAGCACTACAAAGCCGGTTCCCAGCTCGTTGGTGGTGCCACAGATCTGGTAGAAAGTAGCCGCTCGATGCCCGCTTTTCCATACCTTTTGTCCCGTCCAGCAAAGCTCCTGCAGTGCTACGAATTCGAAGTTGCGTCGATGAAGTTCATCATAGATTAACCTATCGCAACCAGGGAAGCCGAACGATTTGCAGTTCCATGTTCCGAGTTTCCAATCGTAGTCCTTATTTCGTCACGTAGGTCTGTGCCGATTGTTCCGATCCGTATTTCTTTCTTCAGTATTTGCAACTTTGTTTTTTTTTCAGGGTGTCTTGTTGGGCCTGTCCCAACCCCCTGTCTCACCGGGGGATCATCGTGCACAGCTCTGTTTAGAGTCCCACGCTGGCACTAGGACGGTGATCGGCCACTCCTAACATGGAGAAAAGACACCATTCTGAGCCGCACCTCCATGGTGAACAGACGCTCGGGTTTGGTGAAGCATTTCCTCTATCACCGTACTATGGTTACCGCGCCAGTGTTCGCGTCGCTCCTCTTCACTTTGCTATTGCCGGACTGGCAACATTGCCCAGGCTACGCCACCTAGCTGTGTCCATGTTTCAGCTGGTAGTCTTTTGTTATCATATGACTCGAGGAGGCGTGAAGCAGGAACTTGTGACGGCCCGGGCTAGGTATTTCGCTCCTTCCAGGTTGTCAACTCACCTTTTTGTAGCCCAAATGCATCCTCCGAAAAGGATGTGGCTCCCCCTTCCCTGTCAGCATACGACCAAAGTTCCCACCGGGGTTGAGTACCCGATCTTTCCTAAGGTTACTCGTACCCCAGCCGGTGCCACGGGGAGGAAGGGATAGGAGTTATTGGGCAAGAGACTAAGGACCACTTTCATTTGCGTGACGGGTCTACTTTATAACTTTCAAGTACGGAAGTTCCGGTGGTACGCATTATCTCAGTCATTTTCCAGCCAGCTACGCCAACGTCTCTTTTTTATTTTGATTTCAATAAAAATAGGGTTGAAAAATCACTGCGACCTAGCAAGAAGTACAGTCGACTTGTTTCGCGCTCCGGTATTTCGGAAGTTTTCTCGGTATTCGGTTGGTTTAAATTATCAGTTTTTTCTCGCTTAGTGATTACTGGCATAGTACCCGGCTAAACAATTATCTGAAAGTGAGTTTTTCTGAGAAGAAAGTGGTTTTCGGCGCCATCGGAAAGAAAATTGTTCACTTGCAATTGCATATTCGCAAACCAATTTGCGCTTCATCGGTGCGTGATCACGCATACCTGCACACAGATCATCGTCATCGAGTGTCAGCATCTGCCTCCGCATTTATACCGGTCATCCATCATCGTGTGTCCAGCTGAGTGCCGAGCCTAATACAAGCACACCACTACAAAGATCGCCCGCACACGCGCATCGAAGGTCACCCACGCTGCGCGTCGCTCCGCTGCTGCTGTGTAATCACTCGGTGGTAGTAGTATAGCAGATAAGTTTTTTTTTTCCTGTTTCTTTCTTTCTCTCGCCCATCAGTTAAATTTAATTTTGTGTTTCTGTGTTTGTAGTTTTTTTCTGTTTATTGTGTCTGTGTGGTTTTAAGCATCGTTTCAGTGGTAGAGCGTTTACCGCTCCCACTAGTACGGCAAAATGGACGTCTCGTCAGAAGACGATATGGACATTTTGTCGGAAGATGACACCAGTTTGCCACTCGATGGCAAGAAAAGACGAAAACGTCCTGTCATTCATGGTTCGTCTCAGAAAAGCCCCCGATCGCGAGCCTATCCAGATGACTCGACTGGGCCATGGGTTGTCTACTTTCAGCCCAAAAACAAACCTTTGAACTTGATGCAAATTTCCACTGATCTGACGAAGCGATACTCAGCCGTGACCGAAATCACGAAGGTTAGGCATAATAAACTTCGTGTTGTCGTTTCTAACCTGAAGCAGGCTAACGAGATTGCTGCCTCCCAGCTCTTTACGATTGAGTACAGGGTTTACATACCAGCTCGTGATGTGGAGATCGAAGGTGTGGTCACCGAAGCGAGTCTGACCCCCGAGATCTTGGAGAAGCAGGCGGTTGGCCGTTTCAAGAACCCCTTGCTCCCCCCGGTGAAGATACTGGATGTCCAAAAACTGGGCTCAGTATCTGTCAGCGAGGGTAAAAAGAGTTTTACCCCCACAGACTCGTTCCGTGTGACCTTTTCTGGTTCAGCCCTTCCTCACTACATCGAGCTGGGAAAACTTCGACTACCTGTGCGCTTGTTCGTTCCCCGGGTCATGAACTGCCAAAACTGTAAGCAGTTGGGACATACGGCGTCCCACTGTGGCAGCAAGGCACGCTGTTCCAAATGCGGGGAGAAGCACGAGGATGGCGCCTGCACAGTCACTGCACCAAAATGCGTGTACTGTAAGGGAACTCCTCATGGTCTCTCGTCATGCCCGGTGTACAAACAACGCGGGGAAAAACTAGAGCGCTCTCTTAAAGAACGTTCCAGGCGGTCTTTTGCAGAAATGCTTAAGACAGCCAAGCCATCGACCAACGAAACAAATCCCTTCGCTCTTTTGTCAGATGACGAGTCTGGCTCTGACTTGGCTGAGGAGGGAGTTTCTTTCAGTTTTCCGGAAGGTTCTGCCCGGAAACGAAAACGCATCCGTTCGCGGAATGTTGCAGATCAAGAACCCCAAATCAGCTTGCCCAAATCAAGGAGTGGTGGAAAAAAGGAGACTTCTACTCCTCCTGGATTCCGCAGAACTGATTATACCCAGGATTTTCCACCTCTCCCGGGGACATCCAAAACCCCCGATGCCCCAATTTTCAGAACACAAGCCCCTTCTTCATCTGGGTTGTTCTCATTTGATAACATTGTGGACAGTATCCTCAATTACCTCGATATTTCTGATCCTCTGAAAAGCATTGTTCTGGCAATGCTTCCTACTGTGAAAACCCTCTTGAAGCAGTTGACATTGAAGTGGCCCCTCCTTGCAGCAATCATCTCCTTCGATGGATAATTTTCCAAACGAGGTCGGGGATTTGATCACTGTTCTACAGTGGAATTGTCGAAGTCTTATTCCTAAGATAGAATCGTTTAAGTTTTTGGTTCACAATAATGATTGTGATGCATTTGCTCTATATGAAACTTGGCTCTCTTCAGATATCGATCTTCCTTTTCATGATTTTAACATTATTCGACTGGATCGTGAGGATTCGCGTGGAGGAGGAGTACTTTTGGGGATCAAAAAGTGCCATTCCTTCTATAGAGTGAATCTTCCACAATTTCCAGGTATTGAAGTTGTCGCATGTCAGGCTTTTGTTAAAGGCAAGAGCCTTTGTATTGCTTCTGTGTATATTCCTCCCCGAGTTTCGATTAGTCAAAAACAACTTTCAGATATCTGTTCAGTTCTTCCTACTCCACGGTTGATTATGGGAGATTTTAATTCCCACGGTACAGGCTGGGGGGAACTGTATGATGACAACCGTTCTACTTTGATATATGACCTCTGTGATAACTTCAATATGACAATTCTTAACAATGGAGAAGTAACACGTCTGGCTGGTCCATCCTCAAATGGAAGTAGATTAGACCTCACACTTTGCTCTAATTCATTATCGTTGGATTGCACGTGGAATGTGATCCAGGATCCCCACGGTAGTGATCACTTGCCGATCAAAATTTCGATTGCCAGTGGGTTCAATTCGTCGGAATCCGTTAACGTCGCGTACGACCTCACCCGTAATATCGATTGGACAACGTTCAAGACCGCGATAGATGAAGCCGTGTCGGCGGTAGAAGAGCTTCCACCATTGGAGGAATATAACTTCCTCTCCAATCTGATCTTGGACAGCGCGCTTCGAGCTCAAACTCGGCCGGTTCCAGGAACGTCTTTTCGTAGGAAACCTCCTACCCCTTGGTGGGACCAGCAATGCACTGAGGTTTATCGTAAAAAGTCCGACGCGTTTAAGCTTTTCCGGAAACGCGGAACACCCGAGTATTTCGAAGCGTACTCGACTCTTGAACACGAACTCAAGAGCCTCATCAAAGCCAAGAAACGCGGATACTGGCGGCAATTCGTGGACGGTTTATCGCGCGAAACGTCGATGAATACGCTTTGGAACACGGCGCGAAGGATGCGTAACCGGTCTTCAAACAACGAGAGCGAGGAGTACTCGGATCGGTGGATTCTCAAGTTCGCGCGAAAAGTATGTCCTGATTCCGTGCCGGCACAGATGATTCCTCGCGAAACGACGAATTCGGTAGACGAGATCAGCCAGCCTTTTTCAATGCTGGAACTCTCACTCGCGCTCCTTTCGTGTCGCAATTCGGCTCCGGGGGCTGATAGGATCAAGTTCGACTTGTTGAAGAACCTCCCAGACGTCGCTAAGAGGCGCATGTTGAACTTGTTTTGTCAGTTCCTGGAGTTTAATATTGTTCCAGATGATTGGAGGCGAGTGAGAGTTATAGCCATTAAAAAGCCTGGAAAACCCGCGTCAGATCTTAACTCGTATCGTCCCATCGCGATGTTATCGTGCATTCGAAAATTGTTGGAGAAAATGATCCTTTTTCGCTTGGACAAATGGGTTGAGACGAACCACCTACTCTCAGATACTCAATTTGGTTTCCGTAGGGGTAAGGGAACGAACGACTGTCTCGCGTTGCTTTCCACAGAAATCCAGTTGGCTTTTGCTAAAAAAGAGCAAATGGCTTCTGTGTTCTTGGATATTAAGGGGGCTTTTGATTCAGTATCGGTTGAAGTCCTTTCAGACAAACTCCACGCTTGTGGCCTTTCCCCATTAATTAATAACTTTTTGTACAATTTGCTGTCAGAGAAACACATGAGCTTTTCTCATGGAAACTCTACAGCTTCTCGATTTAGTTACATGGGTCTCCCCCAGGGCTCATGTTTAAGCCCCCTTTTGTACAATTTCTATGTCAGAGAAATTGACAATTGTCTAAGTGACAACTGCACGTTGAGACAACTTGCAGATGATGGCGTAGTGTCTACGACAGGGCCCAAAGGGGTCAACCTGCAAGGACCCTTACAGGATACCTTAGACAATTTGTCTACTTGGGCTATCCAGCTAGGTATCGAATTCTCCACGGAGAAAACTGAGTTGGTCGTTTTTTCTAGGAAGCATAGCCCAGCACAACCAAAGCTTCAACTTTTGGGTAAACCGATCACTCATTCCATGTCTTTCAAATATCTTGGGGTCTGGTTCGATTCCAAATGCACCTGGAGATCCCACATTGAGTATCTGAGACGAAAATGCCAACAAAGGATCAATTTTCTCCGAACAATTACCGGAACGTGGTGGGGAGCTCATCCGCAAGATCTTCTAACGTTGTACCGGACAACGATTTTATCGGTTTTAGAGTACGGTAGTTTTTGCTTCCAGTCGGCGGCTAAAACTCACATCATCAAACTGGAACGTATCCAGTATCGTTGTCTTCGTATCGCGTTAGGATGCATGCACTCGACTCATACGATGAGTCTCGAAGTGTTGGCGGGCATGTTGCCACTATCGGATCGGTTTTCGGAATTGTCCCTCAGGCTCCTCACCCGTTGTGAAGTTATGAACCCACTGGTAATCGAAAACTTTGAGAAGCTTCTTGAGCTAAACCCTCAAACTCGTTTTATGTCATTGTACTACGTGTACATAACTCAGGATGTCAGCCCTTCACAGCATAATCCTCATCGTGTATGCTTCTCCGACTTCGGCAATTCAGTTAGTTTTGATTTATCCATGACGCGGGAGATTCGTGGGATCCCAGAACATCATCGTTCCATGATTGTTCCGTCAATTTACGCTGCAAAGTTTGGCCAAGTTGATTCCGCAAGATCGTTCTTCACAGATGGATCATTAATAGAGGCGTCCGCTGGTTTTGGTATTTATAACGAATTTCATAGCGCCTCTCGAATGCTTCAAGCTCCTTGTTCCGTATATGTTGCTGAGCTGGCGGCAATACATTATACGCTAGAAACGATCGCCTCACTTGCACCAGATCATTATTTTATTTTTACGGATAGTCTCAGTTCTGTCGAGGCTATTCGATCCAAGAGGCCGGTAAAGCACTCCTCGTATTTTCTCATGAAAATACGAGAGCTTCTGAGTGCTTTATCTTTAAGATCTTTTGTCATCACCTTTGCATGGGTCCCATCTCATTGCTCGATTCCGGGCAATGAGAAGGCGGACTCACTTGCTAAGGTGAGCGCTATGCAAGGCGATATTTACGATCGACAAATCGCCTACAATGAATTTTTCTTCATTTATCGTCAACAGTCGCTCGCCAGCTGGCAAAATAAATGGAGTGAAGGAAGTTTGGGACGATGGCTATTCTCGATCATCCCTAAGGTGTCGAAGAGTCCTTGGTTCAAGGGGTTGGATGTGGGTCGAGACTTCATTCGTCTGATGTCTCGCCTCATGTCCAATCACTATTCGTTAAACGCTCACTTGTTTCGTGTTGGGCTGGGAGACAGCAATCTCTGTGAATGTGGACAAGGTTACCAAGACGCCGATCACATCCTTTGGTCTTGTGCTGAGCATCGTGGAGTCAGATCTGAGCTATGCGATTCCCTTCGGGCTCGAGGTAGACAACCTAATGTTCCAGTTCGGGATATTTTGGCTAGACGTGATCTGGAGTTTATGAAACTCATATATGTTTACTTTAAGAATACTAACCTTAGATTGTAAGTTTGATTAACCTTGTGTTTAGTTTGTGTATTGTGCGTGTAGTTTTTTTTTATGTTTGTCTTCAAGATGAATAGAAATAAGTTCATGTTTTAGGATTAATTAAATATTTGTATAATAAATCATATTTCAAACCTCCTTCTCCCTTTCCCCATCCAAAAAATTGTAAATCTCCACTAACCTCGAGACGACCGCGAGTAATCGGTTCAATTCCTTTAACTCTAGATTTAAGACATGAATCATGTATAATGCAAATGATAACTCGGCTCTGTAAAGTTTATTCGATTGAGCCTGTACAAATAAATTAATAAAAAAAAAAAAAAAATAAAAATAGGGTTAACTAACCCATTTCCGGCCTATTAAGTAAAACCAGAACTTAGTCTTTCTTTATTTAGCGCAGTTTGGCATCAATCGTTGAGATATTGTCAAAACTCTAGCACTGCTTCTTGACGCCAAACTCGGCCTACAGGTTCTAAACTCGGCCTAACGCATTGAAACGCCATTGAAACGCCAGTGAATTCACTTCGGCCTATTGGATGACGATAAAAATGGATTCGGTCGGAGCGCTTCTTTTTTTGTTTGAGAATAATGGGTGCAAACTTACATATCACGCGTTCTCATTGACTTCGTTCGGTAGATTATTAACTAAAGTATCGTACCAAACGCATAATTGACTTGTTAAATCTGAAATCATAGATTTATTTGAAGTTTTCTGCTCGATAGGCCCAAAATGGGCGAATAGGTCGAAGTAGTTCTTTACCCCAAGTAATCATTTTTTTTTATCCGAATAGCACTGATTTGCATTTGGAAGAGTCGACATAAGCCACACGTATTGAAAACAGAATGGATTTCTGACACTTGTAGTCTTCATCCCGTTAAAACACGAATAGGGGAAGGAGGGCATAGTGAGCTTCCTGTGCTTTAGCATTGGATTTTTTATGGTTCGAAACCAAATAACTGATCATTAATAATTGTGACGGTGATATTGAACCTACTACCAATTAATTACTTTCGAACCATTGCAGGTTTATGACTGGAGTGCGGGATGTTCATTATGCCCCACGTGGTTCAATGTTAAACGCTGTTTTTTTTTCGAAAAATTTCCCTAAATTTTAATCTGTGATTTTGGTTATTGTCAGCATACAGTTAATGATTCTTGGTATAGCATCCAGCAACAATATGTATTCAATCTTTTTGGCGCAATGTCTGCCGCTTTACGCTTAACCTTTGCGTGCCTAACGTCTGAATTTGCATAGATTTCAAAATTCAAGTAGCTCTAAAAACATAATTTCTCAATCTTTTTCTTCACAATAAATTGCATTTTGTCGAGAATCTATTGAAGGTTTTGAATTCATCTGAAAATATTTGGATCAATACATGGTTTCGGAGTTATTCCGGTTCCCGTTGGGGTCACTTTTGGTCGGCATTCGGCTTTACTGTTCTGTAATATGTGATGAACATCATGTTTTTTCTCTCAAATGATGTAATTAGACGAATGGCAGCTATACCGACCACGATCACATTGGGCATCCCGGAAATGTTCCGGTGCCCCGAGGAAGTGGCCAATTCTCAACAAGAACCTAAACCCATCATGTGACATATCAAACTTCATGATTTGACAAATTTTGACCAGTAATAGCCTTATTGAGAGTCCATGGTCACACTAGCCCTCCCGGGAATGTTCTGGTGCCCCCGAAGAAGTGGCCAATTCTCAACAAGAACCTAAACCCATCGTGCGACATATCAAACTTCATTATTTGACAAATGTTGGCCAGTAATAGCCTTATTGAGAGTCCATGGTCACACTAGCCCTCCCGGGAATGTTCTGGTGCCCCGGGGAAGTGGCCAATTCTCAACAAGAACCAAAACCCATCGTGTGACATATCAAACTTCATGATTTGACAAATCTTGGCCGGTAATGGCCTTAATGAGACTCGACGGTCACACTAGCCCTCCCGGGCATGTTCCGCGGTCAAGTGGCCGATTCTCCACAAGAACCAAAACACGTTATGCGGCATATCAAACTTTATGATTCTGCTGAACTCGGCCAGTAATGCTCTTTTTGAGAGCCGACGATCCCATTGGGCCTCCCTGGCATGTTCCGGTGTCCCCGGGTATATTTTCTTTTATTATAAGAAACAACAATTAACTTGCATACTTGCTTTTGCCTTCATGGAAATTGATAGAGTTGATTTATTTCTCTTCTTAGAAGTTCATGGTTCAGAATTTTTCTCAATATCTCCACTAACACTCGAGACAACCGTGAGTATCCGGTCCAGCTCCTTTAACTTATATATAATATAAGACATCAATAATGTATAACGAAAATGATAACTCGGCTCTGTAAAGTTTATTCGATTAAGCCTGTACAAATAAAGTAATTAATAAAAAAAAAGAAGAATTTTTCTCAATGGCGTCTATCGATTCTCGATCCGTCGATAGAAGCAACACAGTTTTACCCTTACGCTCGGTCCAAGATGTGAGCATCATTTCTTCACTGTAACCATGTAGTACAGTGAAAGACTCTAGTTTTTTTTTTCTTATCGATGAACTCTGGTGGGATTTCTTTTTTATTGCATCTTAGAGTACCCAAGTACATAAGGCCTTTGTCGAGCAAACCTTTAGCTAGAGGCAAGGTTGCAAATACTCATTTCAGCTAAAACAATGTTTTTTTTTATAATGAAATAATTAGATGCCATGTGATCATATTTTGAATTGGTAGCATACAAGAAGAGGTTGCAAAGAATGTGTTTGACATATTAAACCTGTTTATTTCACTTCATGAGAGAGTTTTCATGCGCTCACTCACTCACTCGCTGATTGTGACTCATAGAAAGCAAAATTTACAGGTTTTATGTTTCAAACGCATACTTTGTAACTTCTTTTTGTAAGCTACAAGTAAAACATGCCATCATACCATCTTTTGGTTTTATTATTCCGAAAAACATTATTTCAGCTGAAATAAGTATTTGCAGCCTTGGCTAGAGGTACTGATGTAAAAAAGTTATCGAACAAACCCTGCGTCCAGATTGTAGAATGGTTTCATCAGTTGTGTTACAACACGCTGTCCTTGATTCTTCTCGGGTTTATCGTTGCTTTTTCCTAATAAATAATAATAATTTGCCTTGTCATTAGAGAAGATGTCGGCTTCGGCATGTCCTTAGCCTATAATTGTCAGGGGTTAAAAAAAGTCGTAGAGTGGTATGTTCCCAAAAGGATGCTCTGGAGCATGACGCACCTTCATGCACTCCCTGACGATAATAGGTTAAGAAGTACCGAAGCTGTTTTGTTTTGTAAAATTAACGTAATCTGAAAAATTTAACAAGACTTAAGTATTAGCAGAATACAAAACAACAAAAAAGTCAATTAACAATTGTATTGTAATCAGGAATCGTATGTACGCTTTAAATTGCCTGCACAGGTTTTTTTTTCGAGAGCAGCAGACAAGAGAAAGCATGCTACAATCTTGAAAGATGTGCGATCTTTGAAAGAGCGCACAAAATAAGAACAATAATTGCAATAAAAAGTTCCATAATCAATGTTAAAATGAGCAACATTTTGGGTCTTAGTTTCGTATCATGGAACAATATTGTGCTTCACTGAAACTTTAAAAATTGTTATATATTGGAAAATGAGATAATGTTGCATGAGCGTTTATTTTTAATTAGCAAAAGCTCATAGTACCAGCTCATCGCACATGTATGTGCTTTGTGCAGTTCCATATCCCTGATTGTAATAATCACGTAATCCGAGATTAAAATAAAAGGTTAAGTCATGAAAAAGTGATCATTTTAAATTTTAGTATTATACAATGTTCTCAATGTTGTTATAAAATGATTCAAATAAAATAATTAATTCACAAGAAGATCATATTATTAACCTATATAAATGTCAAAATTGGTAAGAACAGAAGTTTGAGCATCAACTGCAGCCCAAACTTTTATGCCGTATCTACATGGTTTTCCTTTCATGTAGACTCTGAAGGCACACCTACCGCGGAAAGGAATCATTCGCTCATCTACAGTCAAGTCCATATAATGAATGTAAGAGCTACACATATTTTCTCGGATTTTTTCAGTTATTGGGCGAATCAGTCGCAATCGATCGGTTGCCAGGGTTGGCCGTCCAGAATCTAAGTTTAATGCTGTAGATTTGGCTAGTTTCGCCACTACCTTCATAGATCGGGTAGGTCGTCTTGATAACGAATCATCGAACCAAATATAACGGCATATCTGCTGAAATCTAAACACGACACATAATTTAATCACCTACTTACTTGATACTTGATGGGCTACGAATCGCCAGGTTGATTCAACGCCGAACGAAGTACTCTTCTCCATTGGACTCGGTCCTGAGCCAATCGCTTCCAGTCGCCATGAACGTTTAGCGACCTGATGTCCTCCTCAACTGCAAATAGCCAACGTGTCCGAGGTCTACCCCGGAGTCGACGACCTCTACCGGGTTCTCTGCTGAATATAATATTTGCTTGTCGTTCTTCCGGCATCCGCACTACATGCCCAGCCCACCGTAGTCTGTCGTGTTTTATAAGCTTCACTATATCCGTACCGTTATACACTTGGTACAACTCGTGATTCATGCGACGCCGCCAGATGCCATTCTCCTGTTTACCGCCGAGTATTGTTCGCAGCACCTTACGCTCGAAGACACCAAATGCTCTCCGGTCAGATTCTTTTAACGTCCACGATTCGTGGCCGTAGAGGGCTACCGGAAGTATCAGCGTCTTATACAGAGCGAATTTCGTTTTCGTTTGCAGGCTACGGGACTTCAGCTGGCTACGTAATCCGTAAAAGGCCCTGTTTGCAGCTGCAATACGTCTCTTCACCTCGTTACCCTCATTATCGCATGTCACTAGTGTTCCAAGATACACAAATTCTTCCACTACCTCAAATTGTTCACCATCTAACAACACTACACTACCAACACCACTATTGCTCCCACGCTGTCTACCGGCTACCATGTACTTCGTTTTGGTAGAACTTATCGTGAGCCCAATCCTCGCCGTCTCCCTCTTAAAAGGCACAAACGCCTCTTCCACTGCTCTACGGTCAATTCCGATGATATCGATGTCGTCCGCAAAGGCAAGGAGCATGTACGATCGTGTGATGATGGTACCGTTCCTCTGCACACCAGCTCTCCTAATCGCTCCTTCAAGAGCAATGTTGAACAGTAAGTTTGAAAGTGCATCACCCTGCTTCAATCCATCTAAGGTCACGAACGAGGTCGAAATCTCATCTGCATCCCTTACACTTGATTTCGATCCATCTAGCGTTGCGCGAATCAGTCTAATTAGTTTCGCCGGAAAACCATGTTCTAGCATAATCTGCCAAAGCTCATTTCTCTTCACTGAATCGTATGCTGCTTTGAAATCAATAAACAGATGGTGAGCCTGCAAGTTGTACTCCCGGAATTTATCAAGGATTTGACGCAGGGTAAACATTTGATCCGTCGTTGATCGGCCCTCACGAAAACCAGCCTGGTATTCACCGACGAAGGACTCCTCAAGCGGTCTCAATCTGTTAAACAGATCGCGTGACAGTATTTTGTACGCCGAATTCAGAAGAGTTATTCCTCGATAATTGGCGCACTCGAGTCTGTGCCCTTTTTTTAATAATGGGCAAATGAGGCCATCCAACCAGCTAGCAGGCAGTTCTTCGTCCTCCCATATCTTCGTTAGAATACGGTGGATTGCTTGATGCAGCTGCTCACTTCCGTGTTTGAAAAGTTCGGCCGGGAGCTCGTCCTTCCCAGCAGCCTTATTGTTTTTCAGCTCACGTATTGCCTTTTTAACCTCGTCTAGCGTTGGAGGCTCCACAGCTTGATCGTCGTCTGCGATGTTTACTCTGTTCCTCGATACTCCCTCACTCTCTCCATTCAACAATGTCTCAAAATGTTCTTTCCACCTGGCAGCCACCATTGTTTTATCTGTCAGCAAATTCCCCTCAAGGTCATTGCACATGGCGGGAGATGGCGCTGTTTTACTCCGCACACCATTGACAGTCGCGTAGAACCTTCGCATATCGTTCTGTTCCATACTTTCTTGCGCCTCAGCAATCACGCGTTCTTCGTATTGCCTTTTCTTTCTGCGGTGGGTTCGTTTCTCAGCTGCCCTTGCTACCTTGTACCGCTCTCTGTTCAGCCGGGTACCAGACACTAACATCCGGCTTCTGGCAACGTTCTTCTCATCCGTCAACCTCTGGCACTCCTCATCAAACCAGCCATTACGTGGTCGTCTTTGAGCTGTACCTATCACTTCTTGTGCTGTTGTGTTCACCGCTCCGTGGATTGTGTTCCACAGATTGTTGAGGTCCTCGTTCACGTTGATTTCGCTAATCCGCTCATCAAGCTTCTGGCGGTACTCTGCAGCAACACCTTCTACTGACAAGCGATGGATATTGAAACGCATCGATCTCCGGTTCGTTGAATTCGTAACGGTCGATAGACGCGCCCGAATTTTGCAGACAACAAGATAATGATCTGAGTCAATGTTAGGCCCCCTAAAAGTCCTTACATCAATGACATCTGAGAAGTGCCGGCCATCCACCAACATGTGATCGATCTGGGTGCAAGTTTCGCCATTTGGGTGTCTCCAGGTGTGCTTTCGGATATTCTTGCGTGCAAAGTAGGTGCTACTGATGGCCATACCTCTAGCAGCGGCGAAGTTTATCAGTTTCAGGCCGTTATCATTGGTTACTGTATGTAGGCTCTCTGTACCAATGATTGGACGAAAGAAATCTTCCCTCCCGACCTGCGCATTTGCATCTCCGATTACAATCTTCACGTCGTGTTTTGGGCACTCATCATAAGTTTTATCGAGACTGTCATAAAACGCGTCCTTCACGTCTTCGTTGGTTGGCGCATAGATGTTGATCAGGCTGTAGTTGAAGAATTTGCCCCGAATCCTTAATACACAGATGCGGTCGCTTACCGGTCTCCACCGCATAACACGCTTCATCTGCTTCCCGATCACTATGAACCCTACTCCATGTTCTGCCCTATCGCCACCGCTGTGATAGATATGATACTTGAAGGAAGTGTTGGCGATGGGATCCACCGCCCGGAATTCACGTTCTCCGGATCTAGGCCACCGTACTTCCTGAATAGCAGCTACGCTCACATTCACTTTTTGCAGTTCACGAGCCAAAAGGCCCGCTCGTCCAGGTTCATTTAAGGTTCTGACATTCCAAGTACCGAGTTTCCATTCATTGTCCTTATTTCGTTGCCGGGTCGGTTGCCGAAAATTCCGTTCGTTGTTTTCTCTTTCTTCGTTTTTCTGAGTAATGTTGGGGGTTTCAGTATGCTACCTTACCGGGGTCGCGATACCTACATCATGTTGGTGGGGCTGCCACCTTAGGTGTAGCTGACGTGATACAGCATTTCTTATTCAGCCGCTCGCTCCGAGACAGACACTGTTTGAGCCGCACCTCCATGGTGAACAGACGCTCGAGGGTCGCACCTCCTCACTTTGCTATCACCACGATCCGGATCCATGTTTTTATCGTGGTGACATTGCCCAGGCTACGCTACCAGCATCTTTTGCTGGCGGTCTTTGTCATCGGCTGACCCGTGGAAGCGTGAGGTAGGAACTTGTGAGGACCAGAGCTGTTGGGACAACACTCCTTCCAGTTTGTCGACTCACCATTTGTAGCCCAAGGAATTTAATCACCAAGGAACTTAATTTTAGTCAACAACTACCTGTTTCGACTCATGATGGCAGAATAAAATACGCGTGTCATAAGCTCGTCATTTGACCATAGCTCCCGAGTATTAATTTTGGAATCATGATTTTTCCCAGCACCAATCAAGATTCCAATAAACGCATGCATTGAATCTATATTTACAGGCTTGAATAAAGTGTCATGGCCACCTTCCGCATTCGTGTATTTTACAATAGTTTCAATAATACTGCGGTCCATAAACACTTCAAACGCATCTTTAGGCGTGTTAATGTTCTCTATATCAACAGTGGATTTTCCGTTACTGACGTGATTATGCCGCACAACTGAACTGATATGTCGCACGATGAGTTTTGGTTCTTGTTGAGAATTGGCCACTTCCCTGGGGGCACCAGAACATTCCCGGGAGGGCTAGTGTGACTATGGACTCTCAGTAAGGCCATTACTGGCCAAGATTTGTCAAATGATGAAGTTTGATATGTCGCACGATGAGTTTGGGTTCTTGTTGAAAATTGGCCACTTCCCCGGGGCACCGGAACATTTCCGGGATGCCCAATGTGATCGTGGACCGTCGGTATAGCTGCCATTGGTCCAATTACATCATTTGAGAGAAAAAACTTGTTGTTCATCGTGTGTATACTTATTACAGAACAGTAAAGCCGAATGCCGACCTAAAGTGACCCCAACGAGAACCGGAATAACTGCGGAACCATGTATTGATCCAAATATTTTCAGATGAATTCAAAAACTTCAATAGATTCTCGACAAAATGCAATTTATTGTGAAGAAAAAGATTGAGAAATTATGTTTTTAGAACTAATTGAATTTTGAAATCTATGTAAATTCAGACGTTAGGCACGCAAAGGTTAATACGGTATAGAATTAGATACATAGGGTAAATGTTGGCTTCGGCACCCACTGACTGTTTTCGGCAACCAAAATTTAAACGTTAATTTCTCTATGTTTTCCCATCAACGCACTTCCCTGAATGTGTCCAAACGATTGTTTAGCCTTTCAGCTTCAATCTGATTATATTTGAACGAATGAGCAATCCAGTAATGCTACATTTTTCTTCAAATAAAGCATACGCACTACAAAATGGGGTTGATTTCGAGTTGCCGATAATAGAACAGCTGGTTAACACGCAGTTCTAATGGGAAGGTTGCCGAAGAAAAAGAGGCTGCCGACAATAGTCACACTCACCTGAGAAGTTTGGAGCGTTGTAAAAACGCTTTCAAAACGTTTTGAAAAATTCTGTCGATTGGAATGGATAGAAAAGCAAGCAGCAGATGAATGTAAACAAACATACACATCATATATGTGCGTGACGCTGAGAAAATGCTAGTAGAAGTGCAGACGCTGCTTAGATTGACGAGAATACGTAAATTCCCCTACATGCTTTTACACAAGCCTATCAACTTCCACCATTGTGCTTCTAGCCCACAAACCGTCATCCATCGCTTCCGGACATTTCCTGGAACGGTGCTCATCAACATTCATTTTCCTCTGCATCATAGATTCGGTAAACCGGTAACGACGATGATCCTTCCCATTAGCTATCTATTTGTTTTGCTGGCCACCACTTTGGGTGACCTTTTTCCGTATCCGACTCCAAAAGGGTCACACTGTAGTATTATAAATGCACACTTTTAATTAAAAATCAACTTCCAGTTTGGCTTCGGTCAACAGATGGGACACGTACTGATACTGGAAGAAGCAAATGTACCGTTGGGAAGCATTCTTACCTGGTGTCCTTCCACGTTGTCGTAATTTTTACCAAAAGAGAATCCCTTTTTCTCGGTAACCTCTGGCTATTTGCATTGCACACGGCTGTCAAAAATTATTCTGACATTGTCTTGTCAGTGTCTCGCCAACGTTTTTCCTTTGCCCCGTCTTTCTGCCCGTAGGATTGATAAATGGAACAGAACTGGAAATTGGACCAGGTATATTGACCAAATCTGTTTTCCTTCGCATCCGTGTCTCGTGACGGGATCCTTACCGAATGGAAGTGATATTTATTTGTTTGTTTAACTTTTGTGCGCCCCAGGAAGTGCGGTGGGAAATCAATCCAGTTTCTTCTCGGCTTATGCTGAGGAGGAAAACAAGAAATTAATCAAGTCGTTATGCAATTGTGCCAATTCGGATGGGTATTAGTTTCAAATTTGGTCCCGCATTGTGTTGGTACAAGTCGGTTAACGGGTCAACCGGGTCGTCCATTCTTGCGGACGGCAAACACCACCAAGGATTATAACCAGATCAACTGCTCAATGGTAATGGAGAAGAACCGTGCGTGCGCGGGAAATCAAGTCCCGACATGGATCATAAATTTCCTCCCGGGATAATGGGTATGAAATTTAGAAGGTTGTAATACCCCCGTTAATGAATCATTAGACAGCTCGTAAAGCAACGGTAGTGACATAAATTCCAGCGAACGAAGACGTTCATGCAGTTCCTGGGATCAAAGCTTCCGTAAGTGGAAAGATGCATATCCTAATAAATTAGAAACAAAAACGGTTCGGCAAAAATAAAAAAAAAATAAAAGAGATCGTCTCGCAGCAGTGCGAAATAGTTATTATTTACGGCTCACCTAAATTATACGGTTGAGCGAATCGATCGGAAGGGACGACGAAGTAGAGCATTTTGGGAAGCTGAACCCCTGCTGCTTGTAATTAAATTAGGTTCAAACAAAGTATTAAAACAGTGAAGCTGTGAAAATCGGAAAAAGGGTACACTGACAATCACGGAACGGAGGGATCAAGGATAGTTCTTTTTTTATATAATTGCGATCCTCATCACTTTGATTCGTTACAGAAATATCCCTATGAAACTATTACATTTGGCATGGGAGAGTTTTTTTTTGCCGACTGGCATTGTCGAAATGAAGTGCAGTAGAAACACACCCAATTGTTTAATTCGTCATTTCAGAGGATTATGGATGTTGATTTGTTTTCGTATTTACGATGGATTCTTAGAACCTCACCTCACACACAGTTTGATCTTTTATTAGTTGTGTCAATTTGGTTCGAACTAAATAACTTCAATTCCACATGCATGAAGCACCGTCCACCGGTCCAAGAGTCAGGTCAAATGTAATAAATCTGAGCAAAGACGTCAGTCCGGAAAGCATCAAGCATTGCAACTAACATTCTACCAAAATTGATGAATTTTTACCAAAGGCCAGAAAGCAAACGCAACGTTGTTTGTCTTCATGTTAGATTCGCTTGTTTTTCTGTATCTCCGGCTAGTGTTGGGTCATGTTTTTGTCAATGTTTTTCCCGTGATCGTGTGATACAGATGGTTTTGTTTATTCTAAGGCCATGGTCTCAACCGTGAAAGACAACGAAGACACCGAATGCCGATGGAGCTGACTGCCAGAGCTCGAGCAGGAATAATAAATGACTCAACTTTTCGGATCTGATTCACAGTTTCACTCGGCCGATGATGATGAGAGTGGTGCTTAGAGTAGGGTCGGCTGGATGTTTTGGTTCATTAAATAAAACTAACTGATAAATTTACAAGCTTTGATTATTTCAATCGTACGATCGTGAAAGTACGATAGCGTGTACAGTAGACTGATGCAAAATTTGACATTTTCGCTCCACAGTGCTGAAACGGTTCCAAATTGGGTCCTGATTAGCCTCCCAAAATGTGAACTACTTTAGTAAGAAACTGACTTGGCACACCCAACCGGTGGATGTAAGATTCGCTTACAATTATGTGGGATTCATCATCAGAGGATGTAAGTGGAGACCGCATGAACCGAGGATGCGATTTACCTAGCTGCGGTCCGATGTAAGAAAATTGGAGACCGAAAAGTGTGGAGTGTATTAGTGAGTGAAATTAATTATGTCGAAAAAAATAGAAAAAAGGTTGCCGAATGGACTCGAAACCACGGACGTTGCGACTATCAGACCTGTGCTTTCTTCACTGCTCTCTCCATGCTTCTGAATATGGTCAGCAGAGGTGCCAGGTGGTTTTATAAAAAATCTGTATCCACTCTATTAAAAAATCTGTATTTTCTGTATTGACGATTTTTTTCTTAATTAATCATGTTTTGTTGTTTTACAAATACAGTGCATACAAAATAACCATAAAAAGTGCTTAACCACCTATTCGGGCTATCGTACTAACCATACGGGATATAATTGCGCCATTTGTGATATCGTACGTACTTATTTATAAGAGTGATATGAAGCCGTTTGAAAATGTATGGAGATTTTAGTTTCTATTCATTATCTTCCTGATAAGCAGTTTTAAATGCAAAAAAGTGCACGAGTTCATTACTATTTGATATTTTTAATATAGATGAATACAATTAATTACATCATTTGTGTGGTAGTTACACCGAAAAGTCGAGAGATGTCGCCCCGCCAGTGCTGGTAAAATCATTTTTGCAGTATGGAGAATATCAGAAAATCCGCAATTTCTTACGAAATACATTTTCAATGCAAGTAAAATGTTTACGAGTACTTGTATTTGTACCATTTTAATGTGCTCGGGCACTTTTCTTGTATTTAACATACATGCTTATATTGGAAATATTCAATTAATACTGTAAATCCCCATACAATCTCAAATCGTTTACTACCAGCTCCATATGCATCCGAAAGCGGTTGGTCCTCTGGTTGTGAATGCTGTCAAAAACACCATAACATGATTAATTGTCGATGGAAATTTGATAGGTTCCCGAGCAGAGGGTGAGAACAAAATGAAAACAAGAATTATGTTGTTTTCATTATTCCTGATAACCCAAATTGATTTCATTTTGATGGAGTTTATGGCTAACAGAACACAAATGAGAGCTAAAAGATATGCGAAGAATATCAAAATTATAACATATATTGATATTAGTGAGAACTGCTTGATAACTTATTTTGATATAGATTTTTTTTTCTCAAGCATTTTATAAAAATCTGTATAAATCTGTATTGTAATGTAAAAATCTGTGATAAATCTGTATTCTGTATCGGGTCTGTATTAAGATTAAAAAATCTGTATAATACAGATAAATCTGTATAAATGGCAGCGCTGATGGTCAGCCTAAAAGCAAACATGAAGCGCTCATTTTCTCGCATGCTCGACTTCGTATGCTTTTTCTGCTGGAGAGATTCGAGTTAAGTGTGTGCGTTGTTCTACAATGTTCTACAATGTGCGACGTTCTACAAGCTTACTGGTATAGTCGAAACTGTAGATGGAACACAAAATAAAAAAAGACAAAAAACCATTACATCGCCTGCATGGTCAATTTCTAACATTCGTTGCGATGTTCATGAACAGAGGATGATAGGAAACGGAACTAACATTCATTGCAATAGATTTTTGATTTGCGTGCACAAACCATTTCAAGTTTATATGGGAATTACTATGGGAAAACTTATGTTTTTGTTCATATCTATCTAACAATTCACCACATCACCATGCGTTTAAATATGATAGCAGTTATTTTAGCAAATTTGCTCAGCTACAACTTTGTTGAGAACAACTTTTTAATCAAATGTAAGGATCAAAAGTTATTAATGATTCAAGTCACTGATGACTTATGATTATGCTCATTCAACTGTTCAGCAGGCAACATTGCACAGTGGTACAGAATACAGATTTAGCTGGAATGATATGTTTTGAGCCTGAAATTGAAACTTTAGACTAAAAGTCTCTTCTACAAAGTTGTTCCTTATAGTTAGGCCCTCATTTTTATGACAATGAATTCTAGGGTGGTTCCTATTATCATTAAAATCAAAAATCTAACTTTTTTGTTTGAATAAATTAAGGTATACATTCTCGGGCAAAGTTATAGCTGAGCTAATTTCAAGCAACTTTGTTGGAAATTACTTTTTTGTATTTCTTAAATTGGCCGATTTACAGCTATTTTCTTGAACTGAGTTAGGGTGGCTCTTAAAAAAACAGTTTTTTTGCTCTATTTTTCTTATTTCGAATTTCTCAGCAAAGCTGTCTTGAGATAACTTTTAGATCTTAAGAAGGCGCAAATTTTTGCTGCACAAAGCTTGTCAATATCTTTCGCCGATCAAGAGTTATTGACGTTTGTATACTAAAAATATGCAATTTTCAAATGTTAATATGTCTGGTTGGGGCAAACAAAAAAAAAGTTTTTTTTCAGCATTTGAAAGGGCGTATGCTATTCTCAATAATTTGAAAAAAATTGGAGGTATGTTATTTTTTAAACTCGTATAAAATCAATTTGAATTTATTCATATTTTTTACTATATTTGAGTATATCTTTTTTTATTAGAAGAGATACAGGCAACAAATTCAGCTATTCTATTCATGAATAGAAAGATTGTTTAGATTTGTTTGTTGTAACATGTTTTTTTTTTAAACAAAGTCGAAAAAAATAGGGTTTTTCAAAAAAAATTTCAACTTCACATTTTTTTGTAAAAAAAAACATTATTTTTACATACGAATTAATTCATGTTGTGCGCTGTACCTTCAAATTTAATGTCCTGTTTTTTTTTTGTTTCAGATCAGACGTGATCATGGACGTAGGGACTGCACGGCGCGAAGTGCTGCTTTAAAAAATTGACTTCACATTGGGCTAAATTGCAAAATTTAAAAAAAAAATGTCACTGATAATTAATCTTCATTAAATCCTTAATAACATACATAAAGAATCGCTAACATTCACTTATTTCCCTACTCGCAATCCACTCTCAAAGATAGGCCTCATTTTAGGCCTTCTTATTGTACTTCCCCCCTTAAACAATTAATAACAATTTAATTTGACATTTGGCTGAAAAACGATATTCGGCTTAGAAAATTTCCCCTAAGAATAGTTTTAGAAATTTTCGAAAAAGCAATATGGAAAATGGGTAGAAGACAATGAACAAAAAGTTTGGTTTTACCATAGTAATTTCCATATAAACTTCGAATAGTTTGTGCCAAGTCAGTTTCTTAAAGGGTGATACGGACAAAATTTGGTCAATATCAACTTGACGTATTTCTTTCAATTTTGCATTTAAAAAACCTGAACACCCCTCATTTTGAAGGTGTGTGTGTGTAGAATGTTGCTCCTAGAGTCGGTGTATAATGAGTCACGCCAAGAGTGAAGCCAAGTCTACCTATTGAACTGTCAAACCGGCTACCTATCGTGCAAAGTAAATAAACATTACGATGCTATGAAAGATCCACGAAAGGTATTGCAATAAAATATAAAATATAATCGAAGAAATGAGCATAAACACGCAGTGAGTGTTAAATTGTCATGAGATACGCTCGGTTAATGAGAATTTCTACTATTTTTTGTTAAGATAATTTGACAAAATCACTGATATAATGATTTACTGCAGCCGCAATATTTTTTCTCTCGCTAGAAGTCATTTGAAGTTGTTGTAGAAGTCCTCTGTTGCCAAGTGAAAAGAATGGGAATCTTCCGAAAACCGTGATGCGAGTTCAACTGTTTTTCTCTTGGCGTGACTCATTATACACCGACTCTAGTTGCTCCTATTTTGATTTTGGAATTCACTCTTCAGTTGTCAAAATACCGTCCAAGCAAGAAGAGCAGCGTATCAAAATTTTGCTCGCGCATCGCGAAAATCCGAGCTACTCGCACGCAAAGTTGGCAAAATCGCTAAAAGTTGCCAAATCAACCGTTACAAATGTAATTAAAGTGTTTGGGGAACGTTTGTCGACAGCCAGGAAGTCTGGATCGGGGGGAAATCGAAAACCGGAAGCCGCTGAGACGACAAAGAGAGTTGCCGGTAGTTTCAAGCGAAACCCTAACCTCTCTCTCCGAGATGCCGCAAATAAGCTGGGTGTATCGTCTACAACCGTGCATCGAGCCAAAAAACGAGCCGGACTATCGACTTACAAGAAGGTAGTGACTCCAAATCGCGATGATAAACAAAATACGACGGCCAAAGCGCGATCCCGGAGGCTGTACACGACGATGCTGACGAAGTTTGACTGCGTGGTAATGGACGACGAAACCTACGTCAATGCCGACTACAAGCAGCTTCCGGGACAGGAGTTTTATACGGCAAAAGGAAGGGGAAAGGTAGCAGATGTTTTCAAGCACATGAAACTGTCAAACTTCGCAAAGAAATATCTGGTTTGGCAAGCCATCTGTACCTGTGGCTTGAAAAGCAGCATTTTCATAGCTTCCGGGACTGTCAACCAAGAAATTTACGTGAAAGAGTGTTTGAATAAACGTCTGCTGCCTTTCCTGAAGAAACACGGTTGTTCCGTACTGTTTTGGCCGGATTTGGCATCTTGCCATTACGGTAAAAAGGCCATGGAGTGGTACGCCGCCAACAACGTGCAGGTGGTTCCCAAGGACAAGAACCCTCCCAACACGCCAGAGCTCCGCCCAATTGAGAAATACTGGGCTATTGTCAAGCGGAACCTAAAGAAGACCAAAAAAACTGCTAAGGGCGAGCAGCAGTTCAAGGCAAACTGGCTTTCTGCGGCGAAGAAGGTGGACAAGGTGGCTGTACAAAATCTGATGGCAGGGGTCAAGCGTAAGGCCCGGCATTCGGATTTGGAAAAGCGGAAGCCTAACTGAATATTTTTTCTGAATTTTATACTAATTGAACTTGAAAAAGAAATTTAATTTGATTTTTTAAATAAACGATTTCACCGATTTACACGCGTTTTCCCTTGACCAAATTTTGACCGTATCACCCTTTACCAAATTAGTTTAAATTTTGGGAGGCTAGTCTGGACCTGATTTGAAACCGTTTGAGCACTGTGGAGCGAAAATTCCAAATTTTGCATCACTCTAATGTACAGGTATGCCTCGATATAACTTAACTGCCACTTTTAATACTGCCAATAAATGAAGAATTATCTTATCTGTCCGATGATGTTATTACTTTGCTTGTTTGAATGATCGTTTACGAGAGCCGTAGTTCCTCCGACGCTTAAGGTTCTCGATGAAGCGTATCACGTATGCTTGTGTCCGTAGAAGCCTTTCCCATTTACTAAAGCGAGCCGAGGGAAAATGACTCAAACCCAACGACGAAACCTTAGCGACGATTGTTTTGAACGCCGAGTCGATGAATAACTCGAGACCTTTGACTTACGTGTGGCTGGAAACCGTCGATGAGGAATCGTTAACCCTAAACCACTTCCTGCTAGGGAGTTCGTCGGGCGTAAAGCAACTACCATCGGAACCGGTAGACTACCGAACTAATCTTCGTAACAGTTGGACTCTTACATAACATATCACGGACCTGATTTGGAGAAGGTGGATTAAGGAGTATTTTCCGGTTATTATATGGCGAATAAAATGGTTCGACGAGGTACGAGAAATCCGGGAAGGTGACTTGGTGCTGATGGTAGGTGGTGCGGTGCAAAACCAGTATGTAAGAGCGAGAGTTGAAAAGGTGTTCATGGGACGCGATGGTCGAGTACGTCAGGCGCTGGTGCGCACAGCAGTAGGAGTGTACAAACGGCCGGTAGTTAGACTGGCGTTGCTCGACGTTGGATCGGATGGTGAAGCCGTTGAGAAGTCTTCAGGAAATGCAGATCATCACCAGGCTTCACGGGCGGGGGTTTGTTACGGTGAGCAGATGAAGCCCCCCGGTTCAGCCGTTACTGAGCTACCCGATGGCGGCGAATCGGAGCGAAGCTTTGGATCGGAGCGATCTGTCTATTCGCCGTCAAACCTGAACATCTGTCATTCGAATGGAGCTGAGTCACGGTCGACGATTATCATTGGTTGCAGTTTCATTCGATTAAGTGAGTTATGAGTGATCAGTATTGAATTTGATAAAAAATTTACATTTCTATACGTTTATTATTAGTCGTAAACTTACTGTCGTTAATCACAAGTCAGTCCCATCTGCATTTTTTATCAATTTTGAGTAAGCATCATTATTCAGTTTATCTTTCTATGTTTTTTGAGATGTGCTATTGAAAAAATGTGGTTTGTTCTAGAAAAATGAAAAACAATACCAAGTCAAATTGTCCCACAGCAAAAAGTAAGCGCAAGTCAGCCCCATTAGAAAAAAAAAATATGTTAGAAATGTTAGACAACACATCGCATCATGAGATTTGTGTCAAGACAGATTTTGTCCACTTCCCCTAGTCCGGATGTGGCCAATGTAGTTCTTACGAAACTCAGTTTGATCGCCAATGGATTTGGATTTGGATTTATCACTTCCTCGGGGATACCCGGAACATGTCCGGGTGTGGCCAACTTGGTGCTGGTCACTCATCATGACTCTTATTGACCTTATTTTTGAATGCTCATGTAAATTGATGTACGCATGGTGGGTTTGGCACGTTTATGAAAATCTCTCGTCTGATGAAGACCCATACTCAACGGAATATATTCCGGCCATTGCTCTGGAGCCAGCGGAATAGATCCAGAAACATTCAATAACGTTCAATGGTATCTTTCTACTGTTCAATGCTAACGGCGCCGGTAGTGTAGTGGTAAGCGTGATTACCTCTCACCCCAGCAGGCCTGAGTTCAATCCCAGTCGGTGCCACCGGGATGTTCTGAGGCATAACATCTCTGATCACGCCTTCCTTCGGATGGGAAGTAAAGCCGTTGGTCCCCGGTTCATGAGTTGATGGGTCGATAGGTAGGGTCCAGGTGTGGAAGCTGCCTTCCTGGCACGTCGGTAGTATTGGTGCTCAGCACGGAAAACAAGATCGACGGAAAAAAACAAACCAAAGGAAAAAAAAAACCTGTTCAATGCTGTGCTAAAGTAATGCAGCATCGCCATGGAATTGTGATTAACTTGTGGGTATTTTTCTCATTTACCTTAAGTGTAATTGCAAGTCACTCAGATTTTGGCCATAACATAAAAATTTCACGATATTTTTCCAATATTTTTGGGTAAACATAGATGTATTCTATCACATTGTATGTTAATTTTTGAATTTATCCCTCCAAAATAAGTGTCAAATCAGAAAACTTGAAAAATCTTTGAACGCCGTTTTCTCATTTCCAGTTTTTTACAGATGGACTGACATGCGATTAAGGGCAGCTTAGTCGTAAGAAATTTATATTTTGGATTGAAATTAATTTAAAAAATTAACATTATACCTACCTTCCAAGATTCTTAAAGATTTTGTTGAATACCGCCCTTCGGTTTGTTTTTCGTGCGAGTAGGAGTGAGCTACGGGTTTCTCCTTATTTTTTGGCCTTTCCGGTCTATTGGTCACGTTGAGTGGGACATCGAAACAAACTTCGCCGGCTGCTTGAATCAACTGTTCCATGAAGGTCCCGAAAGTAGCGAGGGTCGTCGTCCAGTTGAACAATTTATATTTAGCCCAGCCAGCTTCCGTTGTGCTGGCAGTTTCGCTACGAGCTCCTGCATCAAAGTTGGATTGTTGAGATGACTTTCCTGTTTGGCCGCTTGTAGATGAACGACCAAGTTCTGGACGGCTAGTCCAAAATCAATTAATGTCTCTAAACGTTCCGGCTTGGGAGAGGGAAGTCGTTGAATCCGCTCCAGCATAGAACGGATAATCAATTCCGGTCGGCCGAACCGCATTTCCAGGGTCTTTATGACGTGAAGCACTGCTTCAGGCATCAGGATCCGACTACGAACTGTTTCCAAAGCGCTACCCCGTAGGAACTATTGGAGCCGAACTTGATTTTCCACGTTCGAAAAACCGCACGCAGCCGTAGTCTCCTCGAAAATCCGAGTAAACATCGGCCAGTCTTCCAGGTTTCCGTTGAACGCTGGAAGATCCTTGCCCATAGCCTGGCGTGCTGCGATTTGCAAGTAAGCAGGGGATACCGATATGTTGGGTAGCTGCGAACGTCGATTTTCATCGCCTAGTGAAATTTATCGGAGCCGGTGAGCAAGCTGAATTACCGGGTCTTCCGGTGCTGGTGCTGGTGCCGGTGCTGGTGCTGGTGACGGTTATGGTCCTGGTACTGGTATTGGTGGCGTAGTCCCTATATTCGAGAGATCCTTCCACTCGTTGCCCTTCAATCCGCACTGACCCTTCAACCATTTTTGCACCTTGCTTCCGTTGAATATTTTGGAGATTCCGGAACCCGAAACCGATGATCCCCCATTACTCTGGGCCTGCTGTCTGACCAGACCCTGACTTTCTGCTTAGCTAATTGTTCCTCACGTAGCTGTGATTCCTCCTCCTGACGTCGTCGTCGCTCGTCGATTTGCCGCTGCTTTTCCTCAAACTCGAGACGATCCAGCTCTTCTTTTTGTTTCAGCTCCTCTTCCTGTAAACGTTCTTGCTCTTTCAACAATTCCAATTGGATCTCACTGCGTCCTAGCAAGAAGTACGGTCGACTTGTTTCGCGCTCCGTTGTGTTGGAAGTTTTCTCGGTATTCGCTTGATATAAATTATCAGTTTTTTCTCACTAAGTGACTCCTGGCATAGTTCCCGGTAAATTGATCGAAAAGTGAGTTTTTTTTTTAGTAGAAAGTGTCATTTTCGGAAAGATTAATCCGTGCCATTGGAAATTCGCAAACAAATTTGGGCATCATCGTTGCGTGGTCACGCATACGCGCTTACGCATACCCGATCACGTATCATCATCATCGAGTGTGAGCACCCGTTTCTACATCTACATCGTTCATCAATCATCGTGCGCCTGTGTGCGCTGAGTACCGAGCCTCGATCAAGTGCACCACAACGAAGGTCATCCACGCAGCGCGTCTCTTCCAGCCATCTGTGTAAACGCCTACACATATAACGCTCGGTGGTAGTAGTATAGAATTATCAGATAAGTTTTTGTTTTTTTGTTGTTTCTTTTCCTCCCCCATTAGTTAAATTTTCATTTTGTATTTCTGTGTTTGTAGTGTTTTCTGTGTATTGTGTCTGTGCGTTCAGTGGGAGAGCGTTTTGCGCTCCCACTAGTTGAACAAAATGGATGTTTTGTCAGAAGACGACATGGATGACCATTCATCTCAGAATAATGATGATGTCATCCCTGGTTCGCCGTCTCAGTCTGTCAATGGGCAGGATGAGAAAAGCACCAGATTGCGGGCCTACCCGAATGACTCGACTGGCCCATGGGTTGTCTATTTTCAGCCCAAAAACAAACCCTTGAATGTTGTTCAGATATCTGATGATCTGACAAAGCGATTCTCTGCCGTGACCGAAATAACGAAGGTTAGGCACAACAAACTTCGTGTGACCGTCGCTAACCTGAAACAGGCCAATGAAATTGCTGTTTCCCAGTTTTTCACACTGGAATATAGGGTGTACATTCCAGCTTCTGATGTGGAGATCGAAGGCGTGGTCACTGAGGCGAGCCTGAACCCCGAGATACTGGAGAAGCAAGCGGTTGGCCGATTCAAGAACCCCTTGCTTCCTCCGGTAAAGATACTGGCCGTTCATAGAATGAAGTCAGTATCGCTCAGCGAGGGTAAAAAGAGTTTTACCCCCACAGACTCGTTTCGGGTGACCTTTTCTGGATCTGCCCTTCCTCAATACATCGAGCTGGGAAAACTTCGTCTTCCTGTGCGGTTGTTTGTACCTCGGGTCATGAACTGCCAGAATTGTAAGCGGTTGGGACATACGGCCTCCCACTGCGGCAACAAGGCACGCTGCTCCACATGCGGGGAGAAGCATGAGGATGGCGCCTGCGCAGCTACTGCACCAAAATGCGTGTACTGCAATGGAACTCCTCCTCATGCTCTCTCGTCGTGCCCGGCGTACAAACAGCTCGGGGACAAAATGAAACGCTCCCTTAAGGAACGTTCCAGGCGGTCTTTTGCAGAAATGCTTAAGACAGCCAAGCCATCGACCAACGAAACAAATCCCTTCGCTCTTTTGTCAGATGACGAGTCTGGCTCTGACTTGGCTGAGGAGGGAGTTTCTTTCAGTTTTCCGGAAGGTTCTGCCCGGAAACGAAAACGCATCCGTTCGCGGAAAGTTGCAGATCAAGAACCCCAAATCAGCTTGCCCAAATCAAGGAGTGGTGGAAAAAAGGAGACTTCTACTCCTCCTGGATTCCGCAGAACTGACTATACCCAGGATTTTCCACCTCTTCCGGGGACATCCAAAACCCCTGATGCCCCAATTTTAAGAACAGAAACCCCTTCTTCATCTGGGCTGTTCTCATTTGATGACATTGTGGACGGTATTCTCAAATACCTCAACATTTCTGATCCTCTGAAAAGCATTGTCCTCACATTGCTTCCGACTGTGAAATCTTTCTTGAAGCAATTGACTTCAAAATGACCCCTTCTTGCAGCTATCATCTCCTTCGATGGATAATTTTCCAAACGAGGTCGGGGATTTGATCACTGTTCTACAGTGGAATTGTCGAAGTCTTATTCCGAAATTAGATTCGTTCAAGTATTTAGTCCAGAACAATAATTGCGATGCATTTGCCCTCTGTGAAACATGGCTCTCTTCAGAAATTGATCTCCCTTTTTTTGATTTTAACATTATTCGATTGGATCGTGAGGATTCACGTGGAGGAGGGGTACTTTTGGGGATCAAAAAGTGCCATTCCTTCTATAGAGTGAATCTTCCCGAATTCCCCGGTATTGAAGTTGTCGCATGTCAGGCTACCATTAAAGGTAAGAGCCTTTGTATTGCTTCTGTATATATTGCTCCTAGAGTCTCTGTTAATCGCAAACAACTTTTCGACATATGTGCGGTACTTCCCGCTCCATGGTTGATCATGGGAGATTTTAACTCCCACGGTACAGGCTGGGGGGAGCTGTACGATGATAACCGTTCTACTTTGATTTATGATCTCTGCGACAACTTCAACATGACAATCCTTAACAATGGAGAAGTAACACGTTTGGCTGGTCCATCCTCGAATGGTAGCAGATTAGACCTCACCTTTTGCTCCAATTCACTATCGTTGGATTGCACTTGGCATGTAATCCAGGATCCGCACGGTAGTGATCATCTGCCGATCAAAATTTCGATTGCCAGTGGGTTCAACTCGTCAGAATCCGTTAACGTTGCGTATGATCTAACCCGTAACATCGATTGGACTAAGTTCCAATCCGCGATAGACGATACAGCATCGTCAGTGGAAGAGCTTCCGCCGTTGGAGGAATATAATTTCCTCTCTAATCTCATCGTCGACAGCGCACTTCAAGCTCAAACACGACCGGTGCCGCGATCGTCTATTCGTAAGAAAACACCATCGCTCTGGTGGGATCAACAATGCACGGAGGTTTACCGTAAAAAGTCCGACGCGTTTAAACTTTTTCGGAAACGCGGAACACGCGAGCATTTCAACGCATACACATCTCTTGAACGCGAACTCAAGAGCCTCATCAAGGCCAAAAAACGGGGTTACTGGCGGCAGTTTGTAGACGGATTGTCGCGCGAAACGTCTATGAATACGCTTTGGAGTACGGCGCGAAGAATGCGTAACCGGTCTACTAACAACGAAAGCGAGGAATGCTCGGATCAATGGATTCTTAAATTCGCGCGAAAAGTGTGTCCGGATTCCGTGCCGTCGCAGTTGATTCCTCGCGAAACCGCGAATTCGGTAGACGAAATCAGTCAGCCTTTTTCAATGGTGGAACTTTCACTCGCTCTCCTTTCGTGTGGTAATTCTGCCCCGGGATCTGATAGAATCAAGTTCAACTTGCTTAAAAACCTCCCAGACGTCGCTAAGAGGCGCATGTTGAACTTGTACAATCAGTTCTTGGAGCTCAATATTGTTCCCGACGATTGGAGACGAGTAAGGGTGATAGCCATTAAAAAGCCTGATAAACCCGCGTCGGATCACAATTCGTATCGGCCCATCGCGATGCTGTCGTGTATTCGGAAATTGATGGAGAAAATGATCCTTTTTCGCCTCGACAAATGGGTTGAGACGAACCACCTTCTTTCAGATACTCAATTTGGTTTCCGTAGGGGTAAGGGAACGAACGACTGTCTCGCGTTGCTTTCCTCGGAAATTCAGTTAGCTTTTGCTAAGAAAGAGCAAATGGCTTCTGTGTTCTTGGATATCAAGGGGGCTTTTGATTCAGTATCCGTTGAAGTTCTTTCAGAGAAACTCCACGTTTGTGGATTGTCTCCATTAATGAATAATTTTTTGTACAATTTGCTGTCAGAAAAACATATGAGCTTTTCTCATGGAAACTCTACAGCTTTTCGATTTAGCTACATGGGTCTCCCCCAAGGCTCATGTTTAAGCCCCCTTTTGTACAATTTCTACGTTAGAGAAATTGATGTCTGTCTTAGTGACAATTGCACGTTGAGACAACTTGCAGATGACGGCGTAGTGTCTATCACAGGGCCAAAAGAGGTTGACCTGCAAGGACCCTTACAGGATACCTTGGACAATTTGTCTACTTGGGCTATTCAGCTAGGTATCGAATTCTCCACGGAGAAAACTGAGTTGGTCGTTTTTTCTAGGAAGCATAGCCCAGCACAACCAAAGCTTCAACTTTTGGGTAAACCGATCACTCATTCCATGTCTTTTAAATATCTCGGGGTCTGGTTCGATTCCAAATGCACCTGGAGATCCCACATTGAGTATCTGAGACGAAAATGCCAACTAAGGATCAATTTCCTTCGATCAATTACCGGAACGTGGTGGGGAGCCCATCCGCAAGATCTTCTGACGTTGTACCGGACAACGATTTTATCGGTTTTAGAGTACGGTAGTTTTTGCTTCCAGTCGGCAGCTAAAACGCACATCATCAAGCTGGAACGGATCCAGTATCGTTGTCTTCGTATCGCGTTAGGATGCATGCACTCGACTCATACTATGAGTCTCGAAGTGCTGGCGGGCATGTTGCCACTATCCGTCCGTTTTTCAGAGTTATCTCTTAGGCTCCTCACCCGTTGCGAAGTAATGAACCCACTGGTGATCGAAAATTTTGAGAAGCTTCTGGAGCTTAATCCTCAAACATGTTTTATGATTTTGTACTACCTATATTTAACACAGGATGTCAGCCCTTCAAGAAATATTTCCAATCGTGTAATCTTCTCCGATTTCGGCAATTCAGTGAATTTTGATTTATCTATGACGCAGGAAATCCGCGGAATTCCAGAGCATCATCGTCCTATGATTGCTCCGTCATTATACGCTGCAAAGTTTGGCCATGTTGATTCTGCAAGAACGTTTTTCACAGATGGATCTCTAATAGAGGAGTCCGCTGGTTATGGTGTATTTAATGAATTTCATAGCGCCTCTCGAAAACTTGAAGCTCCTTGTTCTGTGTATGTGGCTGAACTGGCAGCAATTCACTACACTTTGGAAACTATTGCTTCACTTCTTCCAGACCACTACTTTATTTTTACGGATAGTCTCAGTTCTGTCGAGGCTATCCGTTCCATTAGGCCGGTAAAGCACTTCTCGTATTTTCTCTTGAAAATACGAGAACTGCTTAGTACTTTATCCGTGCGCTCTTTCATCATCACCTTCGCGTGGGTCCCTTCGCATTGCTCAATTTTGGGCAATGAGAAGGCGGATTCACTTGCGAGGGTGGGCGCTATGGAAGGCGACATTTATGATCGACAGATCGCCTATAGTGAATTTTTCTCTATTTATCGTCAGCAGTCGCTCGTTAGCTGGCAACATCAATGGAGTGAAGGGAGCTTGGGACGATGGCTACATTCAATTATCCCTAAGGTGTCGAAGTTTGCATGGTTCAAAGGGTTGGACTTGAGTCGAGACTTCATACGCGTGATGTCTCGTCTCATGTCCAATCACTATTGTCTAAACGCTCACTTGTTCCGTGTGGGGTTGGGAGACAGCAATCTCTGTGAATGTGGACAAGGTTACCAGGACGCTGATCACATCCTTTGGTCTTGTGCGGAGTATCGTGGAGTCAGATCACATTTTTATGATTCCCTTCGGGCTCGAGGTAGACAACCTAATGTTCCAGTTCGGGATATTTTGGCTAGACGCGATCTGGAGTTTATGAAACTCATATATGTTTACTTTAAGGATATTAACCTTAGATTGTAAGTTTGATTAACCTTGTGCTTAGTTTGTATTTTGTACGTGTGGGTTTTTTTTTTCAATGTTTGTTTTCAAGATGAATAGAAATAATTTCATGCTTTGGGATTAATTAAATAGTTGTATCGTAAACCACATTTCAAACCTCCTTCTTCCCTTTTCCCATCCAAAAAATTGTAAATCTCCACTAACCTCGAGACAACCGCGAGTACTCGGTCCAGTTCCTTTAACTTTAAATTTAAGACAGTAATAATGTATAACACAAAGGATAACTCGGCTCTGTAAAGTTTATTCGATTGAGCCTGTACAAATAAAGTAATTATAAAAAAAAAAAAAACAATTCCAATTGCTCCTGAAGCACCGCCGATCGTACACTGGACGCTACGCTTTCACGGTGTGACCGTAGTGGTATGTCGACAGTCTTTTTAATTAGCCTGGACGATGTCCTACTGTTAGTCCCTTTGGTGGATTGAACCTTGGGATTCTTAACCAGTAGGGTTTTTTGTTGAGAGACGTCTTCATTCCCAGTGATGTTCGACGAAGAAAATATGCCTTTAGCTTGACATTCCTGGCACATCCAGTGGCGACTTTCCACGCTTAAATCTACTCCTGCACATCCGAAGTGATACCAGCACCCACAGGTGTCACATGCTACCATCGCATCTGCCGTATCAGGTCGATAACACGAGTGGCAACCATGACCGGAGGTTCCATCCTTACCCATCCTGACGAGGTCAAGATTCTTAAAGATTTTGTTCGAGAGACCAAGTCCGTTTAGCGCACTTTTTATTAATGGCTTTAAGCTGCAACAAGTAACATAGATTATAGATTTGGCTGTAGAATATCGTATGTATAATTTACAATCTTGGTATTCGATTCCGGCAGCAAATAAGTTCGGATGTTCTCCTACCACAGCCCTAGCGTTTACTTGTTTTGATCACTTAGGAACTAATAATAAACGTATATAAATGTAATTTTTTTTATCAAATTCAATACTGATCACTCATAACTCACTTGATCGAATGAAACAATGAAAACTGCAACTAATGATAATCGTCGATCGTGATTCAGCTCCATTTGAATGACAGACGTTCAGGTTTGACGGCGAACAGACAGATCGCTCCAAGCCGAAGCTACGCTCCGATTCGCCACCTCGCTCACATTACTGTCGGGTAGCTCAGTAACGGCTGAACTGGGGGGCTTCATCTACTCGCCGTAACAAAAGTCAAAAGTGACAGTTACGTTATATCGAGGTATACCTGTATTTACATTACATACCTATCATAAATAGGATTTTTTTTTATTATCAAAACCCTTTTTCATTTCGATACGTCATCAGCTTCTCAGTATCAATCCTTATTGAAATAAAAAAAAAATGGCTCACTTAGAAGTATGCAAAGTCTATGCTGTCAATAGTAGGATTGTTCAAAATATCGATTTTGTCCAACGCCGCTCAATCGGTTCTAAATCAGGTCCTGACCATCCCCCAAAATTTGCGCCCATTTGGTTGCGATCTTATTGTACTGAGCCTGGGGCAATTTTGAATTGAAATTTAAATAACTAAGTAATAAGACTAAAATCTCATCATTGGCGGATAAAATTCAGGGTTTTTTGACGTAGGACTACGTCTGTGATTTCTATATGGGGGTTCACTTTGTGAAAACGGAAAATGTAACATGTAACAAAATTATGAAAGATTTTGAACGTTACACGCAAACCAAAAATCTATTACAATGAATGTTAGTTCCGTTTCCTATCATCCTCTGTTCATGAACATCGCAACGAATGTTATAAATTGACCATGCAGGCGATGTAATGGTTTTTGTCTTCTTTTGTTTCGTGTTCTATCTACGCTTTCGACTATACCAGTAAGCTTGTAGAACGACGCACATTGTAGAACATTGTAGAACGACGAACACACTTGCCTCGAATCTCTCCAACAGAAAAAGTATACGAAGTCGAGTATGCGAGGAAATGAGCGCTTCATGTTTGCTTTTAGGTTAACCATATTCAGAAGCATGGAGAGAGCAGTGGAGAAAGCACAGGTCTGATAATCGCAACGTTCGTGGTTCGAGTCCAGTCGGCAATCTGATTCCTATTTTTTTCGACATAACTAATTTACCTCATTAATACACTCTACATTTTTCGGTCTCCAATTTTCTTGCATTGGACCGCAGCTAGGTATATCGCATCCTCGGTTCATGCGGTCTCCACTAACATCCTCTGATGATGAATCCCACATAATTGTAAGAGAATCTTACATCCCCCGGTTGGGTGTAATAACTCAGCTGCCCCTGGACCAATTTCAATAATGTTATTACCAATCGATCAGATATATTTCTACGCATCTGTTAAATTCAAGACTTTATCAATGTCACGAATGTGCAACTGTTGATTTGATAATCAAAATTATCGCCGATTGCCTGTGAGAAGCGATTTCTTTAACACAGATTTCAAAGTAGAATTCCATCCGGTCTCACCAAATGGTGTTTATTCACCGCGACGTGAGTGGTGGTGTTCTCCAGTACACAACGAAAGGCTCCCGCAAGCAGCTTGCTACCAAGGCTGGCCTCAACCGATGATCAGATTCAGTTTCAATCACCGTGTGTGGTGGTGTCCGGTCGTCGGCATCAGCTGCAGCAGCAGCAGTGCTTTCGGCGCTTGGCGTTGAACATTGTTCTCCAGTACACAACGAAAGGCTGCCTGCAAGCAGCGAGCTGCAGCCCACATGAGCATCCATAGAAGGAGGAAGAAGCCGCACCGCTATTGATCGGAATCAGTAGCTCTTCGTGAGTCACTGTGAGCCATCTATGCACGTCACCCTCATTCCAAACAATATACAACTCACCAGCCTCATCTGTGTTTAACACCCTAATAGCTCTGCATTACTCAACCATCACGACAAAACGGTCCTTTTCAGGACCAGCATAAATTTGTTAAAGAGTATTTTTGGATATTTGTCAAGGTCATCAATCGGTTGTCACTTCCCATATCAAGAGATCTGGAATTAGGGCGTAACAGCTTTTGTAAACAATGACTTCTTTCGATGATGTCTTGAAAGTCAAGGCTCGCCCACGCAAATCAACATCACCACCAGGTAGGGTGAAACTTTCCCTATCAAACGGTAATGTTGGTTTGCGTGGGTTTGTTTAAGGGTCTTGTGCACCACCAGCGGTGCAAAGGGCCAACGTGAAAGACTTCCATCCTGGGCGGCTGCTCGCTTTTGCCTTGACCTGGGCCCAGGTCAGATTCCTATCGACTTGCTTAATTTCTTTATTGAGGCTCCGCTGCCATGAGCCCCTGGGTCTGCCTCTGCTGCAATGTCCTGCCGGATTCCAATCCAGCGCTTGCTTGCAGATTTCGTTTCCGCCCCGTCGAAGTGTGTGGCCGACCCACCTCCACTTTGGCTCTTGAATTTCTGTTGCTATCGGCTTCTGATGACATCGACGATGGAGCTCGGCATTCGAGATTCAGTTGTGAGGCCACCAGGCACGAATTATATACCGCAGGCATCGGTTGATGAAGACCTGCAGCTTTTGAGTGTTTTCCGCTGATACACACCACGTCTCGCATGGCGTATAACAACACAGATTTTACGTTCGAGTTGAAAATTTGGATTTTGGTGCGTTGACTTATCTGGTTGGATCTCCATACGTTTCGTAAACTCGCAAAGGCAGCCCTAGCCTTCTTGATTCGTGCACCTATGTCGCTCTTGGTCCCGCCGTCCGACACTATTTGGCTGCCAAGATATTGGAAACTTTCGACCTTCTCCACTGCTTGCCCCGCTACCGTAAAGTTGGAAGGGTTGCCCGTGTTGATATCCAACGATTTGGTCTTGTTGACGTTGATGGTGAGACCCGCCGCAGAGGAGCGTTCGGCTAGGTCATTGAGCTTACTCTGCATATCAGAGCGCCGTTGTGCAAGTAGAGCAACATCATCAGCCAAATCGAAGTCGTTGAGATGCTCCATGGTGATAGGTTGCCAAAGCAGCCCACGATTCGGTACACGGTCAATTGCACCTACCATGATCTCGTCGATTACGATGAGAAACAGTAGCGGTGATAGTATACATCCTTGTCTCACACCAGCGACTACCCGGATAGGGTAGGACAAGGCTCCGTTATGCAGAACTCTGCACGTGGAAGCCTCATACTGCGCTTCGATGAGGTTGACGATTTTATCCGGGACTCTTTTGCGTCTCAGGGCGACCCACAGATTCTCGTGATTGAGACGGTCGAAAGCTTTTTCGTAGTCAATGAATACCAAATAAAGGGACTCTTGGAATTCATTGACCTGCTCCAGCATGATACGGAGCGTGACAATATGGTCCACACAAGATCTTCCGGCACGGAATCCTGCCTGCTGCCGTCGGAGAGTCGCGTCGATCTACTCCTGTATCCGATTCAGGATAACTTTGCACAGAACTTTGAGAACAATACTCAGTAACATGATGCCTCGCCAATTGTCGCACACAGTCAGATCCCCCTTCTTTGGGACCTTCACTAAGATGCCCTGCATCCAGTCGGCCGGAAAAGTCGCGGTGTCCCAGATATTACAGAATAGTTGATGCAACATTTGTGCGGATATCATGGGGTCAGCTTTGAGCATCTCTGCTGATATGCGATCGACCCCTGGAGCCTTGTTGGATTTCATGCTTCGGATGGCTGCTTCAATCTCCTGCAGTGATGGGGCCTCGGAATTGATGCGAGTGATGCGCTGCACCCTAGGCGGATCATGCCGAGATGTTGATGGCTGGTTGGCCGTCGAAACTTGAAGAAGTTGATCGAAGTGCTCAAACCAGCGTTTCAGCTGGTCAGTGGAGTCGGTAAGCAATTGTCCAGTCGTGTCCTTCACTGGCATCCTCGGGTTCATCCTTGCTCCACTCAGGCGTCGTGAGATATCGTAGAGGTGGCGTATATCGCCAGTGTTTGCGGCTTTCTCCCCTTCGTCGGCCAGGGAGTTCACCCACGCTCGGTTGTCCCGTCTGCAAGAGCGCTTGACTTCCTTCTCTAGAGCCGAGTACCGTTGACGGGCTTCGTTCTTGGCTCCTCTGGTTCTCGCCCGCTCTATCGCGGCTTTTGCTTCTCTACGCTCCTCAATCTTCCGCCAGGTTTCATCTGTGATCCACTCTTTCCTCTGGGTGCGCAGCTCACCCAAGTTGTTCTCGCTTGTTTCTATAAAGGCATTCTTGATGGCCGTCCATTGTTCTTCTACGCTGCCACCTTCTGGAACGTCCGCAGCTCGAGTCTCAAGTTCTTCAACAAAAGACCTTTTTACCGCTGGATCTTCAAGTCGGCGTGTGTTGAACCGCCGCCCGAGTCTCTCCTCCCGTCGCTGGATCCGCGCCATGCGTAGGTGGATTTCACCGATTAAAAGGTGATGGTCAGACGCGATGTCGGCGCTGCGTTTATTCCGGACATCAAGAAGGCTCCGTCTCCATTTTCGGCTGATGCAGATGTGGTTGATCTGATTTTCGGTATGTCTATCACGGGAAACCCACGTGACTTTGTGCACTGGCCGATGGGGGAAGAGCGAGCCCCCGATCACCATCTCGTTATTGCCACAAAATTCTGCAAACAGCTCACCGTTCTCGCTCATTTCGCCGAGACCATGGGGTCCCATGACACGCTGATAGTCCTTGTTGTCGGAGCCGATCTTCGCATTGAAGTCGCCAGTGTAGATCTTGATGTCACCCTTTGGAACCTTATCCACGACGGCATTCAGTTGACTGTAAAAATTCTCCTTGTCCTGTAGCTCGGCAGCATCGGTTGGCGCATAACTTTGGATTATGGTAAGGTTACAAACCCGTGTTCTAAATCTGGCAACGATTATCCTCTCATTAACAGGCTCCCACTTGATGAGCGCAGCACTTGCCTGGACGCTAAGTAGGAGACCAACTCCACGATGGCGGGGAGCGTTTTCACCTCGAATACCAGACTATAGTAGTACCTGTCCCGACGGCAGTTTGTGTTCTTCAGAGTTTGGCCAACGAACTTCACTCAGGCCCAGGATTTCTAGTTTCATGCGTCGTGCCTCGTTGGCGAGTTGTGCCAGTTTACCCTGCTGGGCTAACGTCAATACATTCCATGATCCAATTCGTGTCCGTTGTTTTGCGCTAAAAGTCGTTGCCGCTATATCAGTTCGATGTCTTTCTCTGTTGGTTTCTGTAACAATTGTAAAGGTTTCAGAGACAGTAGGTGGTTGGCCTAAGGTCTCCTATCCGCCGTGATGGGGTTGCCATCTTAGGTGTAGCTTCCGGGGAAGAGCATTTCTTATTCAGCCGCTGGATGCCAGTCAGACGCTGTTTGAGCCGCACCTCCATGGTGAACAGACGCTCGGGTTTGGTGAAGCATTTCCTCTATCACCGTGCTATCGATAGGCATTTTTTCTACGAATCTGTTAAAATTAAGACTTTATCATTTTTCAAAATGTCACTATTGAAAATTTAACGGATATGCAACTGTTGCCATGATAATTAAAACTATCATCGATTGCCAGCGAAAAGCGATTTTCCTAACACAGATTTCAAAGTTGAATTCCAGCCGGTCTCACCAAACTCACCGCGTGGTGAGTGGTGGTGATCTCCAGTACACAACGAAAGGCTGCCTGCAAGCAGCGAGCTGCAGCCCACATGAGCATCCATAGAAGGAGGAAGAAGCCGCACCGTGACACTCTGTTTTGGCCAGATCTGGCATCGTGTCATTACGTGAAACCAATGATGGAGTGGTACGAAGCCAACGATGTTGTTTTTGTGCCGAAGGAGGTAAATCCGCGAAACTCGCCAGAACTTCGCTCAATAGAAAAATTCTGGGCGATTATGAAGGGCAAGCTCTGGAAATCAGGGAATGTTTTCACAAACAAACGACCAGGATTTGAAGAAAAAGTGGATGAAAGTGTGTAAGAAAGATGGCGCAAGTGTTGCACAGGATTTGATGGATAGCGTTAAGTCCACGGTGCGGGCATTTAGCCTAGGAGAGGAGGTTGAATAAACCAACTTTGCAATAACATAGGTTATAGGGGACATGGCTCTAATGTTGGCCTATGGATAGATTGGGCCCATCGCTAAAAATCTGATATTTATCAAGTTTATCTAGATGAACGCGTCATTGGGACGGTACGAATGGATCATTTTGGTTGATATTGAAAATTTAGTCGATTGCACTGTGCAATATGGGCCCAAATTAGGGGCATTTAGGCTGACATTACTTCCATTTCCCCTATGTGCTTTTTATTCCCTGAGAGTTTCAAAAATATCCGACTTAAAATAATGTTTTGGTGATGATTTTTGTCTGTTATTTTTCGAGTACAGTCTTTAATTTTATTTTCCATATTACATGAAAATTTGTGTTACGTGTCGTGAAATAATAAGCTAAAATACATATCCCTGAAATATATTACTAATTTTCATTTGGTTTACCCCTCATAAAGATAAACAAATTAATTGGTAGCCTTTTTGACCACAGGGGTACTTTCATCGCTAAAAATTCGGTTCGCAAACCGAAAGTGTGGATCATATTGTTAATATCATATATTTGCCTGTACTTAAAGGAAGTCAGTCTAGCAGCCTTCAACGTGTATTCAAATTTAAAATTCGTATGATATTGATCCTCAAAAGAAAAAAAAAAACAAATCTATGGTCAGAGGCGACCCCTGCGTAGTGGTTAACCTCCATACCCTCACGCCAAAGTCACGAGTTCAAAATCTCACCCCGGACAAGTTACGAATGACCCAAGAGTGTTAAAGTGACTATAATAATAAAAAAAAAATCAATGTTTTTTTTAAATCTTACACCGTAAAAATACCTTAAGCCTTGACCTGCATCATAATTTAAACATTAAAGAATAAATCACCTACACAATTTAACAAAAGAAATTCATATATAAAATCATGTGAAGAATTGTATCTTTCAATTGTTTCTACAGGATTTGAAACATTTATTTCTTAGTTTCATCAACCTGCAAAACTATTTGTAAACTCTGTGAGTAGTGAGATACAATGCAAAACACTTCAAATCTATTTTGAAGAACTCCGTTAAAGATTTTTTTTTAAATAAAGGGTGATACGGTCAAAATTTGGTCAAGGGAAAACGCGTGTAAATCGGTGAAATCGTTTATTTAAAAAATCAAATTAAATTTCTTTTTCAAGTTCAATTAGTATAAAATTCAGGAAAAATATTCAGTTAGGCTTCCGCTTTTCCAAATCCGAATTGCCGGGCCTTACGCTTGACCCCTGCCATCAGATTTTGTACAGCCACCTTGTCCACCTTCTTCGCCGCAGAAAGCCAGTTTGCCTTGAACTGCTGCTCGCCCTTAGCAGTTTTTTTGGTCTTCTTTAGGTTCCGCTTGACAATAGCCCAGTATTTCTCAATTGGGCGGAGCTCTGGCGTGTTGGGAGGGTTCTTGTCCTTGGGAACCACCTGCACGTTGTTGGCGGCGTACCACTCCATGGCCTTTTTACCGTAATGGCAAGATGCCAAATCCGGCCAAAACAGTACGGAACAACCGTGTTTCTTCAGGAAAGGCAGCAGACGTTTATTCAAACACTCTTTCACGTAAATTTCTTGGTTGACAGTCCCGGAAGCTATGAAAATGCTGCTTTTCAAGCCACAGGTACAGATGGCTTGCCAAACCAGATATTTCTTTGCGAACTTTGACAGTTTCATGTGCTTGAAAACATCTGCTACCTTTCCCCTTCCTTTTGCCGTATAAAACTCCTGTCCCGGAAGCTGCTTGTAGTCGGCTTTGACGTAGGTTTCGTCGTCCATTACCACGCAGTCAAACTTCGTCAGCATCGTCGTGTACAGCCTCCGGGATCGCGCTTTGGCCGTCGTATTTTGTTTATCATCGTGATTTGGAGTCACTACCTTCTTGTAAGTCGATAGTTCGGCTCGTTTTTTGGCTCGATGCACGGTTGTAGACGATACACCCAGCTTATTTGCGGCATCTCGGAGAGAGAGGTTAGGGTTTCGCTTGATACTACCGGCAACTCTCTTTGTCGTCTCAGCGGCTTCCAGTTTTCGATTTCCCCCCGATCCAGACTTCCTGGCTGTCGACAAACGTTCCCCAAACACTTTAATTACATTTGTAACGGTTGATTTGGCAACTTTTAGCGATTTTGCCAACTTTGCGTGCGAGTAGCTCGGATTTTCGCGATGTGCGAGCAAAATTTTGATACGCTGCTCTTCTTGCTTGGACGGCATTTTGACAACTGAAGAGTGAATTCCAAAATCAAAATAGGAGCAACATTCTACACACACACACCTTCAAAATGAGGGGTGTTCAGGTTTTTTAAATGCAAAATTGAAAGAAATACGTCAAGTTGATATTGACCAAATTTTGACCGTATCACCCTTTAATTGAGATATCTAGCTGCATTGAAAATGTATGAATATGTTGATTAAACAATTTAAATTTTAAATTTGTCTAATTTTCTCATCAAAACATGCTAAAATGTTAATTGTAGCTTTTTATGTTCCAGAAATATAGATAAAAGAAAAAAGGGCTTTCTTAAATATCACGAAAAATATTAAATTCACCCCTGGATCAAGGGGTGCTTCAATTGTCCCAAGAATTTGGATTCTTAAAACTTAGACTAAAATAAACATCTTCTCCCAATTTGGTCCAAATTGGAAGAGGTTAATTACTCTATTTATTTTTTACTCGGTCACTTGGCACGGATTGACCCATAAATTGTTGAACATTTAGGCAAAACATTTTTTATCGGTCCATATGTTATACAGCATTGGAAAAGACCTATTAGATTTAGAGAAAATTGAAATTGAATTTATTATTGATTTTACAAAAATCGGCAAGTGTCTGACTCCAGTGCCAGTATATGGTTTGGAGAACTGCTTTTCTGAAGTTTTCTCCGTTGAATAGTCTACTATCGATGGCCGGACACGAATCACGAATCGGTTAAAGTCAGTTTTCGACTATTGGCCACCTGAATGCCCACAGTGAAACGGCGAGCGCAGGGTCAGGGGAGAGGAAAAATTGTTTTATTATCATTTATACCTCTTTGTTCCTCGAAGCCGAATGATGAAAATAAAAATAACACCCAGCTGAAAAGACGTTTAAAAACGTTTTGTTTTCTTTTGTTACGCTTGTTTTTCGTCGCCACCCATTCCTCGCACCCCCTTCCACCCCTCACATCGACGGAAGGTTCGTTACGGACATTAGGGTCTCCTCTGTTGAGGGATGTGATTCGTGTGTGCGTTGGCCGTCTCGTCATCCGCAGCTTCGACGAGGCGAAACAGAATTAGGTGCCAGAATGTCTGGCAGGTCTGATGACCGAACAAACTACTATACGTTTATTGGTAGTATGTAGGCAGGTACAGATGTAGCAGGAAGGAACGACCAGAGAGACCCCGTGTGGCTCATCAATTTCTGGAGTTGTGTTTTTTTTTTTCGGATGGCGTGTTTCTATTATTCTTCTTGCTGTGCTGGAAAGGTGAGGTTTTTTTTTTGGATTGTACAGTCACAATGCGGCAAACGATGCCTCTCAATCTAAATGTGTTCGAGTTATGAGCAGCAACAAAAGGTGTCATAAATGGCTGTAAAATAGTTGATTAGATGGAATTCCTTTTGGGGAGTGGGTACACTGTTAATTTGGAACTCGGGTTAATGGGGTTTCTCTGGTTCGTAGTTGTTCGGATGTTCAACTAACAGTGCATCACTCGGTTCGGTTTAGGGCACAGGGTGAAACGTGGCCTGGCATATCAGCATCTCGTTTTCGATTCGAATGAATCGATAAATCCAACACCTGACCGGCTGAAATTCCTGACGATTATTACTGCCATACCGAAATATGCACCGCGTGTTAGCAACGAAACAAGGATCGTGTAGCAGCGGTCGGTGGAGAACCTTTTATGACCCCATTCGAACACCTTTTACACACAACCTCCCTGCATCTCCTCGTGTTGCGTCGTCGTCCACCAAGGTGGCCGATATCAGTTCGTTAAGCTTTCGTAACGAATCGGTTTGGACGTGTGCACTTTTCTCTTTTCTCGAACCAGTCCGGAGCACTCGACGCACAAACGCTCTTTTCATCCATTTGCGTGATTGATTTCGAACAATAGCCGAAGCCTGATCAATCCGTTCCTTTCATAATGTGTATGAATTGAATACACCACACCACCGCCGGGCCAACCGGGAACATCATGGAACCGGGGAGTCTCTTCCTGGCTCTGGGCGGCTGATGACAAAATGATTGAAATTAATGAATGAATTTTAACATTCGGTTCTTCGGACGCTGGAAATCATTTGAAGCACACGCTCCACACAAAAGAACCATTGCCTCACCATGGAACCGGTTCGGTTCATCACGGATGGGCTTGGGCACGGATGAATGTAGGGAAAAGTGGGAGTATTCCCTCTCAGTTCGAAACACGTAAACAATGGAATGTCCAATCCTTTTCTTTTCTACAACCTCGCCGGATCACCGAAACAGAGAAAAGGTGTATCCATCCAGCGAACAGTCGGATTTGGGTGTTGTTGTTTCATCTCTTGCGCTTATGATAAATATTATTCTTTCGGATGAGATTTCATTCATCTTCGTCACTGCAGCAGTTGTTTGTGATCATGACCGACATGACGACGACGACGACGACTGATGACTGTGGACTGCCATCATCATCCATCGGAAGAATGCAGCGTACACAATCTTGGAAGGTGTTTCTCAAGAGGAGGCATCCGATTTGAAGGAGCTGTTGTTCTTTCATTGCGGGGAAACAGGATACAATTTGGATTTAAATCAGACGAGTAGCATTTTTACGCTAATGCTGGGAACGAAATAGGAAGGATGTTTGGTTAGGACAAATATTGACCAAGTAGTTCCACGAACATCGGTTTGCATCACATTGACCTGTTAACTACCGTTTCTGTTTAGGTTAATGTAATATGAAATATTGTACATTTGGCAATGTAGGAAAATTCTGAGATATGGGAGATCGTGGAAATCTGGAGAGACTGTATTAAATTTGTTCAACGGGCCAACCGCCATTAGATTAGAAAACCATTCACTGACAAATTCAGCTCTTTCGCATGTAGCACGAGCTGGCGCATTTGGCTTAGAGTTCATATGGGGATCTTGGTTGAAATGTATGGAGAAATAACATTACTTCACTCTTTCGTGAATTGAACTGATTCAGCAAACTCGATTAAGCTCATAATTTCAGCACTTGTAGTTCAAACTATAAGGAGCAACTTTGCTGAAGACAGCATCACGATGCAAGCTAGTATTATGGAGATATTAATTAATTATGTGCATTCTGCTCGTATGCTGCAACAAAATACAGGCAGCTTATGCAACGTATCAACTAGATTACCACTAAAAAATAAAAGTTCATATGTTCCACAGGCCAACATCCAGACTCGTGTCAGTAGGTGAGATAACTACTCTCTGAATAGATCAGCTGTTTTTGACGTAACACGGGCTGGTGCTTCTTGTGTAATGTTCAGATAGGGAATTTGGTTGACATTTTCATATACAAAATGCCCAGATACATTCAAAAGCAAATATCTTCAAAAAACTAACCGGATTCATAATGCAATCTTCAGCAAAGTTGTTACTCATTGTTTGAATTAAAAGTTTTGAAAATCTGAATCAAATCGAGAATTAGGAAACATTTAACTTTTTATGATCTCCCCTTAAGTACTCATCCTCTAGGTATAAAAGTCAAGATCACAGGTGTAAAAATGAAACTACAATGTGTTGAATCGGAACCTACCTTACTTATAAAAAACAAAGATTTGAGTAAACTAATGGCCAAAAACAGTCAATGTGCGCCGAAATCACATACTATGTTTATTTATAAAAAAAAATATTTATTGGTTCAGAATTTATTGATTTTTAGCTAAGGGTTTATTTATAGTTTAAATAAGATTAAATTATTATTTTTGTGATACTTCTTACTATTTTGGTAACGATGTAATTTCTTAGGGTATAATTTTACTAAGTTTTTGAATTTGTGGTTTAGTATTTATAGCAATAGAACATGTAGTTCGGTATAGTAATTTATTAGTGTTTAAAATAATTATTTTTATTATAAATATTAATTTCAACTTTAAAATCAATAAGCTTGTATATGATTTTCTTATTTTTTTTTAAAGAAGATTATTCCAACTCTATTTTTAATTTTAGGTTGAGGGTATCAACTTGAGCGATTCAGGCAGGAATTAACTTATTATTTTAGACTGTATTAGCTGGCTCCTTAACCAATAAAAATTTAATTAATATAGATATTTTTATATTTATGCATAATATTTGCATTTTTTGTAAAAATTGAGCTATTTTTAATTAATTTATGATTTTTTTTTTAACTAGTTCGTTTATTTACTAGGCTCAGTCGTGTGTGACACTTTGCGGAGCCAAAATCAGTAATGTTTGATTTACATTTAAATAGCAGTATTTCTAGGTTAGTATTGGGTACCAATTACTCGTGGCGGGCTCGAGGTTAATAGGTAACAATTTCAATTGGAAGGATCTAGGTAGGAAACTGGTTTCTGAAGCCTCCTTCAGATACTACTCTCGGACGGTTGACCAAATCCTGGCTGGGCAGGGGCAAGTAGTACAGGAACAGGAGGATAATAAGACTGGGACACAATGGCGGGAAATTGTTTGGAAAGGAGGGGATAGTCACATCAAACTCTAACATCAGACAAACAAAGGAATTCGTAGATCGCTTGCATGTAGGGAAGATCACGTGTTCCCAATACATCTCTTACTTCACGGAAGGGTTGTCTACCTCGGGCCACTAGGGTATCCAATAGTTGTGCTCTGGAGGCGTCATTGCCCGGGCAATACCAAACTGCGTGATCGATGTCATCATAACCGGTTCTGCACCTACATATATTGCTGTCAACGAGGTTTATTCTATAGAGATGTGCGTCTAGCGAGTAGTGGTTGGACATAAGTCTTGACATCACTCGAATGAATCCCCGACTTACATCCAGACCTTTGAACCGCGCTCTCGAAGAAACATTTGGAATAATGGAATGTTACCACCGCCCAAGAGAATTATTTGTCCAATCGTTTTGCCAACTTAAAAGAGAACTCTGACGTACTAGTGGGAAAAATTCATCATGTGAAATTCTTCTATCATAAATCTCGCCTTGTTGTGCGCCCACCTTTGCGAGAGAGTCTGCCTTCTCATTGCCTGGAATTGAGCAATGTGAGGGGACCCATACAAAGGTAATCATATATGATCTTTCGACCAGCAAACTCATCTGCTCCCTTACCTTTGAAAGGAAATAAGATGAGTGCCTACCTTGTTTCATCGACCGAATAGCCTCAATCGAACTGAGACTATCCGAGAAGATGAAGTAATGGTCTATGGGCATATCGGAAATCATCCCCAATGCGAAGTTGATTGCTGCTAGCTCAGCAACATAAACGGAACAAGGTTCCTGAAGTTTCCGAAAGGCGGTTGAGTATTCATTGAAGACGCCGAAGCCAGTGGATCCATCAATGCGTGATCCATCAGTGAAAAATCTTCTATTGCAATTGACTTGTTGGTACTTTTCAGCAAAAATGCGGGGAATTGAGATAGGTCGAAGTTGATCTGGAACTCCTTGAATAGCCTGTTTCATGGAGAGATCATAGTCAATGGGGGAACTGTAGTTAGTAAAGCATACACGAGAGGGGTTATAGCAAGGAAGGCTAATATCCGATGACATATAATTAAGATAGATTCGCACGAATCTAGACTGGATGCTCAATTCGAGCATTTCTTCGAAGTTTTCAATCACAAGGTTGTTACTGACACTACATTTAATCAATATTCTTAATGAGAGCTCCCAGAAACGGTTCTGCAGGGGTTTTACGCCCGCTAGGACCTCTAGGCTCATATTGTGTGTTGAATGCATACAGCCAAGGGCAATACGTAAACAACGATATTGAATACGTTCCAATTTGATTAGGTGGCTTTTTCTTGCCGAGTGGAAGCAAAAAGAGCCATACTCAAGAACTGAAAGAATAGTCGTTTTATATAGTTTAATGAGGTCTTCCGGGTGAGCACCCCACCATGTCCCGGAAATTGATCGTAGAAAGTTGATCCTTTGTTGACACTTTTGTTTCAAATACGTAATGTGGGTACCCCAAGTGCATTTTGAATCAAACCAGACTCCAAGGTATTTGAAGGTTAAAGATTGGGTAATGTCTCTGCCCAAAAGATTTAGACGCAGTTGGGCTGGAAACCGCTTCCTTGTAAACACTACCAATTCAGTTTTTTGCGGTGAAAACTCGATCCCTAAATTTCTTGCCCAGAAAGACAGATTATTTAGGGAATTTTTCAATGGTCTTTGCAAGATTTCCGCACGTGGACCTCTCATGGAAACCACGGCATCGTCTGCAAGCTGTCTAAGCGTGCATAGATTATCTAAGCAGTTATCAATATCTTTGACATAGAAATTATAAAGTAAGGGACTTAAACATGAACCTTGGGGTAAGCCCATGTAGCTAATTCTAGAAGTTGTCAGTTGACCTAGATTGAAGGTCATTTGTTTTTCTGACAGCAAATTATACAAGAAATTATTCAAAATACCGGGTAATCCATTACTGTGCAAATTGTCTGACAGTATGTCTATGGAAACCGAATCAAATGCGCCCTTAATATCCAAAAAGACTGAAGCCAATTGCTCCTTGTGCGCAAAGGCCAGTTGAATATCAGATGAAAGCATCGCTAGACAATTGTTTGTTCCTTTACTCTTCCGGAAACCAAATTGCGTATTTGAAAGTAGATTGTTTGATTCAACCCAATGGTCAAGTCTTAATAGGATCATTTTTTCTAATAATTTCCTCAGGCATGATAACATAGAGATCGGACGGTAAGAATTGTGATCAGACGCTGGTTTCCCAGGCTTTTGAATAGCTATTACTTTAACCTGTCTCCATGCTGGTGGAACTATATTGAATTCCATAAATGAATTATATAGGTTAAGTAATCGTCTTTTAGCGATATCGGGGAGGTTTTTTAGAAGGTCGAATTTGATCATATCGCTTCCCGGAGCAGAGTTATTCGATGAAAGAAGAGCCATTGAAAATTCCAGTATTGTGAATGGTTCATCCAGAGAACCGTTACTTCGGACTGTATCCCGTAAAGTTGGTTGTGCTGGAACAGAATCTGGACAAACCTTTTTAGCGAAGTCGAATATCCATTGGGAGGAGTATTCTTCACTCTCATTGGAAGATGAGCGGTTTCGCATATAGCGAGCCTTTTTCCAAAGCGTTGTCATCGAGGTTTCTCTAGAAAGTCCCTCGATAAAAGTACGCCAGTAATTTCGTTTCTTTGCTTTTAGTAAGTTTTTAAGCTTTTTTTCAAGTTTTAGATACTTTTCAAAAAGCTCAGATCTTTCATGTCTACGATAATCTTTAAAGGCATCGGATTTCTCAAGATACAACTTTGTGCATTCGTCATCCCATCCAGGGGTGGCGGGTCTTCTTTTGAGGGATGCACTTGGAACACGTCGTTTCTGAGCTTCTAATGCGCTTTTGTAGATTAGCTCGGTAAAGAAACGATACTCTTCCAGTGGTGGTAGAGGATCGGTAGAATCAATACCAAGAGTTACCGCCGATACAAATTTTTGCCAATCAATGTTCCTCGTGAGGTCAAAAGGAACTTGAATTGACTGATCTGTTTTTAGACGACCACTTTTGATTGAAATAATAATTGGCAAGTGATCACTACCATGGGGATCATTGATAACCTTCCACAGACAATCTAATGATAGTGAGTTAGAGCACAAAGAAATGTCAAGACGGCTCTCTCGAGCAGGAGGGTTTGCTATACGTGTTGCTTCACCAGTGTTCAAGATAGTCAAGTTGAAATCGTCGCACAAATCATAGAAAATACCCGCTCTATTGTCATCGTATGATTCGCCCCAACCAGTACCGTGTGAGTTCATATCGCCCAGTATTAGAACTGGAGATGGAAGGATATTAACTGAACTCCAAAGCTGACGGCGGTTTATGGAAGTCCTTGGAGGGACATATACAGAAGCTATGCAAAGATCTTTGTTCTTCACATTTATTTGGCAAGCGACAATTTCAATGCCTGAAATTATTGGGATTGAGATTTTATAGAAGGAGTAGCACTTTTTGATCCCCAAAAGTACGCCACCATATGAATCATCTCGGTCCAGGCGGATAATGTTAAAATCGTGGAAGTTTAGTTCATCTTCAGAAGAAAGCCAAGTTTCACAGAGTGCAAATATATCACAATCAGAATTGTGAATCAAATACTTGAACGAGTCTAATTTAGGTATTAAACTACGACAGTTCCATTGTAATAAAGTGATCATATCTTGATCCTCACTCGACGAATTATCCATCGAAAGATATGAGTTCACCAATGAGGGGCCATGATGCAGTCAATTGCTTGAAGTAGTTTCCGACTATAGGAACAAGCAGGTCAATAAGCCCTCGAAGTGGCGATTTGTCGAGAAAGCCGAGGGCATTCAAAATGTTATCCACAATGTCCTTAAATTTAATCTTTCCTCGCTTGGACGGGAGAGTTTTCTTTGAATTGCGAGTAGACGTGGTGTTTATTTTTGGTAATCTCTTACGATTACCTTTATTAGGTAGCGGCGGGGTGGAAAAGCTGCAGCAAGGATCAGATGGAGCAGCAATTACCGATTTGTTCGGCTTTTTCAATGAAGCCCCGCTACCTTCAGATTTTTGCATGCTTTTGAGAGTGGTTTTATTTTTTTTTCCGGCGCACTCCCGGGGAGCTAGTCGGCTTCCTTTTACCGGGGGCGTGCACCTCCGGAGACTCACTCTCATCTGCTATGTCAGAGTCCAGTTCATCGGAAGACAAAATCTCAAAAGTGTTTTCATTTTGAGCGGCTGATGCCAACGAAACAGAGGTTCCATTTTGCAACTTAACCATTTCTGCAAACGTCAGCTTGGAGCGTTCTTTTATTGAACGCTTCATATTGTTGGTACGCTTCTTGTACGCGGGGCAGTCCTGCAAAGCATGAAGAGGTTCTTTGCCACAGTAAGCACATTTAGTTGCTTCCTGTTGGCAAGCACCCTCCATGTGGTTTTGGCTACATTTGCCACAACGGGGCTTGTTGTCACAAAAAGCAGCTGTGTGTCCCAACTTTTTGCAGTTGGTACAATTATATACCCTTGGTACAAAAAGTCGCACCGGGAAAAAAACATTTTCAATTTCTAAAAACTTTGGGAGAACCGATCCAGCGAAAGACACCTGTAGTGAGCCTGAAGGGGAATAAGTCTTTTGACCATCTACCGTGGTCGCTGAATACAATATCCTGCAACCCAAAACGTCCACGGTAGATGTAGCAGCATTTTGAAGGCGCCCCATACCTTCCATGACGTCATCACACGTCAGGCTCACTGCAGAGACCACGCCGTCTATCTCCACATCTCGAGATGGGATGTAGACGTAATACTCTTCATTATAACCCTCGTCGTCAGCAATCTCATTTGCGACTTTATATGTGAGTGCAGTTATACGCAGTTTGTTCCGATTGACCTGATGAAATTCGGTCCCCGGGAAACGACGCGTCAACGTTCTTTTAATCCCTAAGAAGTTTAGGGCTTTCTCTTTCTGCCGAAAGTAGACAACCCAAGGCGAAGCAGAAGACGCCTGGTAATGACGCTTTCTTACTTAATCATTGGGAGGCTTGACGCCCCCCTGTCCTTCATCCATACGAAATTGAAAACTTTCGTTAAGAAGTAATTAATTTTTTATTAAAGAACCACCCTATGTGGAACGATTCCACTCGGGGAGAGACAGACGATTCACAAGCAAACAGTCAGAGGAATGGGTATACAAAAAAACAGATACGTGCTATTATTTGCCCTTACCGTTTCTACTGCTTATACTGTTGCTGCTTTGCCACAATAGATGCCGGTCGTATACACCGTCCGTGCGGTGGCTCACTGCTTTCTGCTGGTTATTGTTTCCAGTCCGTGTGATTGCCACTGTTTAACCGTTCTTGCTGCTAACTATGGTTAATGATGCGGCAAGAATTTCGATATCGTCGAAGCGGGTTAAAGTTGAACAGACCGACCGTAGGCTTCGCCAGGATCGGCTGCTTCCTTCCGAAATGCGCGAGTCACCTAAGGCACAAAACTACTTGCAAATAAAAAACTGTTCGCGGTGAAAAAATACTTTCAATGCAATGCCATGTGACGAGACAACAGACCCTGATGTTGCTCATTCGCTAGCAGAACGTGGAATGAATTAATTTATGATTACCCAAGGTTTATGTTGAAGCACTAGTTTCTTGTTCAATAAATTTAGCTCTGGTTTTATTAAAACTAGGAGGATATGGATTACTTCGTGATTATTTTTTTATTTTGAAAGGGTCAGGTACAACATTTAACATTTAATTTGAATTAGAATTAGACTAATCCTGCGAGTTTTAGTTAGATTAATTTGTTAATGATAAATGAATAAAAATACTTAAATGGCCTATTCTTCTCTTGCTGATATAGAAATTGTCTGAAGTGGTTAAATAACTATAATTTATTGAGGATGTTTCATATACTTTAATAATTGCTCATGGATTATGTTCTTCTGAATTAATGTGTGGCTAATATTTATTATTAACGTATCAGAAGACGAAGTTTATTAACACTCCGAACACGATGCCTCCGGTAAAACGTGTAACAGCAAACTTGCAATGTTTGAAAAATCATAGCTCAGCCATTTATTGGTGAATTTCAAATCGATTGGCTATTGAAGTTTCGAGATCTTCCCGGAGTTCCTAGTAACTTATGTAAATATCCTGTAATTTCCTTGATGTTAATCTTTCCTGATTTCCTGATGAAGTTTCTGAAATTAATTGAAATGGCCTGCATTGTATCAACTTCTGTTATGTTCTTTAAAGCTTTCTAAAATTTCTGGAATTTTCTGGACTTCCCTGAAATTTCTGGAACTTCGTAAAGCTTCTCAAAATTTTGTTGAAATTTATGATGTTGTCCCGAATTTATCTAACCCAACCATCGTAGATCTTAAGCTTGCCCAAAGGTCTATGCGTTCCTGAAGTTATTGGGGCGACCCTTAAGACCTCCGAGCTTCCCTAAATATCGGTAGACCTTTTTTTTTCCTGTGGTTTGTTTTTTCCGTCGATTTTGTTTTCCGTGCTGAGCACCAATGCTACCGACATGCCAGCAAGGCAGCTCCCACACCTGGACCCTACCTATCGACCCATCAACTCATGAACCGGGGACCAACGGCTTTACTTCCCATCCGAAGGAAGGCGTGATCAGAGATGTTATGCCTCAGAACATCCCGGCGGCGCCGACTGGGATTGAACCCAGGCCTGCTGGGGTGAGAGGAAATCACGCTTACCACTACACCACTGGCGCCGTTATCGGTAGACATAGCTTCCCTGAAGTTCTTAGAACTTCTATAAAGTTTCCATTACTGTCCACAAGTTCTCCGAACTATAAATTCATAAAAGTTCCTGCAGTTTCCTTGAAGTTAATGGAACCACCTTGAAGTTCTTGAAGCTTCCCTAAAGTGACATTTTTTTTCAGGAAGTTCGTGGAACTTCTATTGAGTTCCTACAATATTCGTGGACCACCTTGAAGTTTTATAATAATTTTTGAAGATTTTGCTACTCTCGTGATGATGTTCCAGAAACAACCCTGAAGTTTATAAAACTGTCGTAAAGATCTCAAAATTTCCCGACGTTTTTGCAGTTCCATGAATTTCTCGTAACATCTGTTTCTGATATTTTCCTAAGGTTCTCTAAACTTCCCTGATGTTCTCTAGACTAACTTTGATTTTGGAAACTTCTTGAAGGATCTCCTTATAAAGGGCGAACACGAAATTATTGCGACACATTCAACAGGGCATAACTTTTTTACCATTGGGTAAAAATCAACCAAATTTTGCACACTTTCTCATTGATGTGTATTGTGTACATGCTGTCAAACTCGAAGTCGTGTTTTTCGATTCAACGAAAATGGAGGTGAACCAACGCGAGTTGAGAGAACAAATTCTTTCCAAACACCTGGAATTTCCTGACCTGTCGCACCGGCAGTTGGGAAAAATGTTGAACATTCACCATTCAACCGTCTCCAGAGTGTTGAAGCGGTTCCAGGAGCGGTTGACGTTGGACCACGGCAAAGGAGCTGGAAGAAAATCGAGACCGGAGAACAAAAAGACGGAGGGAAAGGTGAAGCGGATGATTAAAGCAAATCCCAACGTCTCAAGCCGTGATTTGGCTAAAAAGATCGGCATGTCGCAGAGCTACGTCCAGAATGCAAAGAAGAGAGCTGGACTACATACATACAAGAAACAGAACTTCCCAAACCACGATGAGCGGCAACAATCAACGGCTAAAACTCGGGCACGGAAGCTCTACGAGAAGATGCTGACAAAATATGGCTGCTGTGTGATGGACGCCGATTTTAAGCAAATACCGGGGTTGGAATTTTTCACCGGCAAGAGCAAGTTCGATGTGGACGACAAATTTAAGAAGTTCGCCTCCAAATATCTCATTTGGCAGGCCATCTGCTTTTGCGGACTGAGGAGTGAGCCTTTCGTGACAAAGGGCACAGTAAATGGCGAGATCTACAAATCTGAGTGCCTCGAGAAGCGCAAATACAAAATATTGGAGGGTTAACAAAAATCAGCCAGGAGCAACAAGATCGAGCTGATAACGTTTCTTAATTCCAAAATCTGAAGACTGTTTTGAATAATATATTTAGGTAATGGGCAGCAACAACGGACAGATAAACTATTTACAGTTTCTATTTATTAAATGCTTGATATAACGATTGCCAGCAACGCCGGCTGGGCGTATCCTATGGCTTAACCTCCCTGCTAACAAAAATCCACCCTTCCCGTGACACTTATGAGGGGTCGTAGAGTTCTCTGCATCCCTCTTAAGTAAGTGTCGGACTAACATTCCTCTCCTTTCCCCCACCAGATGCAAGGACGTGGCCAGAACAGCTCTGGTCTGTTGGAGGGAGACACATCCTTTATCTAAGAGGTAGTAATTAATCACAAATTACTATTTAACAGCAACGGATCAAGGTAGGTCTCCAACGTTTTGGAGCTCGTACCACCTACGACATTGTGCAACCTGGTTTTTGCTATGCTATGCTATAAATTCATTAAATACTCTATTGTTTGATCGTCTCTTATTACTATTGTTTTGCCCATGACCAAGCTGAGTGATGTCGGTTTTAAAAGAAAGTAATACAGTAGCATCTCTACAACTCGAAATTGAAGGGACCATCGAAATATATAATTACCGAGTTATAAATTAACAATCCCATGCAAAACCGCTATCACAGTAGCCATGAAATTCATTTTTACTATGGTTCTATAACTCGACATCGGGATGGGGATAGTCGAATGTATTTGGATCATCCTTATTTAATAAAAGAAGTACCAAATGCCGTCCCAACTCTTCAGAGCCAAATATCCTCACACAGATTACCTGCAAAGCGACACTAATTTCCAACTAAATGCACCATACAGTTCCATAAAGCCCAGCACAAAAACCCATTGAACGCATGCTTAGCTCTTTCACAAAGTAGCATAAAACGCCGAACACACAGGGGAAAATGGAAAAATTTGCATAAAAATGCAATTATTTATCTCATCAATTATCCTCGCATGCTCTCACTCTGAATACCACCTTGTATGAAAGTGGAAAAAAAAGCACTTTTCACTATGTCCCACAAACAGCCCGTATTCCACAGACAAAAAGCTCATGGAAACGCTCGGTGTCTCTTTTCTATCCGTAGTCTTCCTGAATGGGGCCGAATAGAGCTGAAAAGCAACCTATTCCTGCAATAGTTGGTGCATCATCCCGACGATTTGGATGCTGTGTGCAAGGCCCACATCTCAGGATTGCACATCGGTACCTGAACAGCACGCCCGCTCCCCTCGCACCCTCACTCAAGGCCCGAAAGACACAGCCGGCGACAAGCAGTCTGGCATTCATTCCGCTCGAGGATACCTGCCATTCTCTATGGCTCGGCTTTTGTGTTTCGAAAAATGATGCATCTTTGTTTCAGCCGAGCGATCCTATTGATCGACGGCCTGCTCCCCTGGGAGAGTTAAGGCAAACCTTTGCACCAGTAGAGTCAGTTTCTCGGTGTATAGGTGCGTGCCTGCGCTGAACAGGACGAAATTCCGGAATTTCCCAAGCTCCGACCGGCAACGACGTCAACGACAGACGAGACAAAAGGCTGAATCCTCTTTCACTGTGTGTCCGCGTCTGTGTGTTTCTTTCTAGAGCAAACTGCTTCTGCTCACTGTGTAGGTATTTCTTATGCTGCAATTTTTCCCTCTTGCTTGGTTGTTCTGAATGCTTGCATTCGCTTTTCACAGATCCAGATATTCGTCACTTCAAATGGCTTTTCACGGTTGCTTTCGTGAGGATAGTCGTTTGGAGAAATTTTAAAACAGTACACACCGCCATTCAGCAGCGGGAAGAAAAGGAGCGAAATTTTAATGACAGAAGATGAATAGATTGCCAGGACGGGTTTCAATGAGTTCCAGTTTTGGAATGAATTACTATTCTCAATTTTTCAGAACTGAAAACAAAGAAGCTCCAAGGTTTTTAATGCTTCCAAGTTAATTTGCTGGCTTTTCAGACTTGGCAACTTTAAGAAAAAATCCAATATCACATTGATGCAGTATTAGTCATATATGTGTATCTGTCATGGATGCAAATTTAACTAAGTAGAATTGAATGGCACGTACGTTTTTAATAAACGCAATGGTAGGGTGCTTCATTTAATTCATAACTCCAAAATAAGTGTCTGTGAAACAAATGGTAAAGATTGATGAATGTTTAGAGGTCATGCAAATAAAAAAAATATACAGGGGAAATGACACCAATGCTGGCCTTTGGAACAAAGATTGGGCCTATCCCTAAAAATCTGATATTTATCAATTTTATCTACGTTAATAATGGATATTTTTGGTCGCTATTGAAAGTATAGTCGATTGCTGAATTTATGTATGAGCCCAAATTAGTGGCATTTAGGCCGACATTACATCCATTTACCCTATGTCTTGAGAACAAATAAAAAAAAATGTGGGGTTGTGTACAAGACACGACCCCATAGTTGACAAAGACTACGTTAAGCTGTTTAGTGAAATTCTCGTGCATTTTAAATTCAGTAGAAGTAACCTAAGATTTCAGTCGTATGTAGATATTTTGGATTTCCTACTTAGTAAAACTTGGTTGAATTCAGGACCTCATAAAAATGCGAATACATTTTTAATTCCATTTGGTTCCTAAATTACAATAAGATATGAAGGTAGGGCTTTTTTCAGGTGATTCTTTGAAGCGTCCAACAATAGCTGATATTCCCTATCACTTTTTGAGCACACATCTTAGACGCATTTGTGACATCACCCATGAAATTGGAACTCCATGATTACTGCACTGCAGCAAACGTGAAGTTCCAGTTTCATTGTTATAAGTTTTGTGAGAACTGATATTTGTGCATTTGTAATGAGATTGATCAGAAATAAGTTTTCCTCAGCGATTCACCTTCAGAACGCTAAAAGTATACCATTTATTCATTCATGCATTTATTTTCCATTAGATGTCACTGTTTGCGGTGACATCAATCGGAAGCTACGCATAATCTGTTTATCGCTTATTGTTTATAGACGGCAGTGCAATGCAAAACACATGCCTACATTGAGTTTAAATGATCTTTATTTCTTGTACTTGTGTGGTTAACATGTATTACTTATCAAGTGACACAGATGCGTCTTTTCAACTTTAGTTCCTTTGAAATTTCAATTATTATTATTTACAGTTCCTATTCATATCAGGCCTGTTTTATACCCCGTTCACATTACAGCGTACATCACGTGATATATGTAAGCTGTCTTGCTATGAGCACTTATGCATATAGTTTTCACTGGAAATCCTATTAATGAGTGCTCATTGCAAGACAGTCCATATCACGTGATATAGACTGTAATGTGAACGGGGTATGAAGAATGATCACCTTGGTGGGATTGGTTTGTTTTAAATTTGAAAAAGGAGACTACTTACATCTACTATTTACAAATACAACTAACCTACAACTACTATATACAAATTGCTTATCAAAGCATGTTTTGATATATAACATTTTTGTGCAAATTTAGTCTTAATTTCGGTAATTCTGGAATCTATTTTGGCAATGCCTGCCTCTTCGTGTAAATTTGTTATTCTAGTGTCGAAAAGACGATCAAGAACCATCCTCAGCACTCTATTCTGAGGGACCTTAATTTTGTTCCTGTGAGTCTGTGCACATGATTCCCACACCGGAGCTGCGTAGAGGATCGCAGGTGCTACGATTTGTTTGTAGACGGCCAGTTTGTTCACCCTTGAGAGGCGGGATCTGCGGCAAATCAGCGGATACAGACACCTAACCAAGGTTGAACACTAGACTACCTTCCTTTGACGGCTATTGCGGTATCATCTGCGAACAGAAAAAAAAACACGCAACCATCTCCAAGGGGAGGAATGTCGGAAGTGTAAATGCTGTAAAGCAAGGTGCCCAGCAGACTGCCTTGGGGGACTCCTACTGTGATGGAAAAAGTGTCTGAAAGATAACTATTTAACGATACCTTAAACGACCTTTGATGGAGGTAGTTACGGGTGATTTTAACCAGATGTAAAGGACAGTTGAAGCTACAAAGCTTGTACACAAGTCCATCATGCCAAACATTGTCAAACGCCTTTTCAACGTCTAACAAGGCCATGGCTGTGGACTTGGATACAGCTTTGTTACTTCGGATAATATTCATCACCCGTACTAGCTGATGATTGGTGGAGTGCTCCTTTCTGAATCCAAATTGTTCCGGAAGGATAATGTTGTTTTCCTCGACAAATTTGAGCAAACGATTGAGAATGAGTTTCTCGAACAATTTGCTCAGCGCTGAAAGGAGGCTGTAGCTGGTCTGTATCTTGATGGCAATGTTGGACCCTTACCGGGTTTGCGTATTGGAATGATTTTATTTACTTTACAGATGCTTGGAAAGTAGTGCAGTTCCAAGCATCTGTTGAAGATAGCGGTTAGAAGAGACTGCACTTTCATACTGAGTCTCTTCAAGATCAAGTTGAATATACCGTCAAACCCGGGAGCCTTCATGTTCTTGGAGTATTTCAGCGCTGAGCAAATCTGTTGTACTGTAATCATATCCGCCGGAGGCACGACACAAGTGGAGGCATCAAGGTTTTGAACGCATTGCGCAACCTGATCATCAAGCGGACTTTGGATAGTCGAGCCAAGCAAATGCGATGAAGCGACATGATCGCATTTGCTTTCTCCTGTGCGGTGATTAAAAGCCGATCGTCATCATTTTCGACTCTGAGAGGTGGAACGGGTTTGGGATGATTTTTCAGGACCTTGGCTACCTTCCAGAATGGTCTGGAGCGGTCGTTCAGATTCTGGACAACACGTCCGAAACTTTCATTTCGGAGTGAGTCCATTCTGGAAGCAATCTGCCTGTTCAGATAGGCCATTTCACGTTTTTTGCCCAGATCTCCAGTCCTCTGAAACTGACGTCTACGAACATTTCTCAGGCGAATCAAAAGTTGGGTGTGGGAATCAATGGCAATAAACTTACCCCTCACAGGAACTTGTAGAACGTATGCCTCGTAGTTCTTCCAACGTCCGGTCGATGTCATCTACGGTATCGAGCAGTGGATTTTCATCGATGTTGCTGTCCACCATTCGTCCGTACTGCACCCAGTTGACATGGTGGTAGTCTTTACACAGGCAGCTTCTAGCAGGAACCACGTTGACACCGACTTCACTCACCACCGGTTGGTGGTGATCGTTGTGCGCCTCCGGCTTGGATAGTCCGATGTTTGACAGGAAAAAGTCCAGGGTGGAGGGATTTCCCGCCGGAGAGATGAAAGTTGGTTCGTCCGGAAATTGCACTGTGTACAGTCCATGTTGTGCGTGGTCGAACAATAGACATCCGTTCTGGTTCCTTTGGTAGTTCCGCCAAGCTTCATGGCGGGCGTTCAGGTCGCCCCCAACGATGAATCGGGAGCTAGTACGGGTGATGGCGGTCAGGTCCTTCTTGAATTGGATTCCTAGTCCGTTGCTTGCGGTACACTGGCGCAATGCAAAATATGTCTGGTACCACTTAATATGCATTCAGATTAACATCAGAAGTCCCACCATATATTTTGCTCAAAAAGTACTTCATAAACCCCGCCCTTGAAAGGATTTCCCACCGTTTTATATGCATGAGGCGGGGCAGCAAAATATTTATATAGATGATAATCAAAAGCATTTAAAAGTAGTACTATATGTTGTAATCATTGAGAAGAAAATCACAAATCGAGTGTCATCAAAATACATGTCATGTGGATAGATTGATCTCGAGATAGAATTTTCATTCATAATCTTAATTTTTTTAGCTCTCTGGAGACGGTTTAAAATGCACGAGAAAAAAAAAAAACATTTGCATTTAATTTTAGCTTGTTGGAAAAAAAAATGTTCGGTAAAGCTCATGAATGAATTCTTTAGGTTGTTATCAAGGTGTGTGTGTGTGGGGGGGGGGGGGGGGTACCATGTTCAAAAAAATGCAACACTGTTTATGAATGGTTCCTTATTTTACTTCCAAGCGTGTGTCCCAATTGGCTAGTTACGTTTAACTCGTGGTTTAAAGTAACAGATGGAAAGTTATCGAATACCTCTGCTATCCGAGCGTGGTTATTTATGATCCACTAGAAGTTAAATTTTGTCAACTGTTGCTGAGTTCTATTACCGATCGGTTGAAATCACTGGGATTTTCGAACATTGAAAATAACTTTCGAAATGGCACTTTTATTCACGAGTTAAATTTAACTCGGCAATTGGGGCACAGCCCAAGAAGTATTTGTTAGACGCGGGATCGTTATCACATCACTTAGACGAGGTTGATCTAGGATTAAGCGATCTTGGATCTCGATTTTTGATTTTTAGGATCAATTCCTTATTTATTAAAACATATCGTAAAAATCGATCTTTCCGATCTTCAAAGAACCAAATGAATGTAATTTGTGTGCATCGAAAAACTGCATAGTCGTACCTCATGTTGTATAAAATAGGGCTGAGTAGCAAGACCAAGAAGAGTTTGTAAAGTTTGTGTTTCACACATAAAACCTGACAATTTCATGTATTCTTGATTTTTCGCAAACAGCTGATTGTGACACTTTAAGAGCAACACATTTTTTTGTGAGCAACACATTCCTCATAATTTCTTATTGTAACCTACTAATACAAAATGTCATGATTGTTATTAAATTGTTTATGCTATATGAATGGAACAACAAAGACTGCAGTTACACCATATAAGGGTATCTAAATAAATTCTTCTGATAAATGAACAAATCTTTCAAAACACGAGTAAATGAAGATTGAAACTTGTTACTTTTGATATGCAATTTCAATTTTCAAACTATACCTTAAAGACTCGAAATCCGGATACTTAAACCATTAATCCGTTCACTTTTAAACGTTTATTATCACTGCCTACTTTGCTACAAAAAAGCATGTCAATTTTGTCATAGTGTTTTAATGTCGATCTGAATCGTACATATTAGTTATCGTGCAAAGTGACGTAATTTTTAATTATAATTAAAATGTCTGGGTTAACCAACCATCCAGTCTTCGGTGCATTACGCAGCATTGTGAAGAAAAGATCGATTTTTTTGTACCGATTAAATCAAAGAATCGATTCTAGTGCCCTAAATAAAATCCATCTTCCAAGATCGATCTTTAACTAAAGATCGCCCAATCCAAGTTGATCCACTTCGGAGTATAGTCGCTATATTTAATATAGCGACTATACTTCGAAGTGCTTGTGCCATCGAGGCAATGGGGCTCGCTGCCAGCAGCCAGTGATCTCGTCGTTCCCGTCCCGCAAGGTTCGGGGATCAAACTCGTGACCGCTGCGGTTGACAGGAACCGCTGCCTTCCTACAGCTGCTGCTGCTGCTACCTTCTCCCACGCCGTCCGAAGCGAAAATGAGTTGAGCCAGTAGTAGTAAAATTATGTTTATTTCTGTTAATTATGGTAGTACATTGATTTAACATTCAAATTGATTAGCCTACCTGGCTCTTCATCTTTGTTTAATTTGTTATTCTAATTAAATATTTGTGTTTTTCAACTAGTTTACAGAATATCCCTTTGGGGGTGTGTTTGTTTGAATTGAAAAATTTGAAAACCTACCTAACTACGAGAATAACTTAACCTAACGTGCTAGATCACTTATGATCTGATGATTTGATCTCAGACAAGTGTCTCTGAACCTTTCCAGGATGAATACTCTCCGTTCTTCTAACGTCTGAATTCTAGCCAGGAGGTGGATCTCAGAATTTCTAGTCCGCCGGGGACTGTTTAGGATCATCCTAAGGATCTCGTTCTGGATCCTTTGGAGTTTAAGGTGATGGCTTTTGGCGCAACTCTCTCAAATTGGCATCCCGTATTGTGGGAAGGATGATTTGTTTGTAGACAGCAAGCTTATTTTTCAGGGACAGGGTAGACCTCCTGTTGATGAGTGGATACAGTGATCTTATCAATTCGTTACACTTGGTTTTGGTTTTGTCAACGTGCTCCCTGCCGAGGTAGACTACCTCTTTCGACCATTCCACCTTTGTGCCATTGAGGCAGATCTTATTATTCACCGACGGAACAAGTCTGGGGGATTTAGAGTGTGGAAATACGATGACCAACGATGGAAATACGATGACCTGGGTCCAGCCGTTGAAATATTCAGACAGGACGTCCAGGCCTCTCTGAAGTTTGGCAGTCAGAGCTCCGATGACCCTACCCTTGTAGACGATGGATGTGTCATCTGCGAACAAAGACAACGATCCACCATCAGGGAGAGCCGGCATATCGGAGGTGAACAGGTTGAATAGGATGGGGCCAAGGATGCTTCCTTGTGGAACTCCGGCACCGATGTTGAAAGCATCCGATGTTATGCCATTCGGAGATAGTTGTTAATTATCTCCACTAGGAAGATTGGAAGACCGTAGTGCTGCAATTTGAACACCAGGCCATCATGCCAGACATTGTCGAACGCTTTTCAACGTTCAACAACGTCATGGCAGATGTTTTCGAAACAGACTTGATCCGTCTGAGAATGTTTGTTACTCGAGTCAGCTGGTGGACGGTCGAACGACCTTTCCGAAAACCAAACTGTTCCTCGAGTAACAAGTTGTTTTCTTCGGCAGATGTTAGGAGCCGGTAGACTGCTCTTTCGAACAGTTTTGATAACCCTGAGAGAAGACTGATTGGTCGATAATTTGAAGGAGAGGGCGGATCCTTCCCAGGTTTCCGGATGGTTATGACTTTAGCTGACTTCCACGAGGGGAAGTATCTAAGTCGGAGGCACAAATTAAAAATCAGTGCCAGATGCTTGTAGAATTTAGGATGTTGTCGAAACCTGGGGCCTTCATGTTTTTAGATGATTTGATATAGGCCAACAGTTTGTCAGCCGTAATCTCGGATTCCTCGAAAATCATGATTGGGAATATGATGAAGGTTGGTTGCGTTTTCAGCAACCTCAGCTTCGTGAGGGCTGACGATGTTTTGTCCAAGATTATGAGAGCTGACGAAGTGTTGACCTATCGCGGCAGCCTTCTCTTCAGGAGATATCAGATGAACCACTGAGTCACCGCAACGATCCAGTGGGGTCAGTTGTGGAATGGGTCTTGCCTTATTTTTAAGAATTTTAGTTAGTTTCCAAAAGGGCTTTGCACAATCTGGGGAGAACTAATCCTTTTAGCAAAGTCCTGATTTCTGAGGTCCTCCATCCTGGCTTGGATGTTTTTTGTAAGGCGATTACAGTGGGTCTTAAGGACATGCAGACCAGAGCGTTGGTACTGCCTTCGGATGGTGTTACGGAGTCTTATAAGGTCTTTGGTAGATCTGTCAAGGTTCAGATAATTGCTCACCTGTGTGGATACTGGCACGTGTTGTTCCATGGCTCGGGATATCGCCTCCTCGATGGAATGCAGACACCGGTCAACGTCTTCGGAAACCTCCGGAAGGGCACCGTAGTCGAGAGTGGAGTCGACACAGTGTTGGAACTGATCCCAGCTGACGCGATGGTAGTTGCGACGGGAAGCTTGAAATCGGTTGACGGATGAGCCTACATCGGCCACCACCGGATAGTGGTCCGAACTCAGCTCCTGGTGGGTCACAGGTTGCGAAATGTTTTCTCCCATGTTGCTGGAGAAGATGTCGATGATGGAGTGTACGCCAGACCGGCTCAAGCAGGTGGGATAGTCTGGCGCTATTATGGTGTAGTGAGTCTCTTGCAGGTCGTCGTTCAGGATTGTGCCGTTTTGGTTGCGTCGACGGTTGCCCCAAGCCTGGTGTTTGGCGTTCAAGTCGCCAGCGATGATGTACTTCTCACGGCGTCGAGTTAGTCTGATAATGTCTCTCCGCAGGTCTGCTGCCGACCCGTCCCTGATGGTGACTTTTTCGGAACAGTAGGCCACAATGATGGTAATAGCATAGAGGTAACTCTAAGCCTAGTAGATCCCGAAGAAACGTGCTCAACTTTTTGGCTAAGCTCTGGTACTATCTTCGGTCCCAAGCTAATCGATTCACCCCTCGAAACATAGGAAAATCCACTAACCCTTCATTTTATCGGTCAACCTGTCATAGCGAATCAAAACAAACATAGTGAAGTACTAGAATATTGACTAGAATGGGGTACGTAATCGATTTGCTTGGGACCAATAGGCTAGTCCAGTAGTGAGCCAATTTAAAATCGTTAGTTTCGTATTCATTGTTGGTAATAGGGCCGACAGGAGAGGAGACTTCCACACCCACTGTTCGCCGCAACAGCCCCTCGTACTGAATACCGCAAACGGTACCTGACGCTCGACTCTCTACACCCAGCGGTTGATGCGGGAAGCGTTGAACCGTCAAACGGGATCACGGGAGAAACTGGGATGAAAAATAACAATAGCTTATCACTTATCGACAATCAGCACTATAACAATATTTTGTTATTACATTTTATACCAAGGTGAATTGATAATAATTACTATTACTAAAATAAATTACTCACTAGTTGAACTTACAGGCTAGGAATTTAAACTAACGAAGAACTCTGTTGTGAAATAGATAATAGATACGGAGACTGAATTGTGAGTTAAAAACCTAAAATTAGTTGCAAAACCTATCCTAATTAAACAAATTTGTTTTAGCTTTAAGCTGATTACCACCCAACCTTGGGTTAGTAATTACTGCTGAAAGAACTCCCAATCTATCGCAACACCCACCGCTTCGATCATCTTCAGCTGGAAACTCGGTAGCAGTCGACAGCCAATATTTCTCCTTAATGCGATAGCCACTCCTCCTCCGCAGGAGCTGGTCCGGTCTAGCCTTACGAGCCGAACATCTGGGAGGTGAGCATTTATCTCCAGCTTCAGGTGTGTTTCGGTGATGACAGCGATGTCTATGCTATGTTCATTGAGAAAATCAACGAACTCAATAATTTTGCTCTTGAGCGAGCAAGCAGCACGACAGAAGTGCTGTTTTATAGCTTTTCAGGTTCAATCAGAACGATGTGCAACCAAGTGGTACTCGATTATGACGACTGGGTTTGGGGAGAACGTTTATTTCATGGAAATATTGATAAAATTATCTCTTTTTATTTGTACATTTTTCAACACTTGCCTTATGGACAATTCTTAAAAACAATTAGTGTGGCTGAGTTTGAGAGTTATTTCCTATCGATTGGTGTATTTGGATTTCAATTTAATCTAAAAATGACAAAGTAATAAGCGTTCAAAACCTTACATCTTTTCGTGACGGTTGCAATTTTAGATTTTCGATTTACCCCCAGTACCTTCCCGTAGGACGTAGTCTACGTCAAAACTGATCAAGTCAATTTTTAGCTGAAAAAGCATATCATTGCCGGATCAAGCTTTTATTCGGCTATCAATGTTTGTTGGGCAGCAGCAAATATTTGTGAAATTGTTATGAGCATACTGGAAAGTAACAGCTCTATAAAATTTCATGAAGACTTCTATCTAGCTTTTGAACTAAATCATCGTACTAAACGAAATCATAGATATGTTTGTTGTTTTACCTTAGACGACAATAGACACTTAGGCCAAAGTAGCTCTCTACACTATCACGCAATCGGTAACAATAAAACCAAACTGATCAAGTGAAACAAGAGGTTCATCATTTTATCAACGTTCTGCACATCTGTGGCATGATCACTTATGTGTGTGAAGGTAATAAAATCAAGAAAAAGATCCAAATCGATTCTGTGGGAAAATAACTCTCTTTTCGGAAACGCATTCCTCAGACTGCCTAGTTGTTTTTTCCCTATTTTTGGAATAAGGAAAAATAAATATATTGCTGAACAAATTTGGCTCCCTTTCGACCCTGATTTACGCTTGTTTTGTTTCCTTTTTTTTAAGAATGATTTGGTCGATTTTTTTTTCACCATCATCAAACTATAAAGGATATTTTTCTTTCCTCCTGTTCAAACAAAGGGGCTGCTGATCTGAAGAAGGAAATGCCTGTTTTTAATCTACGGTCACTCTCTCAGCGAAGAATCCGCTCAGAAGGTGTTGTTTGACCATTCACAAGATTTTTTTTTTTCGTTCAATTGTTTGTTAACTTGGAACTACCTGACCCTTCGGCATTTATCATCCCAATCGAGGTGAGGTCCTTTCCCTTGTAAGAGGTCAATCCCTAGAATGTTGCTCTTCCTGGTCCCGCATCTCGCTCACTCTCAGTCAGTGCAGGATAGAGACCAAGGTGGACGACGACGTTCTGTCTGTGTCTTCTGACCGGGCCAGACTGCTTGTCGCCGATGTCCCGCTGGGAACCGAAAAACCATTATTTTCTATACAAATTCCTTTCCGTCGTAAGTGTTGGTCTCGCTTTGGTGCGCTTTGTCAGTCAGTCACACTCACGGGTATGGGACGGATTTCTCGCTTCACGGTTGACACTGTCCCACCAGGGAAGTATGGTTCTTTTTTGTTATTCAGATTTGGACCGGTCATAGTTGGAATAGTGGGTCCGGGCCGGTTTTTAGCCCTGGTCGTTCGCCAGTAAAACGCGACACATTCACCCGTTGTGCATGGTTCCATTTTCGGCATTTCTTTAGACACTTAATATAACGTTTAAAGGACAGACAGTTGTTTCCGAAAGCGACTTTGAGAGTTTGATAGTTTGTGTGTATTTAGAGAGATAAAGCAAAGCGAACCATTATTGGGCCCGAAGAATGAGCAAAAGAATTTAATCGTCTTTAGTGAGGCCATAAGAGTGACATTCAAACAACAAAGAGAAAAGAGATACGGCTCTTTCAGTCCTCCTTCTTCGTATGTGCAGAGCAAGGCATTTGATCTTTGAGCAGAGATCAAAACCTTTTCTCCTCCCTATTATATGTGCGTATGGTTCCTCTAATCTAATACCTCTATTCATCGTTTGAGATATCATCTATTATGGACGAGATTGTCATCCGATTGTGTCCGTCCGAATGCTGAGGGGGTCGCCAAGAGACAGATAGAGAGAGAGAAAGAAAAGCACAAAGAGCGACTTATTTCACGGTTCATTTTGTTCGGTGAGCTTTCGGGCAAATTTATGCAAATCGCTGCAATCTTATCGAAAGTGTTTCTTTTTCGTTCCGAAGAAAAGATGCTTATAGAAAACGGATTTCCAGTCATGAAACCATGGAACCATAATGGAAATTGACAACCTTAGCAAATCGGCTCTAACAGAGCAAAATTGATTAATTTTGCAATCTAACCTCAAATCGAACCTCTCTCTCTCTTTCTGGGATGTCCCCATTTGATGAATGCAAATTTAATTGAAACTTAATCTTGCGTGTAACTCAATTAAAATGTAAAACATGCTTCGCAAGGAAAACGGAAAAGGGTTCCGCAAGGAAGTACGTCCTCGAAAAGAACCCAAACAATGTCACATAATCCCGTCGCTTTTCTTTTTCGCTGAGAAAACGTTCGAAATTGATTGATTTCCGAGATTAGCTGTCTGGGACCCGTCAGGGTCGAACCGATTGATCCCCGTGTCGTGTATAATTTTCGTATCTTCTTTTTTTTAGATAGAAAAGGACATTTGGCATGCGATTCCGACTCGATTGAGCATAATATTCCCTTATTTCGAATTGCAAGTTGAGACTGTCATTGATGTGGTCCAAAGGAGAGGCAGAGTTTGATGAATTCTAATTTAATTAAGTTACGTCACGTCAAGATTCATGGTTAATGCTGGTTAAGGGTTGAATCTGGAATGATTTGTGCATGTAGATTCGGTATCTTCCGTCGTATGGAATTAACATGTAATTTTCTTTCTTGATGTGGGCTTGGGAATGTTCGATGACACACTTGCAATTGATGGATGGTTTTAGAGAAGCCTAGAGCCTCACATGCAACGGTGGGAAAGCTGAATTGAAATCGATACCATTGTGGAGTAAATGCTCACATGAATGTTATGAGGACATCTGATTTGGCGAAAAGTGCTGTTGAACGGCTAAGGCAAAGAACAAATCTTCAGAAAGTTTCTTAATTTAATTAACAGTTTTGCATCATCCTTTGCAGATCAATGCATTGTAGATTCAACATAGAGACGATAAGAGTGATGGAATTTGCACTATGAATGTTGAGGTGTTTGCAGAAAATGTACTGTCAACCATCGAAGAAACGAAGTAACTGGACGCACTGGTTGCTCTCTGCACATGGAGCAAAGGATTACTCACCAATCAGCAACAAACAAATCCGCCCCCTTTCCTGCGATGCTACTTCAATATTGTGTTTTTTTTTTTTAATTCTTATTGGGGAGTTGTCTGGTTCCGTAAAGTTTTAAACTAATAAATATTAAGACAGTTGAGCCTTACGAAATAAATGAATTGAATAAAAAGTGGCTTATGTCAAATTAATTTACTCTAAAACGAGCTTCCAAGTTAGTCTTATATAGGGTGTTGTTTCCAGGTTTTAGATATTTTCAGGTTACACACTAAAAAATAATGCAAATTACATGTGATGAAATCTCTTACAAACGGTAACAATGGAGCATGTAATGAAATTGAGCATATAATTTTACAGCTTTTGGTTGTTTTTCTTCATTGATCTGTTTTCCGTTTTCCTTGCTGAGCACCAATGCTACCGACACTACACTCCCACACCTGTACCCTACCTATCGACCCATCAACTCATGAACCGGGGACCAACGGCTTTACTTCCACATGATCAGAGATGTTAAGCCTCAGAACATCCCGGCAGCGCCAACTGGGATAGCTTTTGGTTTGAAACTGCTTAACTAACGTGTAAGTTTACATGTATGACTTCCATGTTAAATTATGTAGAATGGCAGGTTTTCTCAGGTGCATGGCGTTATGCATAAATGCGTTAGGCATATGGACAACCATCACAAAATGTTTCATTCTTTCTCTCAAGAGCTGTACTTTGCAAACCATCTTAATCTGCTTTGTTCATTCATGATTTCTTTTATTTTCAGATGAGAGCCAATGGCTTAGTTGATATAAACAGTCTTGTAAGCGGTCACGGTAGTCGACACATTTTCTGTGATAATTGACTGCCTTTGCTTCCGACACTTGCAAAAGAAGCTATCATACTACACTACCAAACTAAAATGTCATTTGACAGGCTCTGTCATACGACACTGTCGCCGAAGACCGTCACGTATGTATGTATTTTAGTTTTTCTAATATTAAGAGCTGCTGATGTTGTACTTGTGTGAATTCTGAAAATAGCAAGTAATGATGTCCTAGTAATAATGTTTCTGATCAGAAATGGATTGATTTACACCAAATTGAGGAATTAAAACGAAATCACACATGTCATATGATAGCTATTTTGATAATTTTCTTTTAGCTCGAATGTTATTCTACCGCTCGTGTTGCGTGAGAGAGACGACGGTAGAGCATGAGTGTTCGAATACAAACAGACTGTCGTGCACGACAACGAAGCGAGTATAGTAAAAAGCGTCCACTGTTTCAACCCCTGGATATAAAACTTTTTTATGAAGAGTAATTTGACTGAATCACAAAATTCACCATTCTTTTATGCACGAGCTGTTCTTTGCGAATAACCTTCTTCATCTTCTTTAACTGAAGGGCGTAGTCTGGTTTTTATGTTGAGTCTTGAGAATGGCATTATGGTTAAGCCATTAGGCCGAAAGTGGTTAGATTGTACTGGTTACTAGGACAAATTAATCATTAAACAAAAAATCTTTAAATATTCCTACCTATCATAAGAGTAAGACATTTATTTTCGCTGTTTTAACTAAGGATCCTGAAAAGTTCTCGAAGTCTCAGATACTATGAAAAAAGTGATTGTAAAATTTGGGATCCTGACATGCTGAAAGTTTTGTGGAAATCTTGAAACCTTATCATGACTTAAATTCTTGAAAATATGTGGTTTTTGATTATCATATTTCTGTTTTCAGTGTATGAATAATATTCTCAATCTGTGATCTCAAATTTTTGTTTTGCCAAAGATCGTTAATGCATCGATTCATACTTACGAAGCCTTTTTAAGCCGTGTTCAGGAATATTTTCCTAAGTTCTAGAATCTTTAAATCATCAAACTTTGAGTCTTGATTTTTGCAGTGACCGAAATATTGAAAATTTCCTTAATGCTCGAGATCTTTAAAATTCATGAATCCTGAATTATTTCTCAATTTTCCAAGATTAGGATCTCAACAATTCATGGATTCAAGGTCCTAGCCAAATGGTTCTTTAAACTATAACAATTTTATTCTTGGACTTTGAATAGCATTTGAGAGCTTGGACTGAAAAAGATATCAAAACTTTGAGAAAGGTAGATTGAGGTTATCCATAAACTACTTTTATAGTTAAATATAGTAGACGGTATTGGCGGTTTGTTTAAAGTTCCTACAAGTATTATAAAAATAATACTCACACTCATAATAGGTCATACAAGTGTACCCGTGGCTGTATTGTATGTATGTATGGGTAACATTAGGTTAACATTATTGTTCTAACGAAACAGGAGAGTTTAGTGCAATTAATAATAAAATTGTATGCTATCATTAATCACCTAGTTTTCACATCATTCTGTAAACAACAAACCTTTAAATTTATATGATAACTTAAAAATGGACCTGGACTTACCTTACCAATCAGACTAAGGCCTTGTTGTCCTCTGCTGTCCGAAGAAGTCGTCTCCACTCTACTCGATACATGGTCACAGGCCTCGTAGTCTGCGAAGGGTCCGCAGGTCACCTTCTACTTTGTCGATCCACCTTGCCCGCTGCGCGCCTCTTCTTCTTGTGCGTGTTGGGTCGCTTTCTAGAACCATTTTCACTGGGTCATCGTGCGGCATTTTTACGACGTGCCCAGCCCACCGTAGTCGCCCAATTTTTGCAATGTGGACGATGGATGGTTCCCCCAGCAATTCGTGGTTCATTTGCCTCCTCCACGTTCGGTCATCCATCTGCACTCCACCGTAGATGGTACGCAACACCATAGTCCAGGTCTCGTGGCCGTAGAGGACCACCGGTCTAATCAGCGTCTTGTAGACAGTCAACTTCGTGCGGCGGCGAATTTTATTCGACCGGAGCGTCCTACGGAGTCCAAAGTAGGCACGATTTCCTGCCATAATGCGTCTTTGAATTTCTCTGCTGGTATCATTTTCGGTGGTCACCAGTGAGCCCAAATACACGAACTCATCGACCACCTCGATTTCGTCACCGTCAATCTGAACCCGGGATGGGAGGCTAACATTGTCTTCCCTAGAACCTCTTCCTCTCATATATTTCGTCTTGGATGCGTTCATGGCAAGTCCAACCCGCCTAGCTTCAGCCTTCACTATGATGTATGTTTCCGCCATCGTCTCAAAGTTCCGTGCCATGATGTCGATGTCATCGGCGGAGCCAAGAAGCTGGATGAACTTCCTGAAGATCGTATCACTCGTGTCTATCCCAGCTCTTCTAATCACACCTTCTATCGCGATGTTGAATAGCAGACAAGAAAGTCCATCACATTGCCGCAACACCTTTCGAGATTCAAAGGGACTCGACAGTGTCCCCGATACTTGAACAACGCACATCACTCGATCCATCATCGCCTTGACCAATAACGTCAGTTTATTCGGAAATCCGTACTCGTACGTAATCTGCCATAGTCTCGTATGCGGATTTGAAATCGATGAACAAATGATGTGTGGGCACGTTGTATTCGCGGCATTTCTGCAAAACGTGACGATTTCACGATTGAGGAAAATTTGGTCCGTGGTAGCGCGGGCACCCATGAATATCGCCTGGTATTGCTCCACGAAGTTTCTTGCAAATGGTGGCCGGCGGCGGCATAGAATTTGGGAGAGTACCTTGTAGGCGGCGCTCAGCAGTGCAGTGTGATCGCGCGGTACTTGCAGCAATCCAACTTGTCGCCCTTTTTGTAAATTGGGCATACGACACCTTCCATCCACTTCTCCAGTAATATCTCCTCCTTCCAAATCTTGACAATCACCCAGTGCAGCGCTCTAGCCAGTGCTTCACCACCGTATTTTAATAGCTCACTTGGTAGTTGATCTACACCAGCTGGTTTGTTGTTCTTCAGCCGATCGATCTCCTCCTCAACTTCTTGAAGATCAGGGGCCCGTAGCGTGTCGTCTTCTGCACGTTCTCCAAGGTCTGTTGCCGTGCCACCTTTGTTTTCTGCTGCACAACCGTTGAGGTGCTCGTCATAGTACTCCTTCCACCTCTCAATCACCTCACACTCGTTCGTGAGAAGGTTACCGTCCAAGTCCTTGCACATATCGGCTTGCGGCACGTAGCCTTGCGCGAACTGTTCAGCTTCTCGCAGAACTTCTGACTGACGCTTCTTCCTTCGAAAAACCGAGCTCTGTCTGTTCCGCGCTTGTCTGTATCGCTCCACATTCAATCTCGTACGGTGTTGCAGCATTCTCGCCCGTGCAGTTTGCATTCGCCGTGAAACCAGTACTTAGTGCCGCTGCAGCAGTACTGCCTATGTCGGAACGGATGTCCCGCCAGCCATCTTCAAGAGTAGCTGCGCCAAGCTGCTCTTCCGTGGGTAGTGCAACTTCCAGCTGCTGCGCGTAGTCTTGGGAAACTCCGGTGTTTCGGAATTACTCAATGTTGGGTCGTGGTGTTCGACTTCGACGGGTGTTATGCACCGTCGAGAGTTTTGAGCGCATGCATACTGCAACTACCATATGCGTGATCATGTTTGCACCATTGAGCAATGTCAAAATAAAAAAAAAATCGAGTTTTTTTTTATTTATTCAAAGTTAGGATGTTTCTCTGAGTCTTAAACTATGTTAATCATCTATCAAGTTTCCACTTGCTGCAATTACGGCCTCCACACGCTTCCGGAATGCACGGCAGGTTCTAATAATGTAGTCTGGATCAATTTCTCTCCAGGTACGGGTCAATGTTTGTCTGAGGCTTGCTGTACTCGGGTGGCTTTTAGCACAGGCCGTGGCCTTCATGACGCGCCATATTGAGTAATCCAGCGGATTAAGATCGGGGCTGGATGGCGGCCACATATCCTTCGCCCAGAACGTAAGATGTTCCTGCAACCACTTCTGAGTGCGGTTCGAGGTGCACGGAGCCCCATCTTGTTGAAATACAACATTTGGCTTCGGATCGCACTGTTCTTTGATCCACGGAAGAACATACTTACTTAAAATCTCGATGTAGACCTCCGTGTTGACCTTGTCGCCTTCTGGAATGAACACCGGGTCCATTTTTTTTGCAATCGGAAGCCATCAATCCAAACACCATAACGCTAGCAGGATGCTTGGTCAGATACACGTTCTTGTGCTCGTCGGCCACGTCTTTTACCGGAAGAGAACTAATATACCGGTCGGTTCTGGAATTTGATCTCGGATCGACAGTAAACATGCTCTCGTCGGTGAACAGGATTACCGGATTTTTTTCGCTTAAGGAAGTTCAAGATTTTCTTGTGGGCTACAAATGGTGAATTGACAACCTGGGAAGAGCGTTTTTCCTATCTCTGGTCCTCGCAAGTTCCTACCTCACACCTCCCCGTGGTGTAGCCTGGGCAATGTTGTCCTTCTGACAATAGCAAAATGAGGGGGTGCGACGCGAACACTGGCGCGGTAACCATAACACGGCGATCGAGGAAATGCTTCGTCAACCCGCAGGAGTGCCAACCGGCACATTAGGATCGACGCCAGTAAGATTCTTATTACGGCATACTGGATACGGCATGGAACTATGGACACGACACGGCACAATGGATTGGATACCACGCTACAGGGCTGACAGTCGTGCTATTCTGCTCCCTAAGTAAAGAAGGGTGACACCTTCTTGAAATGGCGAGTGGGCTAATAGTGCGGCTGCCCCCGTCCCGGTAAAACCTTGGCAGGCCTCCGGATACGTTCAAAACTTGTCACCAATTGGTGATTGGTGAGTAGTAGACTCAGATGTAACATTCCTGACTTACGCCGATCTGGCTCTGAACACGGCCCCCATGAAGGACCGTGTCAACCCTAGCATGGCCTTCCTGCTTGCATAGATAACCATGGGATCACGATAGGCGACTACATACAACGAGTGGAGATAGCGGCCCGGAGGGGGGACCCAACAGAATGGAGCAAAACGGAGAAAAAAACAAAAAAGAAGAAAATGAGAAAACCCAAAAAAATATGAAGGACGACGGCAAGACGCCAGAAATTGAAAACGGAAGAGCGAACGTGTTCGCAAGGAGCGGGATATTGCAGAGATCACCAGTGTTGAACCTGTGAGCAGCAAGGACACCAAGGAGAGCTAGGTCTTATGCTAAGCCAGGTGTTCACACCGAAATCCAGCAGTAGCACACCCCAAGAAGGATTGCAGCTTGGGAAGACCAAATTGATGGAGGTCAGGAGGAGGATCAATGAACTCCATGACTTCATCAAGGATAAGAGCAACGTCCACAAGGCAATAAAGGAAATGGTGACGGGCATCAAATCCGCCATTATTGCTGCCGAACGTGAACAGGATGCGCTGAGGACTGCGCGTAACTGCCGAAAGGGCACTGATCGAGGCCAAGGAGAAAGCAGAGTGCTGATTGAACCAGCGACCGAAACGGGTGTGTTTTGTTTCTTCTGTGCTTTTTTTTGCTGCTGAAAACCTTTTCGCATGCGTTTTGTTCTCGAGTGACTGGAGGTGAACTGGTGATCGCATTTAAAAGTTTTGAATACCGTGCGTGTTTTTTTTTTTTTTGATCTCTTGTTGCTTATGCAATGGTGCTTGGTGTGGTCTTGCGTTTTTCTTTGTTGCCCCGTACAACCTCTATCACGCTGATATATTTTTCTGTTGCTGCGATGAGCAACTTCTTTGTGTGGTGTTAAAGAAGACAGTCCGAAAATACATGACCTTGATTATGCGTGGAGTGCGTTCTTTTGTACGTACGAGCTAGAAGAGCGTTATCAGTGATTGCGGTGGTTCAAGGAAAATTAAATAAAGCATTTCTGAAAACATGACGCTGCAAAGTCTCTAGGCCAATCGGGTGAGATCTTTCCATTTTATCTATTTATATTTTATTTTTTGTCACTGATTTATCAAATGCTCTATATTGACGAATAGAGTTGCCAAATCATTCACCCTCCCACTAACACAACTCTTTCCTTCCTGTGACACCTATGAAGGTAGTATGGGTTCCCTGCACCTTCTTAAGTAGATGTTGGATTAACTTTCCCTCCCTTCCCCTGCGATTGTAAGGATGTGGCCAGGTGTATAATGCGATGCTTCTATTGTAGATTTTATTTTCGTGTGGGGAAAATCACTAATCCCAAGTGATATTTTCTGCGTCAACACTCGATATTTTCTGCAAAACGTATTAGTTGACCATTATATAGCCACCCACGATTTGTACAATCGCATATGCTATGCTATGCTATGCTATGCTATGCTTAAGGAAGTTCAAGATTTTCTTGCATCGTTCGACTCGTAGCTCCCGGATGCGGCTGGTAATCATGTGAGTTTTTTTTTCCGTACCCTCGACTTCACCCACGCAATCTTCCTTTACGATCTTCCGTGCCGTAAAGTCACTGATCCCGTGTTCCTTTGCCTTTTTCCTTATTGAACGCACTGGATTCACCCGAATCTTCCTTTTGATAGTAGCGATAACCCTCGGACGTCCTGTGGCCACCTTCGCGGATAGTTGTCCTTTCTTTTCTCGGTCTAAACCCCTTTTGACGATCCACCGGGACACTCCCACGGCGATTGAAATGTCTTTTTGCGACTTTTGCGCGTGGGACAAATCACGAATACGCTGCCACTTCGTCATGGTGCAACTGTCAAACTAAGTAAATCATTTTCTATTATACACAGCCTACTACGGTATGAGCTATAGGTTACGTGCATGCAAAGAAAACCAAGGCATTGTATGCACAGGTGAAACGGGAACCTTATTTGTACGATGGTGCAAACATTATCACGCATACGGTAGGTAGTGGTCCGAATCTATGTTCGCACTGCGCTACGTGCGGACCTTCATAATGTCGGAGAAGAATTTCCCGTCGATTAGAACGTGATCGATTTGGTTTTCTGTGTGTTGGTCAGGTGATCTCCAGGTGGCTTTGTGGATATCCTTGTGGGGGAAAAAGATACTTCGGACTGCCATACCACAGAAGGCTGCAAAGTTCACACATCGTTGGCCGTTGTCGTTCGATACGGCATGCAGGCTGTTTGGTTCGACTACCGAGATAAGCAGTTGGATTGGAATTAAAAGGAAATAAATCAACACACTCTAAAAGCTCTTCATAAAGGGATTCCGTTAAGAGGTTCGAAAAAATTTAAAGATTGAATTGAATAGGATTTTTTAGGTGATAATAAATCAAAATGATCTTGATGACCAACATCCCTAACGTAGCCGTTTTAAGAAATTGAAAAATATTGTTTAGATAATTTGTATTTTTTAGAAAATAATGAAGCGGTGCATTTAGCAACGTGAAGAGCTGCAGTGTAGAAATAATAAAGGTCTAAGTTAGCCATGAGTTATTTGAATAAAATTCGTTCTTCTTTTGTCGTCGCTAAACGGAAGCAACTACAGCAGCTGGAAATTTAAAGTTGAGCTGTTGCTGGTTCGAGAGGATCTCTGGGAGTACGTGACTGGCACGTGCACAGTGCAAACGGAAGCGAACGCAGCAGCGGTAGCGGCGTGGCGAAAATGTGACCAGAAAGCAAGGGCTACAATCGGTCTTCTGGTAGACGATAGCCAACGGAATCTGATCCAGGACACCACTACGTCAAAGGAAGCGTGGGAGAACTTCAAAAGGAACTACGAGCGTACGACGCTCACTTCGAAGGTATCCATCCTCAAGAAACTTTACGACATGCGGTACACCGATGGGGGAGGAAATCGACAAGCACATCACCGAGATGCAAGATCTATTCGAACGGCTGTCGATAGCATGGTAGGTGCTGGATGCTACTTTGCAAGTTGCGATGGTCCTTCAAAGTATGACGGCACTGGAAAGCCGTTTTGATGCTGACCTAAAGTTCGACCTAGTCAAGACGAAGCTGGTAGACGAGGTAGCGAAGCCGGTGGTGCACATTCGGTACTGAAGGCAGGAACGAGGAGGCAAATCGTTTGCCACCATTGCCATAAAGTTGGCCACAAGCTGAAGGATTGTCATTTGCTGGCCCAGAGCAAGGATGCAGAACCACCAAAGAAACATGACTCGAAGCAATCCAGCAGACCTACGAAGGCGAACGCAGTTCGAAGCGGTTCCGACGAGTATGCTTTCATGGCAACCATAGGCAGTGACGTCAACTTGTGGGTGGTTGATTCTGGTGCAACGTCCCACATGGCAGCCAACAAGGAGTTTTTCGACTCACTGGACGAGTCCGTCTCCGAAGACATTGTGCTGGCGAATGGAATGAAGACCAAACCGTTGGAGAAGGTATGTTTTGTATTCAGTGCGTTGGTGAAGAAGGAAATATCAACAGCATGACCCCCAATGATGCGCAATTTGTCCCTGATCTTGAATCGAATCCGTTCTCTGTACGATCTGCAACGAAGAACGGCACCACTGTCATTTTCGACGATGCGGGATGTCGGATTTCCAAGGGCAGCAAGGTTATAGTTCTTGACTCGGTATCTGGCGGTTTGCACATCCTTCGGATCACCCATATGGCGCATATAGTGAACGGCAATAGTCACACGGAAAATTGTCAGCACGCGTGACGACGACGAAAACGAAGCAAGCACTCGACCTCGTGCACACGGATCTATGCGGATCGATGAACACACCAACGCCAGGTTTATGTCGGTACTTCATGGCGATTACCGATGACTTCACGCGGTACTCGCTGGTGTTTTTTTGAAGAAAAGGTCGCAAGTAATTGATTACATCAAGTAATTTGTGCAGGAGATGATGACAACGTTCGGCAGATCACCGAAAGTAATTCGATCGAATCAAGGTGGTGAGGGCATTCGGCAGAATGCCAAAGCAATACTGGGCCGAAGCAGTAAACACAGCGTGTTACCTCCGGAACCGTTTGCCGTCAAGTGCCATGCCGGAAACGCCATACGAACTGTGGACTGGAGAGAAACCAGACGTCACCCATCTTCGGTTGTTCGGATCACAAGCCTTCGTGTGGGTCCCAAAAGAGAAGCGTACGAAATTGGATCCAAAGTCGACGAAAATGACCTTTGTCGGTTATTCGCAGCAGCACAAGGGCTACAGTTTCCTGGATATAGCGACGAACAAGCTCGTCGTATCTCAAGATGCCAGGTTAATTCCAGCAGATGAGGTTCGCGAAACCGTATAGTTTTGTATCCTTTCCAACCTATTTCCGTTGAGGATGATGAGAAACCCGTTGTTACAGCCCATAAATTCGAGTTGGAGCTTTCGAAATCCCATGATCCAATTTTGAAGGGTTTTCTGATGAATTCTTCAGCGCCGGAGATGATTTTGACACTGCCCCCGAGGACGAAGCGGAGGATGTACGACGGTCCAGTCGTAAAAACAAAGGTGTGTTACCGTTGCGGTATCAAGAAACCACCCGTCTAGTGTCCCATCAGTACGATGAACCCCGTACCTATGATGAAGCTATACGCAGCCAGGAACGCCACGAGTGCAAGAAAAACCAGAACAAAAACCAGTCGGATGCAAATGGATCTTCAAGAAGAAGCTGGATGAGTCTGGCCAAGTGATCCGCTACAAAGCACGACTCGTAGCACAGGGGTACAGTCAGAAGTTCGGCAGCGACTACGACGAGGTTTTTGATCCAGTAGCCAAACAAACTACGTTTCGAATGCTGTTGACGATTGCCGCTCGTCGATCCCTGCAAGTCAAGCACATCGATGTGAAGTCAGCATACCTGCACGGAGACCTCACCGAGACCATTTACATGAAGCAACCAATGGGCTATCAAGTAGGATCTGAGGAGGAGGTGTGTTTGTTGAAGCGTAGCTTATACGGGCTGAAGCAAGCGGGTCGTATCTGGAACCAGAAAATCACGGAAACGTTGAAGCAGCTTGGGTACAAGCAATCCAAGGCAGACCCGTGCCTCTACGTTCGGCGCATCGATAATCAATTATCGTTCATATTGTTGTACGTCAACGATATGTTAATTGTGAGTCCCGACAACAACGAATATGAGAGGATCTACTACTACCTGTCGAAACGATTCAGGCTCACGTGCCTGGGGGATGTCACCAACTACCTCGGCATACAGGTGGAGCAAACGTGTTCCGGCAGTTTCTTGTTGAACCAATCAGCTTACATCCGGAAGATTGCTGAAAGGTTTGACATGGGCCAAGCGAAGCCATCGAAAATACCCATGGATCCTGGGTATCCAAACGTGAAGCAAAAGGAGGAGGAGTGTATGCCATCCGGCGAGCGTTCTGGTCGGTGCTTTGCTATACGTTGCGGTGTGAACCAGACCCGATATTGCGATTGCTGCGTCTATTCTGGGATGAAAGGTGAGCCAACCTACCGAAGCGGATTGGTCCGAGGCGAAGAGGACTTTACGGTGCCTCAACGCAACAGCTGACTTAAAGTTTGAGCTTGGCGGAACCGGCGGTCTCGAAGGATTTGTGGATGCAGACTGGGTTGGTGCCAAATCGGATCGAAATTCAAATTCCGGGTTCGTTTTTAAGCTCGAAGGTGGTCCAGTCAGCTGGGCCGCTAGGAAACAGCAATGTGTCAGCCTGTCGTCTACAGAAGCTGAGTACGTTCCGCTATCCGAGTCTAGTCAGGAGCTACTCTGGCTGTTGAATCTAATGGAGGACATAGGCGAGGTCGTCGATGGGCCAGTGGTGATGCACGAGGACAACCAGAGCTGCATCGCCATGCTGTCATCCGAAGTAGGGAGCCGATTGACCAAACACATTCATACACGGTTCAACTTTGTTCGAGAACTGATGTCGACTGGCGTGATGGAAGTCAGGTACTGTCCAACGGAATCAGTAGTAGTAGAAAAATTATGTTTATTTCTGTTGATTATGGTAGTACATTGATTTATCATTTTAATTGATTAGCCTACTTGGCTCTTCATCTTTGTTTAATTTGATATTCTAATTTAATATTTCAAGCATAATTTTTCAAAAGGACGTATGTAACATTGGATAGGAAATTAGAAACATTGGATAGCAATGTTTATATGAGATTATTAAATGCTATTTAGAAGTTAATGCTATTTTTTAAAATCTGTTTGTGCTATTAAATAGATAAAGGGATAACGTTTAAGAAAATTGTGAAAAATGCAGAGTTTTGCAAACACGGACAAGACTTTTGATAAAACAAAATCATACACCTTTTACTTGTGTACTACTCACATACACCCTGATTGATTCGTCGGTATCACACCTTGATTGTTACATACACCCTGCATGATTCGTCTATTTGACAGAAGGGTTTTCACATACGCCAAATCAGATACACCGGTTTTTGTTTTGCAGTGAAGATACGTCGGCAGCTCGAAAAGCATTGTGGAATTGTCGGTTGGTTGGTTTATTCACATAACTCCCCAGAGTTGTGAAATAATCGATGTTAAAAGCGGAGATGAGAGGGTCACCGCATTGTCTGTCGTCAGATGTTATACGTTTTGTGTTTTTCGTATTAAGAAAGCGCTGGTCAGATTGGTATGTGAAGTTCAATATTAAAGTCAAGATTAAAGTGCAATTTTATTAGAATACTTTTGAAATAATAGACATGTTGCTCCCGGAAATACAAAAACAAACATACAAACTTGACGCATTTGCTGATTGATAGTGGTTGCTTTGTTTTTTCACATACGACGCTTCACTGTGAGCATATCTGCAGTTTTTGTGTTATCATCAAATTTTAACAGTTAAGTCATGTTGGCAATAAAAGGGTGTATCAACACCATTTTAAAAACAATGAAAGAAGGTCACATAGGGCGTTCATTAAATATATTCTCCATAATGCATTACAATTTAAAACCTTGTTTTTCATTAACTCGTAGGAAAAGCATGTATTTTATATTCGGTTAGATGCAAAATATCGATTTGTTTATTTTTGCGACTTACGTCCTTTTGAAAAGTTATGCTTGATTTGCGTTTTTTAACTAGTTTACAGAATATCCCTTTGGGGATGTGTTTTATTTGAATTGAAAAAAAAGTGATAACCTACCTAACTACGAGTATAACTTAACCTAACGTGCTAGATCGCGTATGATCTGATGATTTGATCACAGACAGGTTTCCAGGATGAATACTCTCCGTTCTTCTAATGTCTGAATTCCAGCCAGGATGTGGATCTCAGAATTTCTAGTCCACGGGGGACTGTTTAGGATCATCCTAAAGATCTTGTTCTGGATCCTTTGGAGTTTAAGGTGATGGCATTTTGTGCAACTCTCCCAGATTGGCATACCGTACTCGATTACTGGAAGGATGATTTGTTTGTAGACAGCAAGCTTATTTTTCAGGGACAGGGTTGACTTCCTGTTGATAAGTGGATACAACGATCTTATCAAGATGTTGCACTTGGTTTTCGTTTTGTCAACGTGCTCCCTGAAAAGAAGCTTGCTGTCTAGTGTTAGCCCGAGGTACACGACCTCTTTGGACCATTCCACCACTGTGCCGTTCAGGCAGATCTTGTTATTCTCCGACGGAACAAGTCTAGGAGATTTAGAGTGTGGAAAGATAATGACCTGGGTCTAAGCCGCGTTGATACGGATCTTCCAGCTGTTGAAATATTCAGACAGAACGTCCAGGCCTCTCTGAAGCTTGGCAGTCAGGGCTCCGATGACCCTACCCTTGTAGACGATGGATGTGCCATCTGCGAACAGAGACAACGATCCACCATCAGGGAGAGCCGGCATATCGGAGGTGAACAGGTTGAATAGGATGGGGCCAAGAATGCTTCCTTGTGGAACCCCGGCACCGATGTTGAAAGCATCCGATGAGATGCCATTCAGAGAGACTCGGAACGTCCTGTCTGATAGATAGTTGTTTATGATCTTCACTAGAAAGATTGGAAGACCGTACTGCTGCAATTTGAACACCAGGCCATCATGCCAGACATTGTCGAATGCTTTTTCAACGTCCAACAACGCCATGGCAGATGTTTTCGAAACAGACTTGTTTCGTCTGCGAATGTTTGTTACTCGAGTCAGCTGGTGGACGGTCGAACGACCTTTCCGAAAACCAAACTGTTCCTCGAGTAACAAGTTGTTTTCATCGGCAGATGTTAGGAGCCGGTGGTACAGTGCTCTTTCGAACAGTTTTGATAACCCTGAGAGAAGGCTGATTGGTCGATAACTTGAAGGAGAGGACGGATCCTTCCCAGGTTTCCGGATGGGTATGACTTTAGCTGACTTCCAACACGAGGGGAAGTAGCCAAGTCTGAGGCACTGTTTAAAAATCAGTGCCAGATGGTTGTAGAATCTGGAACTCAAGTGATTGAGTTCCAGATTCAGGATGTTGTCGAAACCTGGGGCCTTCATGTTTTTAGATGATTTGATATAGGCCAACAGTTCGTCAGCCGTAATCTCGGATTCCTCTGGAAAAATGTTAGGAATATGAAGAAGATTGGTTGCATTTTCAGCAACCTCAGATTCATGAGGGCTGACGATGTTTTGTCCGAGATTATGGGAGCTGACGAAGTGTTGACCTATCGCGGCAGCCTTCTCTTCAGGAGTTATCAGATAAACCACTGGATCGCCGGGACGATCCAGTGGGGTCAGTGGGGGAATGGGCCTAGGCTTGTTTTTAAGAATTTTTGTAAGTTTCCAGAAGGGCTTAGCACAATCTGGGAGAGAGCGGATCTTACTAGCAAAATCGTTATTTCTGAGATCCACCAACCTGAATGATCTTTGTTAATCGATTACAATTGGTCTTCCAGTTAGGCAGGTCAGTACGCTGGTACTGCCTATGAATGGTGTTACGGAGTCTAATGAGATCTTTGGTAGGGCTGTCAAGGTTCAGAGTGTTACTCACCTGTCTGGATACTGGCACGTGTTGTTCCCTGGCCCGGGAAATCGCCTCCTAAGCCTTTTTCATAAGTTTCTCATGATTCTCCATCTACAGCAGTACAATGTCGAAGATGTGCATAAAATTCCCTACAGCTCATTTTGACACCAAAATTAATTAATTAATAATTATCTGATCATTAACTATACTGAAAAACAAAAATAATGTTATTCACAAATATTATTGCAGATATGGAAAGTGTGGTGAAATTCATAAAATAATTGATCAAGAGTTTGTGATTTTAGTTGCTCAAATCTTTTGGTGAGCGACTATGTTCCATGATGTCACAACGTTTTACACTTCTCAACAGCTACGCACCAAAATGTTTCAAGCTACTCAAATCACAAATTCTTGATAAATTCTTACAGAAAATTTAACGCACTTACCAAGTCTGCAATAATATTTAAGGGAAACCTTTATTTTTTTTTCAATTATAGGATAAAAAAAAATGTAAAAAACAGGTAATACCGTTGTAGCGTAACGTAGAATCTGTCAATAATTTTCTGATTTTTACAATTACCCCGTGACCGGCCTCAATGTGACCGATAACCTTAAAAATTATCCGAATGTCCCCAGGAAAATAGGTCAGATTGGGAAACAAACAGAATTGATTGAACCCTTTCAGTGCACTGAATGTCACCCATCTATTGGCTCCGGTATCTCACCTGCCACAAAAACTTCCCTGCTGGCGCTGAGCTCACCTTTCTCCTCTCATTCGTCGTTCTATATAATTTGCACAATTGTGCAGAAACGAACCTCAGTTGAAAGTGTATAAATCATTTCCCGTTCGCCCGTATGTACCCGTAGAATCCGGACGGAAGGTAGCAAGGGACGCCCTATTTGATGAATGAATTTTGCAATTATGTTTACGTGCCAACATGAGCCAGATTTCACCGAACGATTTGATATTCCTACAAAATGCGATGCTAGAAAAAAAAAAAAGAGGTGGAAGAGACTTCCGAGGTCTCCGGAACAATTCTAATGTATTCAATACCTTTTCTGCCAGCTTTCGTTGGTTGTTGTCGTTTTTGTCATATGCGTAAATATAGAAACAAGGAAAGGTAAGTGTGAGAGTGCCCTTCCGGCGATTGATTTCGAAGCGACTGTGCGGTGTTTTAAAACTAAACTAACCTTTAAAGCGACCCTAAAGAGCAGGGAAAAAAAAACGCAGTTAGCAGCACGTTTTGCGATGATTGCGAATTGAGACCTGTGGAAGCTAGGGTGGTTCTCAAATAAATAGTTGATTGTTGATAAAAAAAATGAGAGAGAGAGAATGTAATGAAATCAAGAATTAAACAAAAAGAGTAAAAACTGAATCAGTTCGTGTTCTATAGATAATGAAAAGTGACAAACGCAACTGAACAAAAGGGACGGATCACTTTCTGTATCAATTTTAACAAAAGAAGTAGCAATATGAAAAGAGGCAGAGGGGTGGCAGAAAAAAATAAAGAAGTTGAACTTTTACCTTGCACGAGAACCAACCGGCACCGGTATGTGGAGCTAAAACAGGAAAGGTCTTCAGTTTTCGAACCAGGAAGACATCCAACGGCGAGTGACACGGGATCGGTTTTAATGCTTGCAAAATTATGTCAATTGTCTCCTGGGCTGGCACTTCTAGTATGATGATGATCATGAAGAAATGAAACACAAGGGATGAAAACGTGTTTTGAACATACTGTAAGCGTGATCCTTTGGGTTCGGGACGATTTCAGCTATCTACGATGAGCAGGTCACCTCGAAATTATCTAAAACATTTCACAACATCATCGTTTGAGGAAATTGTACCCCATATCTGATACGTACTCAACCTATTAAAACGAGGGCTGTCAATATTGTTTACATTATCTAATGTCCAACTCCTCCCATCAGAAATTGAATCCATCTCAGATGAATGAAATGTTAATTCGTAGCAACAGCCGATTCAGTCAATATCGACCGAAGGAATCGCCATCCTTTCGGAAACATTCCAGACACGGCGGAGCCCAAGCTGGAGACCAGTCGGTCCAAACCGAGGTGGCTGTTCTTCCTCACCTTTCCGAATTTCTCCTAATGGACAGCATGATATTGGACTTTTTTCTTATTGTATTCACTCCAAACCCTTGTGGAAAGTATCATTTATATTTCCTCCATGACTGTGCGGGCTTTGTTTGGAGCTGGGCTTTCGCTTCCTTTGCGTGCCACTTGTAAATGGTCTGTTGCAAGCACATTCATCATTTGCGGTTCTGCTTTATGGATTCCCATGTTCGAATTCTTTCCTGTCGTCAATGGATGCGAGGTGAGGTACGAGGAATGCGCTCATTTGCGTTCTTTTTCTCTGACACCTTCAATAATGGCAGCATATTAGCAGTGATATTCTGTTTTTTTTTCGATCATTCATGGCATTCAGTTCGGTTGTGTCGAATTGAATCGAATGAAATGTTTTCTGCGTGAGTTGTCATTTTTTTTTTCACGGCCAATGTACACCGGAAAACAATAGTAAGATTAGAACTTATATGTAAGAACACTGTCTTTAGCATGCAAAGTATCAAGGATCAAAAAAAATAAGACCATGCTGAAGGTGGCTGGGTTCGATTCCCGGTCCGATCTAGGATATTTTCGAGTCGGCCTGGGCAATGAGTATGATTGTACTTGCCACACAATTATACTTATGCAAAAAATTTAAAGGTATCGAAAGTTCTCAATTAATAACTGCGGAAGCGCATCTAGAACACTAAGTTGAGTGCACGCAATAAGCTAATATGCGTTAATCAATAAGCTTGAAATGCGAAGAAGAAGAAGAAGGTCAAAACATTTATGATCACTATACTAAATCATAAAAAGATAAGTCGCGTGAAAAAGGTAGTTCTGAATCTAAAGCTTTTTTTTCCTTGATTTGTTTTCCGTCGATCTTGTTTTCCGTGCTGAGCACCAATGTTACCGACCCCAAGGAGGCAGCTCCCACACTTGGACCCTACCTATCGATCCATCAACTCATGAACCGGGGACCAACGGCTTTACTTCCGAAGGGGATTTTAGGATTTAAGTATGCACAGAAGTTCAAGATTCTTGGATTCACAATAAATCTTCGTTGAATTTTGATACGTAATAGATTCAATACCTCAACTTTGATGCTAGAAGCCTTACAATGGTTGTCGGTGAAGCAAAGAATTGTATATTTAACTATGGTGTTCATTTTTAGAGTAGGGAACGGTTTGCTGCCTCGATATTTGTGTGATCGAATTAAAAGAGGAAGTGATTATCATAGATATAATACTAGAAACGGGGATGAAATAAGAACACCATATTTTTTGACTTGTGCTTTACATAATGCATTATTTTTTAAATGAATAAATGTTTTCAATTCGATGCCTAGACCTATCAAACGTTCAGCAACTTTAAAAGAATTTAAAAGACAGTGCATTTCACACGTTCTGTTTTTTGAACAGTTATCCAGTGATTTTTTATGAATTGATAAACTATGTATCTTGACGAAGTTATCTGTAACGGATTATTTTATATGGATAGCTGTCACCGTTTATTTTACAGCAGTTCAGCTTCGAACCTGTTCGGATACGGTTGTGTATAAGTTTATTTCTGTTTTGTGCGTGCGTTCGCTGATTTTGCCAGATTAGCGCTGGCACTCTGCCTCCCGGACGGTTATACGTGTGTGATTGGTGGTTTTCTCGCTTTCCGAGAAGTTTTGGAATCGAAAAAGAAAACGTGATGCATCATGTTTGCAGGCATCAGAAGAAGTGTCGCTATCTGCGTTGTATGTTTTTTTTTCTTCGCTTGTGCTCCCGGTACAGAAATTTGTGGCGTCGCGTGTAATAGTTTTTGATTTCAGTTTGTTTACGCGTTGTATGATTTTGTGAGCGGTCGCTTCGTGTTCGCGTCATGGAGCAATCGACTACATTCAACCAGAGGATTGATCCCCGTAGGGCGGGTCTAAGATCGGAGCTACTACACCAAGCGTGACATAGCTGCTTGCAAGGGATTCAGTTGGACTGATTTGGTGAGATTGTTCCATTTTTCTACTTTTGTCTATTTAAACTTAAATTCTATGAATGCGTATCGTTTGGAATCATTTGATTCGGATGAGACTCTTAACTTTTATTTGTTTACATTGTGTTTCAATTGGTATTCTTAAGAACTTCATAAAATAAGGTTTCAATATTTAAATTGAGCAGATCGACTAGCCTGGTGGCTGCCGCTTTTGCTTACTGAGTAGAAGACCGTCGGGGATCCACATTGTAAAGATTCCCTATTTTCAGCTTTTTTACAGGCTGGAGTTGTTGTTTGAACCATTTAGGCTCTGAACCATTTGGTGGATTATTTTAACTTTTGGTTAAAATTTGACAGATGAAAAGTTATCGATTAACCCTGCTATCCGAGCATGGTTATTTCTGACAGACAAGAAGTTAAATTTTGACAACCGTGGCTCGAAAACCGGTCGATCGACAGCACGGGGATTTTCGAACATAGAAAATAATTTTCGAGATGTCACTTTTAACCACGAGTTAAATTTAACTCGGCAAATGGTTCACAGCCTTAGTTTATCAATTCAATTTATCTGTATAACAATTATTCACAAGCATGCTTCCAGGTCAATTCAAGAATAGTTTGATGATGATAAATCTTCCTAATATTCACATTACAGTTATGACCCGATCCTGTCAATCTCTCCGCGCATCAGACTGTTATTTTTCAATAATTCCACATAATTGTAATTTCATACCTTCCTCCTTCAAGATGAATGTTTAAGATACGCATACTTTGCTAGCTGACAAAATGGGGTCATTGCTGTATAATTATTCTCTTTTTGCAGCCTTCATTCAGACTGGATCTATTGATTTCATCATGATCAGCTCTTTGATGACGGAACATCACTAGATTTATACTGTAATGATTCACTCTTACAGCTTTCACCCTGGTTTTGTCTGTTGATTTGATTTGTTTGAATTGGTTTTCAGCTCTTTGGTGTTGGCAGTCGCGGGCGATCAATTTTGCTCATGCTCATGCTCTATGTTCATTTTCAGCATTTCGATGATGGAACGTCTTCAGATTTATATTATAAGGGGGCTTATTACGGATGTCACATCACGGTGAAAAGTTGTCACTTGTCGTCACGGTGAAGTGATTCACATTTGATTTGTACGGTAATCACGGCTCTTATTCTGAGTATCACTTTCTTATCACCGTGTAGTGACACCCGTAATAAGGCCCAATGATACACCATTTGGTTTTGGCTTCGGGCAAATCCAAGTATAATGCATGATAACACTGATTCATTTAAAACCATGGTCGCATCACTTATCAAGGTGAATCCTGATCCAACGAACCCAACTTACTAACAAAATCTCCTTTTCTGTGTCTTTTGTTGGAAATTTCAGGGTTACATCTTCCTTATTGGGAGCTGAGGAGACATAGAGCTGCATCATATTGTATGTAAAATAATTATTATTTTCATTGCGGAATACCAGTTTTTTTTATCCATATAAATGTATTTTCATTATTACGTATTTTAATGTTCTGATATATTTCATTTCTCCATTACATATGTTTACTATATATATAAATAAATACTGGGTTGGGAGGGAGCATCAGGGTATCATTTGACCTGAAACTGGACGATTGGAGTGGTATGACAACCGGAGTCTAGGAGGGAATAAACACTATCATTTTCTTTATCCTACCGATTCGATTGTGATGGTGTGAATTCTACTCCAACAGTTTCAGTGAGATTGACGCGCCCTTCTTAACAAACCATCCTGTAGGAAGCTTAATAAGTATTGCGAATTGCGTTATTCGATTTGTTGGATCGTATCGTTGGAAGGAGATTCTTAAATTCCCGTGGATTTCGCGTAAGTGTCTCTGCTTACGGGTCCACCCCACCGTTTTTGGCCCTTCATACAGCGATATTGTGAATTCAGATCGGTAGCTCAAATTGATCTTGCTATTAAGTGGAGCTGCATACAAGACAAGATCTTCGAAGGGATGGTGGCTACCTTACATACATTACATACATAGCTGTCACCGTTTATTTTACTAGTGGATGTGCACTAGACTGATGCAAAATTTGAGATTTTCGCTCCACAGTGCTCAAACGGTTTCAAATCAGGTCCTGATTAGCCTCCCAAAATTTAAACTCATTTGGTAAGAAACTGACTTGGCACAAACTATTCGAAGTTTATATGGAAATTACTATGGGAAAACCAAACTTTTTGTTCATTGTCTTTTACCCATTTTCCATATTGCTTTTTCGAAAATTTCAATAACTATTCTTACGGGAAAATTTCTAAGCTACAACTTAGCGTAACATCGTTTTTCAGCAAAATGTCAAATTAAATTGTTATTAATTGTTTAAGAGATTGATAATCTTATGGCATGATCAAGCAGCTGTTCTGTTAGCAACACTGTATTCTGCAGTGTGACATAGTAGCCATGATATTTGTGCTCTATTCTTCTCACCAGAAACACCAGTGTTGCCTGCTGAACAGTTGAATGAGCATAATCATAAGACATCAGTGACTTGAATCATTAATAACTTTTGTTCTGTGCATTTGATTGAAAAGTGGTTTTCAACAAAGTTTTTAACAAAGCTGGGAAAATTTGCTACAATTACTGTTATCATTTTTAAAAGCATAGTGATGTGATTAATTGTTAGATAAATATGAACAAAAACATAAGTTTTCCCATAGTGATTCCCATATAAACTTGAAATGGTTTGTGCCAAGTCAGTTTCTTACTAAAGTAGTTCAAATGTTGGGATGCTAATAAGCACCCAATTTGGAACCGTTTAAGCAATGTGGAGCGAAAATTTCAAATTCTGCATCAGTCTAATGTGCACAGCGTCATCATAAACCACCAAATCGACGCAGATTCGGATGCAATTGACCCAGATTTCAGGCAATGCAACTTTGATTCACTTAATGCCGCGTGTTCGTCGATCGACTGGCAGCTTCTGAACACACTGTTGATGCAAACGTTATCTTGTTTTATGACAAGCTGTATGAGATTATTCACTCAATTGTTCCTCGTCGCCGTCGTCTTTCAAGTTGCGTCAACAGGAAGCCTGAATTGCGAAATCAGCGTAATAGATTGAGGAAAGCACGCAAACGATATTTCGCTGATAATCGAACGAGAACAGAGATTTCCTTCATCTAATTGAATCATCCTATAATGAACTTCTCTCTTCAAGCTACCAAATATACATGCGCAAACTTAAAACAAAATCCGTCGTTGTTCTGGAGGTATGTTGAAAAGTAAAAGGCTAGCAATCGTGTACCGAATTACGTTATCTACGGTGATTCCATGCCCAGCACACCTGAAGATTTTTTTTTTTTTTTCTTTGGATTGTTTTTCCCGTCGATCTTGTTTTCCGTGCTGAGCACCAATGCTACCGACGTGCCAGGAAGGCAGCTCCCACACCTGGACCCTACCTATCGACCCATCAACTCATGAACCGGGGACCAACGGCTTTACTTCCCATCCGAAGGAAGGCGTGATCAGAGATGTTATGCCTCAGAACATCCCGGCGGCGCCGACTGGGATTGAACCCAGGCCTGCTGGGGTGAGAGGTAATCACGCTTACCACTACACCACCGGCGCCGTTAAACACCTGAAGATGCTGCCAATCTTTTTTCGAATTTTTTCAAAGTGTGTTCTGTTCAATTTCTCCTGTACCTCGCCCGGATTGTTTCCAACACGTGCCATCTTATGGTATCCACCTTCCAATCTTCAGTTTTTCTTGTGACGAAGTGTTAAGTACGTTGGCTAAATTAGATGCTTCGAAAGGAGCGGGAGTCGATGGTCTGCCACCGATATTAGTGAAGAACTGCGCTGCATCTCTGGTTGAACCATTGACGTTACTGTTTAACTGTTCGTTAGAACAAAAAACGTTCCCAAGTTTATGGAAAATTGCGTCAATGATTCCTGTACACAAATCTGGCAGTTTAAACATTGTGGTAAACTATCGAGAGATTTCATTTCTCTACTGTCTGGGAAAGGTTCTCGAATCACTAGTGCATAAGGTCGTGCTGAATGCAGCGGAACCGATTATCTCTGAGTATCAGCACGGATTCATACCACACCGGTCTACTACAACCAACTTACTGTGCTATACCAACGTACTGTTCCGTGAGATACAACGTCGCAACCAGGTAGACTCTATTTACATCGACTTTTCGAAAGCGTTCGACACGTCCCGCATGCCTATGCCACAGAAAAACTGAAACACGTGGGATTTCCGGATTGGATTGCGGACTGGATAAGGTCATATCTAACGGGTCGAAAGGTATTTGTGCAAGTGAACTCGTCTCGTTACAATACGTTCGACATACCATCTGGCGTACCACAGGGTAGCGTGTTAGGACCTTTGCTCTTTGTCCTCTTTATTAACGACCTGTGCCTTCGAATATCCTCTGGAAAGCTCCTTTATGCTGATGACCTCAACATCTTCAGAATTATCGCGTCTGTACTCGATTGTATTGTACTGCAGGCTGACATCGACGTAGTGTCAATCTGGTGCAAAGAGAATGGTATGAGCGTGAACATCAATAAATGCAAAACGATCACATTTAGTCGCTGTTTGTCAACGCTCACTCACCAATATAACTCCGCTAGAACGTGTGCAAGTTATTCGCGACTTGGGAGGACTACGGGCCTTCCTTAGCTCAGTCGATAAAGGCGCAGCTACAAAGCAAGACCATGCTGGAGGTAGCTGGGTTCGATTCCCGGTTCGATCTAGGAATTTTTCGGGTTGGAAAATTTCTCGACTTCCCTGGGCATAGAAGTATGATTGGACTTGCCACACAATCATATCAATGCAAAAATGATACAGGCATCGAAAGCTCTCAATTAATAACTGTGGAAGGGCATCTAGAACACTAAGTTGAGAGCACGCAATAAGCTAATATGCGATATGCAATAAGCTTGAAAAGCGAAGAAGAGAGAGAGAGAGAGAGAGGGAGTTATAATTGACTCTAAACTTATAGCGAATTCGTTTATTATTCAGTTCCAACCTGGATCGGGTATTAAGATTGGGTCTGATTGTTTTCTGACAAACGTCAGTTTGCTTGTTTGTTTTTAAAACCTAGCTCAAGTTGAGGTTCACACTGACAAAAAGTTCGGTTTCGCACTGGGTTGGAACTGGTGTTAACCCCGATAATAAACGAATTCGCTATTAGATTCAGCGAACATGTCTCCACCATGACAGCAAAAGCTTTCTCCGTACTCGGGTGTATTCGTCGTAATGTTTCTCAACTAACCGATGTGTACACATTAAAATCACTCTTTTGTGCTTTAGTGCGCAGCATTCTGGAATACGCTGCCCCGGTGTGGGCACCATATCACACGTCCCAGGTGATCCGCATTGAACGTATACAAAAAATGTTCATACGATTTGCACTCCGGAACCTACCGTGGAATGATCCCGTGAATCTTCCTGATTACCAACAAAGGTGCCGTTCAATCAACTTAGAGTTGCTATCAGTGAGACGGCTGAGATTGCAACAATTGGTTGTATTCGACATCCTGACGAACAACACCGACTGTCCAGATCTTCTACAGGAAGTTATGCTTAACGCACATCAGCGCCAATTACGAAACTCTGCCCTTATTGTCATTCCCAGTCACAGGACTAGTTATGGGTTTAATAGACCGCTAAGTTCCTGTCCTAGAGCTTTTAATGCTATTTGTGGTAACTTCGATTTTAATTTAACTAGGCTCTGTTTTAAAAATAGGTTAAGAGTAAATGTGATAGGTTAAGATTAGTCTGTGCGAAACCGTCGAAGGTTGAATAAATAAATAAATAAAATAAAAATAACGACTTTTGACGTAGGACTACGTCTGTGATTTCTATATTCGGGTACACTTTGTGAACACCGAAAATGGAACATGTAACAAAATTATGAAAAATTTTGAACGTTAATAACTCAGCTGCTCCTGGATCAATTTCAATAATTTTATCACCAATCGATCAGAAATATTTCTACGTATCCTGCTGACTGTGGGCGTCTTAGTGGAACACCTTTATAATGAGAGGGAGAAGGATTAGTAATTTCCATTTAATTACACTACCTTATTTGCTTATCCTTGAAAGATACGCGTATTTCGTCTACAATTTGCAGACTTCTTCAGTGTCTTGTACTAATACTCGACTGTCTTGTACTAATACGATTTCTAAGTATCTGTTAAAGACTTTATATTTTTTCAAAATGTCACTATTGAATATTCCACAAATGTGCAACTGTTGCTTTGAACATTAAAATTATCACCTATTGCCTGTGAAAAGCGATTTCCCTAACACAGATTTCAAAGTTGAATTCCATCAGGTCTCACCAAACGGTGTTTATTCAATCACCGCGTGGTGAGTGGTGGTGTTCTCCAGTACCCAACGAAAGGCTCCCACAAGCAGCTAGGTACCAACGCTGGCCTCAACCACTGATGTGATTCTGTTCCAATCACCCTATGTGGTGGTGTTCGGTCGTCGACAGCAGCAGTGCTTTCGGCACGTGGCGTTGAACATTGTTCTCCAGTGCGCAACCAAAGGGTTCCTACAGCCACATGAGCATCCATAGAAGCAGGAAGAAGCCAAGGCTCGTCCACGCAAATCAACATCACCACCAGGTAGGATGAGACTTTCCCTACCTAACGGTAATGTTGGTTTGCGTGGGCGTGCCTTGAATTCCTAAAAATCATCAAGAGAAGTCATTGTTTACAAAAGCTGTTAGCCTAATTCCAGCTCAATCTTGATATGGTAACTGACATCCTTGACAAATGTCCAAAAATACTCTTTTCCAAATTTATGGTGGTGCTGAAAAGGACCGTTTTGTCGTGATGGTTGAGTAATGCAGAGCTATTAGGGTATTGAACACAGATGAGGCTGGTGAGCTGTATGCCCTCATTTCCCTCATCCTCATTCCAGGTGACGTGCTTGACTTAGATGACCATAGCTTTAAGGCAACATTGGGGGTGCGATTTCAAAATCCAAAGTCGGTCGTGGTATGAAGGTGGTCTGATTTTGATCCAGAGATGATGGAATTTAATTCTTAATACGCCAATCGATAGGGATTTTTTCAACAAATCTGTTAAAATTAAGACTTTATCATTTTTCAAAATGTAACTGAAAATTTAACGGATGAGCAACTGTGCATGAGCAATATCAGACTCTGGAACATTGCTAGCTTTTTATAAGATAATCTCAGAATTAATTTTTGGTATCCTGTACTATGGATACGAAAAAAAAAATCCGGGCTTGATTCATTCATTCATGATTTTAAGAGAAATATTACGATTCATATTGGTCAACCCGGGGTCAACATGGCAATTCCAGTGTATTGCCAGTGTAACCCGAAAATTTGGTACTGGTGGTTCTGTCAAACTTGAAGGAGAAAGCTGAAGCAACTCGACTGAAGTCTAGATAATAATTTGATTTCAATAAACTCAGTTTGCATTAGTCACTCGTCAAGTACAGTTGTCTTTCTTTTTCCCTCCAAGAGGTTATGGACCTTTGCTAGATTGGAGTGGTACCGTAGCAACCGAAGCAACAAGAGTGAAAAATTTCAAGCTCATTTTTAAGATTTTTACGTTCCTCGTTCCGTCGCGCTATTAGAGATTGAAGAAATTCAAATATCAAAGCAAAATGGAACGATTGAGAATTATCAAACTTAATGGATCCAATTATTCAATCTGGGAAATGAAAGTGGAATTCCTGTTGATCTGAGATGAGCTCTGGAAATACGTAACCGGGAAGCGACCAGAACTCGGTGCAGAGCCTAGACCAGCGGATGTAGCAGCAGTTGCAGCGTGGGACAACGGAGACCAGAAGGCGCGTGCCACAATTGGCCTTTTGCTTTAGGACAAGCAGTTAAATCTCATCAAAGGGTCGAAAACGGAAAAGGAGATATGGCACCTGTTACGAGAACACTACGAGAAGGCAACACTAACATCGAAGGTGTCGTTACTCAAGAGGATCTGCGATAAGAAGTATTCTGATGACGAGGACATCGAACGGCACATGTTCGAAATGGAGGAATTGGACCAGAGTCTGCAGGTGGCCATCATACTCCGTAGCTTACCGGAACCGTTCAATACTTTAACTACGGCGCAGGAGAGCAGAGCAGTCGACGAGCTCACTCTGGAATTGATTAAATCCAAGCTAGTAGACGAGGTGTCGAAATGCTGTTCCGAAGCACGTGGTGAATCAGTTCTGAAAGTGGATATGAGGAAGCAAAAGATAACGTGCCATTTTTGTCAAAAGCCTGGCCATAAGCAAAAATATTGTCGCGCAATGATGAAACAAGAAGGAAGCCAGAGCATGTCTTGTGGTCAGGGTGAGAAGTGGAATGCTCCCAGGATGAATGCGGCTCGTCAAGAAACCCGGAGCGACGTGGAGCTGGAATACTCGTTTGCGGCAAGAAGCAACATGAACCTGGTAAATGCGTGGGTAATCGACTCAGGAGCATTTGAGGATTTGGATGGAAGCGTGCAGCAGGAAGTCATTTTGGCGGACGGCAGGAAAGCGTCTGCAAAGGGAATCGGATCGTGTCATCTGACATTCGTTTCTCCCGAGGGTGAACACTCCAAAGTAGTTCTCACAGATGTATTGTACGTGCCGGATTTTGAGTCGAACCTCATCTCCGTGAAGAAGCTTACCGTGAAAGGTGCTACTATAGTCTTCGATGCCAATGGATGCCGTATTAGCGTCGGGTTTTTTGACAGATAATGCATTGGCTAACTGTCAAAAAACCCAAAAACGTATCTATTGTGCGCCGGCATAACTCTGATCGACGATTTCAACCGCTATTGTGTCGTGTTTTTCCTGAAAAACAAATCAGAGGTGAGTGATCGGATCAAGGAATACGTGTAGTTCATGAAAACGCTGTTTGGTAGAACGCCTGAAGCCATCCATTCGGATCGAGTTCCAAAACTACGTGTTAGATAGATTCTGCAAAGAAGAAGGAATCAAGCAGCAGTTTACCATTATATATATCCCCCAACAGAACAGTGTATTGGAGCGAAATAATTGTTCACTGGTGGACATGGCGCGTTTCATGCACGAATAGAAATCTCCTTATAGGGGAACTGCAGGTAATGTCGGCCTTAGTGTCCCTAATTTTGGGCCCATACATAAATTCAGCAATCGACATAATTTTCAATAGCAACCAAACATATCCATTAGTAACGTCCCAATAACGCGTTCATCTAGATAAAATTGATAAATAGCAGATTTTTAACGATGGGCCCAATATTAGATCCATAGGCCAATATGAGAGACATTTCCCCTACCTTTCGGCAAATTTCTATTGCTGATTATACATAAAATGTATAAGTCAACTAATAAGCAGACGCCTTGCAAAAAGTTAATGTAGATCATGTGTCAAATTAAATGTATAAGCGCTCACACATACCTTTTATGCATTCTAATAGGACCTATGTGGTTTGTCTTATGGAATGTATAAGGCTGATGTTTTGGCAAAAATGTATAAGTGTAACACATGAATAAAATAATTGATTTTCGTTTCGTGTGGTCATCGATTCACGTTTGCCGTTGATTTACTGGGCCGAGGCTGTCAACACGGCCAATTATTTGCAGAGCCGTTTGCCAACCAAACCTTTGCAGAAAACTTCGATCGAAATGTGGAGTGGATCAAAGCCGGATCTAAGTAATTTGAAGATTTTTGGATCACAAGCGTACGTGTGGATTCCCCAACAGAAGAGCTCCAAGCTAGAGGCGAAATCAAGGAAACTGCACGGGAAAAAAAGAGTTCCCATATTCGTGAACCACCGTTTTCGGGAACGGTTTTTTTTCCGAGTGGTGTTCATTGGATATTCTCTGCAGCACAAGGCATATCGCTTCATAGATCCTGAGAACGACTAGCCGTGATGCAGTATTCCTAACGCCGGAGGAGGTTCCGGCTACCGAACCTCATAAGGGAAGTATGATTGATTATCCCTTTATCGTTCACTGGTGGAGATAGCGCGTTTCATGCACGGATAGAAATCTCCTTATAGAGGAAATGCAGGTAATGTCGGCCTAAGTGTCCCTAATTTGGGCCCATACATAAATTCAGCAATCGACTAAATTTTCAATAGCAACCAAGCAATGAATCTGCTAAAGTCGATGACGTCCCCGTTGTTCCAGTAAAGGAACACGACGAAGACGGTGACTCCAGCGATGAGGATTTCTACGGCTACGAGTCAACTTATGATGATTTTCAAAATCAAACGACCGACGATGAAGACCAAACTCTGGAAGAGAGTGGATCAACCGATGGACCGATGGAGAATGGTGTTGACACTCCACGGCGGTCCGACCGTGCTAATAAAGGTGTACCGTCGAGTCGTTATCCAGATGTAGTCACGTTGGTAGCGGACCATCGAAATGAGCCAAATTGATACCAGGAAGCCATGGATTGCCCTGAAAGCGAACAGTGGAAACGAGCAATGGAGGAGGAGATCGAGTCGCTTCGAGAGAATGCCACTTGGGAAGTAGTCAGACTACCCGCTGACAGGAAGGCCATCGGAAGCAAGAGGATGTTTAAGAAGATGTTCGATGATAACAGCAACATAATACGCTACAATGCTCGTCTAGTTGCCCAAGGATACAACCAGAAATACGAAACGGACTATGACGAAGTATTTGCACCGGTTGCGAAGCAAACGACTATTCGTACCCTCCTGAGTATCGCTGCACGTCGGAACCTCATAGTGCAGCACGTTGATGTCAAAACGGCATACCTTTACGGCAAATTATTCGAGACGATCTTTATTAAGCAGCATGCTGGATTTGCGTCTGGTGCCAAGAATGATGTCTGCCTTTTGCGAAAGAGCCTGTATGGTAAACGGGCGGGAAGAGTGTGGAATGAGAAAATCAGCGAGGTGTTACAGGAGCTCGGATACGTACCATCCGAATCCGATCCTTGCCTCTACGTGAGAACATGCCATGGAAAGAAGTCTTTCATCTTGCTTCTATGTAGACGATATGCTGATTGTAACGCAAAACGAAGAATAATACGGAAAGGTTTGTAAATTTCTGCAGCGACATTTCAAAATCACATGTCTTGGAGCAGTATCCAACTACCTCGGTATCCAGATTCAGAGAACGCAAAGTGGCCAGTTCCTGTTGAATCAGAGCGCTTACATCCGGTTAAGTTTAGACAAGACAAAGCGAAGCCGTCTCACATTCCAATGGACCCAGGATATCCGAATCTACAACAAATGTAGAAGGATGTGATGCCTTGGCACGAGGAGTTCCTAAGCTTAGTAAGTGCTTTGCTATATATTGCGGTGAATACGAGGCCTGACATTGCCATTAGCGTATCCATTCTGGGACGCAAGGTTAACCGTTCCACCGAAGCGGAATATGTCGCCGTATCAAAAGCTAGTCGTGAGTTACTCAGGCTTCTTAAGCTGATGAAAGACAGAGGAGAGTACGGAGCTGATGGTTGCTAACGTACTCACGAAGCAGTTAGCACGAGTCAAACTAGAGCAGTGTGGAAGAAGATTGACCTTCAGTGCGTCGAGCTTGAGGAGGAGTGAAGGAGAATGCTGAAGCAACTCGACTGAAGTCTAGATAATAATTTGATTTCGATAAACTCAGTTTGCATTAGTCACTCGACAAGTACAGTTGTCTTTTCTTTTTAGAGATGAACTAGCCTAAGGCTAAAAATCTCTTAAATAAAGAATTAAAAAAAAAAGTTGTCTTTCTTTTTCCCTCCAAGAAAACTCACAACTTTCAGAAGTGTTATGATGTGGGCGGCGCCGGTGGTGTAGTGGTAAGCGTGATTACCTCTCACCCCAGCAGGCCTGGGTTCAATCCCAGTCGGCGCCGCCAGGATGTTCTGAGGCATAACATCTCTGATCACGCCTTCCTTCGGATGGGAAGTAAAGCCGTTGGTCCCCGGTTCATGAGTTGATGGGTCGATAGGTAGGGTCCAGGTGTGGGAGCTGCCTTCCTGGCACATCGGTAGCATTGGTGCTCAGCACGGAAAACAAGATCGACGGAAAACAAAACCAGGCAAAAAAGAAGTGTTATGAAACGTGGTGAATAAGATGGAAGAAGATGAAAAGGTTAACGGGATGAAAGCTGAAGAAGAAGCAAAAAAATCAAAAGGTAGGCAAAAGAAAATTCAGAAACTAAGAAGATGATAGAGAGGACACAGAAGAGGACCTAGCAAAAGAAGATTAATGGAAAATGAAACTGTGCGATAAATGAATGAAAGAAGACGAATGATGATGAAAGAAGATGATGATGAAAAGATTGAAGAAGTAAAGGTGAAATGAATAGAGAAGAAGACGTGAAAACAAGAGATGAGATGCAATTAGCAAGCAGGCGATGAACCAGAAGGAGGAGCGGAAACGAGCAAAGGAGACAAAAGGTAAGTTAAATTTAAGTTGTATTTATTATAAACACTAACACTCACACTCACACACGATTGCAGCAGCAACTGACACCTTTCCAGCATACAAAACACAACACATCACCGCTTTTGCCAGATGACACGCAATATGAAAATATCTTAGAACTTAAGAAAAATATGATTTATCAACGAAACTCATTTTTACGAAACGAGCGTTATAGAATTAACAAAAATATTTTTTCATTGAAAATTATTTGAACTCTTCAGAATAATCATTAAATCACCGTCAATGTTTAAATGATAAAATCTAAAATAAAACGATAAAACACCTAATCCAATCATTGATTTTCGGCCAAACGACCCAAAACCGCTAACGTCAGCGTTTGGTTATCTTCGTTAAAATGTGTCTAAGATCCACCCTACCATCCGATGCTGCTGCTGTGAAATCCAGATCGACAGGTAATCAACCCAGAAAGCATCCGAGTTACACTCGGAAGGTAATAATCTATTAAATAGATCGGCTCTGAATGCGAAAAAAAAAAATAACGATGTGAAATCAGAGCAACAAGGGGTGAATATTGCAGCAAAACACTCATCAAAAGCGATCATCCGCAAAGAAATAATAACAACATGACGATGAGCAAGATTGCGTCGTGCCCGGCGAATGGATTTGACGCACAATCTCAAACATACCTAGTGGCTCCGTACAAAAGAGGTCACAAAAAGGGTTCAATTGTTCGACACACACTCACAATAAGCAGGGGTCGATTTTCCCTTTCATGCACCGGAGCCGAGAGTGTGTTCTAGTTTGTCCCATTGTTCTATGATTATTTCTGTCTGTTGCGCTTTACCCTCCTTCTCCGCTGGCAGGCTCTCACCTTCCGTACCTTGATTATCCGGGAATCCTTTTCGAGAGTGATTTTGATTAGATGCGATTCTTCTTTTCCGGGGCGATTGTGCAAGCATCCTTTTCCACTGCTGCCGATTCAGATGGTTTCAGTCGGAGACCTAGAAAATAATATATTAAGAATACAAGAAGGAAGATGAAGACACACGCACTCAAGGATTTTTGGGATGATTTCGTCGCCGTTGGCGATGATTAGTTCGAGAGCGACTCCTGCAGTGTTTTTCATTAACGTTCAAGTGTTGGAAGAGACCACCTCGATCGGTTTGCACAGGGGCTTGACTAAAATTGGAATTCTAATCGGAAACGTGAAAAAAAAAATCAATGAATGCATCTCATCATTATAAACGCACCCAGAATAAAACTACAACAGGTGTCCCACAATGTGAATGGGCGGCAGATGAATACACCCGGAACAAAGAGGAAGTAATCATCGCTAATTCCGATAACAATCGTTTATGCTTTTCCTCTATGGGCGAGCGCAACATGACAGCATCAACAAACAAACGAAATGAAAAAAAAATCATGCACAAGCCTAATTGAGAGTAAATCCTCACCCACATTCTTTTCGTCGATTGTTGGGCAAATAGTTCCGAGTGAAACGCGAACCAAAACCGAAACAAAAGCGGAATTATAAAATTGTACAATCACAGACGAGAGGAACCACCACCGAAAACAAAAAATTAAATGCCGCTTCACGCCCATATGTTCCGGATTGACAATGGTCCGGTCATCATCATCGAGTAACAATTCACGTTACACATTATTTTTAGATCTTTTCCATTCTATGCAACGACGAGCCGACAAGTACAAAAGCAGCAAACGGAACAATGACCGGTGAATTTATCGGATGAAACAGTTTATAAAAGGTACAGAATGGAACGCATAAATGTTCTGGCAGCTCTTTTGAGCCTAGATGGATGAGTGTTTGCAGGAAAAGTAATAATAAAAAAACATATCGTTCCGCAACAGTTACACAGTGAAACATTATTTTGCATTGTCTGCCGCAGTTTTGTTACATTCGATTATATTATACGAGAAGAAAAGGCAGATGGGACGTTAATCGATGCGAGGCAATGAATAAATATCCGGTATTGGATCAATATGTTCATCAACGGCATGGGCAAAGATTAAAATTATAGTCTTATACTGCCATACATGGAAAAAATACGAGCACAAAAAATTCGAGTGTTTCATTGTTTAATGTTTTGATGATCTCTGGTTGTTTTTTTTTTTAATTATTAATCTTGTATGAAAATCGTCAGAATATACTTCCCGCAAGCCGTTATTGGGTTTTGAATATGTTTAAAACATTGATCTCACTACATTGGTTTACCATTTGGCTCTAGTATGCAATCAAAATCAAATCTGTGAGGTTTTTAAAATATAACATCTTGGGTTAAGTTCATATAGTCTTTGTTCCAAACAAACTGATTCATTTCGAAACATATTCAGTAAAAGATATTTTAAAACATTTTCTTTTAAGATGATTGACTGTTAATCTGATATCACATTATTTACTCAAACATCACATATTTTACTTGTTATATTTTGCCTTATTATGCTATTGGTCGTATTTGTTTGCTTAAGCAATAACACCACTGTTGACCATGTTTCTTTATTTGGCCATTGATTTAATATTTAGTTGCTGATTGTATTTATTTTAATTAATGGGCCTCCTTTAGCTCAGTCGGCAAAAGCGCAGTTACGAAGCAACACCATGCTGGAGGTGGTTGGGTTTGATTCCCGGTCCGTTCTAGGCATTTTTTGGGTTGAAAAATTTCTCGACTTCCCTGAGCATAGAGTATGATTGTACTTCCCAAACAAATATACAAATGCAAAAATGGTACAGGCATCAACTAATCCCAGATTGGATCAATATGATCCATATCAGGTTTTAAGATCATAAATAGAACGCTACTTCTGTATCGAGCACCTCAACCGCTTATTTTTCGCAGCTACGTATGAACTACACACTTAGAAATTATCTGAATCTGAACTTTTCGGTAAAATTTAAGCAATTTAATTCAATTGCAATTCAGTTACTTTGAAACTTAGTCTACACTAAAATGACAAGATTTGATTGTTTAAACAAGGTTGAACATGGTTTGAAATTATTGTTTTAATTCAATGGACTTTAAAATGAAGGTCAAAGTTTTACCGAACGTTCAGCTGTTCTGATTTCGGCAAAATTTACCAAACACGAAAACAAAATCTTAATGTGTAGTTTCCTAACTGTTAATACAACGATCTTTTTCCTTTCGTTCTTCAACCAATTTTTGTTTCTCTGGCTGTTTCCAAGCCTTTCGTTTGGGGCAGATATTCATCTGGACAATGCACGCATCAAACAATGAACCTCGGGTATCGAGTTAAACAAACTATCGATAGCACTATCGCACCGAGAGATACAACTGCTACTTATCCGTCCACAGCTGATAGTGAACTGAGAATAAATAAATAAATATATATGTAAATACATAAATAATTAATAAACTAAATAGATCATTATCTTCGGAAGGAAAGTAGAGATATCCTATGCAGGCGTGGAAGCTGCCTTCCTGCACATTCGATTGCATTCAATGGATGGCAAACGATGTCCGACGTTGATTGGCACTAGATTGCGGAACAGAGAACGACGTTAAATCAAGGGAAAAATAAATTAATTGATGTACAAATTATCAAATAAATAGATAAAGAAATGCATCAGCATATAACTTTAAAGTTTAATAAATAAATAACTCAACAATTAAAAAAGCATAAGTAATCACACATATAACTACAAAAAAAAAATATTTCTAAAATTCATGATAGAAATAATTAAATACATGAAAAAAGCTTAGTAAGTAAATTAATAAACAACTTAATAATTTAAAAAAATATAAATAAATAAATATCTCGATCAATGAATTCATAACTTCATGAATTCATAATTAATAAATGATCAATAAATTAATAAACTCGTTACTAAAAAAAAAAAATAAAAAAAGAACATGAATTAGTAGATTGATACATAACTATATTAAATAATAAGTAAACTAGGGTAAATGACGGCTTCGCCAAAACCTTATTCTATTATCGTCAGAGGGTAAGCAATGTCTGTGAGCTAAATGTTGGCATGTGGATACATTGTGTTTCAAAGCATGTATTGGCCAAATTTGAGTGCTATAGGACTTTTTTTTTACCCCCTGACGATAATTGATTTAGGTATTGCCAAAGCCGACATTTCCCCGAAATAATAAACAAACAAAAAAAAAACAAATAAAAATATTAAATGAATCAATAAATAAATCAATCAATAAGAGAATAATAAATATATTAAAACTTAATAAATGAGTGATAGGTAAATAAATAATGAACGAAATAAATAAATCAATAAAAATGCTTTAAAACAAATAACTTAACGAATAACTTAATAAGCAAATAAAATTAAACATATATAAATAAAAAGTAAATAAAAAATGTAGAAACCTGGTAAATAAATTAAGATAAACTAAACAATCTAATTATTCGAAAAATCAATACATGATTAAATTAAAAGCCTTATAAATAAATTAATAAATAAATAAATAAAAAAAAAAAAAAAATAAATATATAAACAAATAAATAAATAAATAAATAAATAAATAAATAAATAAAAAAATAAATAAATAAATAACTTTAAAATGAATAATTAAATAAATAGATAAATAAAAAAAATAAATAAATAAGTAAATATATAAATAAACAAATAAATAAATAAATCAATAAATAAATAAATAAATAAATAAATTAATAATTAAATAAATAAATAATTAAATAAACTAATAAAAAAAAGAAAAATTTGATAAATATATAGATATATAAATATATATAATAGGTAAATAAATAATGAACCAAATAAATAAATCAATAAGTACTATAACAAAAACTAATGACTAAAAGAATAACTTAATATATAAATAAAATAAACATAGATAAATAAATAATAAATAAAAAAAGTAGAAATCTGGTAAATAAATAAACATAAACTAAATAAGCAAATAATTCAAAAATTGATTCATGGTTAAAATAAAAACTTTATAAATAAATAAATAAAAAAATATATAAATAAATACAAAAGTAAATAAAAAAAAAAATAAGTTAATAAATAAATAAATAAAATCAATGAATAAATAAATGAATTAATAAATAAATAAATAAGTAAATAAATAAATAAATAAATAAATAAATAAATAAATAAATAAATAAATAAATAAATAAAATAAATAAATAAATCAATATATAAATAAATAAATAAATAAATAAATAAAATAAATAAATAAATAAACAAATTAAATAATTATTAAATAAATTATTACATAAATTAATAAATAAATAAATAAATCAATAAATAAATAAAAAAATAAATAAATAAATAACAAAATAACTAAAAAAATACAAATAAATAAATAAATAAATAAAATGAATAAATAAATAAATAAATAAATAAACTGATAAAAAAATAAAGAAAAATTAAAAAAAATGTAAATAAATAAATGAATATTTAAATGAATAAATTTATTAAATAAAAGTAATCATATAATAAAAATATTTATATTAAAAAACAAACAAATATATAACTAAATAAACATAAATAAAAATTTAAATGCCTCACTTACTTATGAAAATGGAAACACATCTATAAATAAGTAGCTTAATTAGTAAATAAATAAAATCTGAGCTACTGAAATCAATTAAGAAATATCCAAAAAATAAATTAAACCAATAAATGCTTGATTCAGTTTGATTACTGGCATTGTTGTAAATAAACAGTTTGTTCATTTATTTATTTTTTTTTATTTTTGCTCATTCCCAGAAAAATTAATATTAGCCCACGATTTTACATGGGAAATTACCGCCAGCGTACAAAGTTCAAATATTCTGTAAAGTTGTGTTATTAAATTAATAAATTCATAAATAAATTGATAAACAACTGGTTGAATTATGAAATTAAAAATCTATAAATAAATGAAAAAACAACTTTGTCAATAAAGAGATTCATATCGAAAAAGCTCAATACGTACATAAATTAATTAAAAATAAATTGAATAATAAATGTACAACTACATAGATATATATATAAAAAGCGTTAAGCATTAATCATAAATAAATTTACACTAATTTAAAATAAGAAGCTTAGAAAAAATAACATGCAAAACCGAATAAATTTGATATTAAAAACCAATGCATTAATAATTAAATTAATGTGTGGACACATGACTTATAAAACACAAAAGAATTAATTAATACTAAAATAAAGATGTTGTTCAAAAAAATATAAAATCAATACAATAATACATTGACAACTACATAAACTTTAATATTAACAAATAAAGAAGAAACACATAAATAAATAGAGAAATGGTGAAATAAAAAAAAATATGAACAATGACTTAGTTAATTGAAACAAGTTTATAAATCAATAAACAAATAATTTAATAGTTAAATAAAAATAATCATAATTTGTTAAACAATAAGAAACGTTTTGAATAAATAAATAAATAAAAAACTTTATACTAAAAATTATAAATAATCAATTAATAAGTAATTATGTAAACACACATAAGAGTTAATCAATAAATTTAAACTTGATTAAATAAATAAAAAAATAAATAAATTAAATAACAAACAAAAATCAAATTAAAATATTATAAAAAAAAAATAAAGAAACATGACTTTTAAAGAAAACGAATGAAAAAACAAATCGTAACACAAATAAATAAATAATTAATTAACAAATTAATCAATAAGTAACAAAATTTAAAAAAAAATGTGACAAAAAAATCGCAAATAAATTTAAAAACCATAAGCTGAAAACTAAACAAATGAATAAACCTATGAGATACTAAACGAAAAAAAACTAAAATATAAAATCAAAAAATATAAATCTATGAAAAAAAAAATCATGTAATAAGCCTATATATACAAAAAAAAGATAAACGCGTCATTGGGACAGTTCTTATGGATATTTTTGGTCGCTTTTGAAAATTTAGTCGATTGCTGAATTTATGTATGGGCCCAAATTAGGGTTATTGAGGCTTACATAACATCCATTTCCCCCTATATTAATTAAAAAATAAATGATGTAGTGGTAAGCGTGATTGCCTTTCACCCCAGCAGGCCTGAGTTCAAGCCCAGTCGGCGCCGCTGGGATGTTCTGAGGTATAATATCTCTGAACAGTAAAACAGTTGGTCCCCGGTTCATGAGTTGATGGGTCGATAGGTAGGGTCCAGGTGTGGGAGCTGCCTTCCTGGCACGTCGGTAGCATTGGTGCTCAGCACGGAAAACAAGATCGACGGAAAAACAAACCATGGGAAAAAAAAGGTTATATATGAACTAAGTATGTCTGGAGTATACTTATATCAAAAAATGTATTCAATTGTTCAATAATTATGGCCATTTTTAAAGTGAAAGTGACTCCGAATCACCCTGTACACATATCATGTATGTTTTTCCTTCTAATGATTTTCAGAAATGTTGTGAGAGGGAGTGGGGCTAACAAAAGTGAAAATTATGATTTGTTCCGGCCTGTAAATGTAATTCTGTCATCAATCTTTTCGTTTTTAAATGATCGTGATTATTATCTTTTGGATGGCCTATGGATCAAAGACTCGGCCCATCGCTACAAATCTGCTATGTATGTATGTATGTATGTATATACAATCCAACTTCCACTGTCCGGCAGTGTTTTTATGGAAGAAAAATGTTTGCAATATAATCTATTATTATTATACTGACTTCATTGCAAACAATTTTAGCCCGGAAGTTGAAAGGCGATAGCTCTGTTGAGATTCAGTAACCCATTTCAGAATGCCTGGTCACTCACGTCCATTCCGAGGTTACTTTCACTTACAACAAGCCCCGCATACACGTAGTACCGATATAAAATGTATATTGGTACTGCGTGTACACTTCCATCATCAAAGCAATTCCTGCTTTGTAGATGGCACGTTTTTAGTAGGATGCATTTCATATTTTTATATCTAGTTGTAATCAGTTAGATCTCACCGCTTATGTATTGTGTCCTCGACGTGGAAGGATCGTAGTCTAATCTGCAAAATCATCTTTCCCGGTTATTGTCCAGGGGGCAGAACGCCAATACCAAATACGTAAAAAGACACGGCAAACGTTGCTTCCGGGAGTGGAAGCGTAGCACCGAAACACACTAGCACGACGCTACAGCAACACAACTATTCAAAAAAAAAATTCTAACCCGGGAATTTTCACAATAATTTACAATATTAAAACACCGATAAACTAATCATGATGAATCTATATTCACATGATAATAATGAAAACGAATTACTTTTTTCCTTGGTACAAGCCAAACAGCACGCGGAAAACACGGAATTTGTGACAGCGAAATTAAAACCGACCCATCGCTACAAATCTGCTATTTATCAATTTTATCTAGATGAATGCGTCATTGCGACGGTACTAATGGATATTTTTGGTTGCTATTGAAAATTTAGTCGATTGCTGAATTTATAAATGGGTCCATATGAGGGATATTTAGGCCGACATTACATCCATTTCCCCTATTTAAGCAAATGGTGGTGAAACATAATTTCTCAAGATTTTTTTTTTTTTCCTTTGGTTTGTTTTTTCCGTCGATCTTGTTTTCCGTGCTGAGCACCAATGCTACCGACGTGCCAGGAAGGCAGCTCCCACACCTGGACCCTATCTATCGACCCATCAACTCATGAACCGGGGACCAACGGCTTTCTTCCCATCCGAAGGAAGGCGTGATCAGAGATGTTATGCCTCAGAACATCCCGGCGGCGCCGACTGGGATTGAACCCAGGCCTGCTGGGGTGAGAGGTAATCACGCTTACCACTACACCACCGGCGCCGTTGTATTTCTCAAGATTATTTGACATTAATGCGATAAAATTAATCATAGTTCTGTCTGAGGTTAATTATCTATTTCATTTTTTTTTCTATACTCAGGCATGTTTCGAATGATTTACATTTCTTAGATTGCATCTTTATGTTTGCTTTATTTGTTTCCTTTTCTTTCCGCGCTTCAAAATAGTTTGTTTTTCTTCAATTAAAATTGGTTTTGTGTCATTGATCTCGTCAATTTCTTGCTTCCCTATCCAAACTGAACTAACACCATAGCAGCAATCAGTATCTGCCAACGAGGAAAAAAAGTATCGATTTCAAAAATAGCCTCTCAAAAGAAATTAAAATAACAAAGCCAAGACGATTCCGCTAGTCTAAATCTTCCGAGCTACCGTTTTTCCAACCGGTCCATTGTCCGATTCTTCGAAGTTATTTTTCTCTCTCTCACCGCGATTGTAATCTCAATCGGTTTTCAACCCTTGTCTGCCATCCCCAGTTGCCCATTTTTCCACGCAAAATCGCTTCACTGCTGGCTGCTGATCCAGTTCCCATAAATCTTCAATTTGCATGGCGCAAATTCATCTTATGGTCTTTGAACCGAGCATTCAAAAGTGTAACGAATTTTACCACTCGGCGCTTCGCGCTTCGTTTCGTCCGACGGGGAAGAAGTGCGTGAAAGATTCAATTGAGCAAATCTAGACACTATCCATGCCGAAGACAAGGCAATTGGGAAGTTCGTACCTTCCTAGTAGTGTTGGATGATGATGGGAGGAAAATGTATCCGGTGCGGAGCTAGTGCAGGTACACCAATCGTTTTGGTTGCATGGCTAGGGGTGATCGTAATGTTTCAAATTATGGTTGATGATCTACATGGATAACTCCAACAAGAAAATTTTCAATCATGCCTATTCCACATTAGCCCTTTGCTGTGAAATCTCTCAGCTAGTTTTTCGCGAGCCACAAAAACAATCTGCGCGTACCCTGAGGTGCTGCAGCAGGTACCGACCGACACACACACACACTGGCACATGATGAAAAGCACCCGAAATAAGCAACGGAAGAACATCTCTGCAACTAAGCACAAAAGAAGAGCAGTTTTGATTAAAATTTATTGAGATGTAACTAGCGCGTTTTCGCATCCATTGTTGCGCTGATTTTGGGATAACTTTGATATTTTCACTGCACTTTTCATCTAAAGTGAAATGGATACACTGGATGAAAGAAAGCATGGAATTTGCATGTACCCATGTTTAGACGGAAGGTTTGTAGCAGAAGTGGTTTAACGGTTCTCTTTGAATAAAATTCCGTTGCAAGATGATTGTTTCTGAAATTTCGGGATCAATTTCAACTTGAGATTAATTAACAAAGGTTGAACACACATTGAAGTGCCATCTCACCCCGTCTTGAGCGACATTCTAATTGCTTCCCCCTTTATTACTACCTAACTTCCACTTTGACCGTCAAGTACTCCAGTTATATAATTTCATGACCTTTTGAACATGGAGACTCAGTTTCTTCCAGTGCTGCTCCCTTTAAGTGACCTTTTCCCCCATTGTTCCGAGGGGGCTGCAGTGTGTTTGATGTTTGTCGAGCCTCCACCTTATTTCTATGCAGCGACGAGGCCGATTTACAAAAGGAACAACTTTCGATGCGACATTTCGTTCAACATTGTAGGGAAATCCTTTGTAGGATTCACGTTCAGGTCCTTTGTTGCGTGCGCATTTAGCGGAAACAAATCGACTCTACTGTGCAACCACCTGGGTGCCTTTTGCCTTCTTCGGAGGAGCATTTTTATTTCTACAGTAGGAAAAAATCTCACCTTTGGACGGGGAACGATCCGCGAAGGATTTCGGAATTAGGTTCTAGTGGGGGTGAGCCAATGAAGAGATGCGTTTCCAAGGAGCGCACGCGTTTGAGTAATAATGCTCTTACTTTTCGGAAGACTTTGAGCAGCATAACAATGGCTTCAAAGGTAAATCGATCTGAATGTTGGGAGCAGTCCGTTAGGACTGCTGTTGCATGGTAAGGTGAAGTGAATATTTGTATTTTTCACACATTTTAAACATGAAGAAGTTTTTGAAATTATGAGCGAACAGTATTCATATTTCAAGAAATTTTCAAGAAACTGGAGTTAAATCCCCTGCAAAGTTTTAAAATGTAGCGGAAATGGCTCTAATGTTGGCCTATGGATCTAAGATTGGACCCATCGCTAAAAATCAGCTATTTATCAATTTTATCAAGATTAACACGTCATTGGGACGGTACTAATGGATATTTCTGGCCGATATTGAAAATTTAGTCGATTGCTGCATTTATGTATGGGCCCAAATTAGGGGCATTTAAGCCGACATTACATCCATTTCCCCTATTCGATTTTTTTGAGGAAGACAACAAGTGCAATCTGCTTTAAAGGAATTCCATAATTCATGTGAAAGCTGATATAGTTTTGAGTAGAATTTCAAGAATATACTGAATTGGATACAAAGTGTATTTTGATGAAAGCTCATTGAAATTTCTGAGGATTGCATGATAATTGAGTAATAGCTTCCACTATCAAATCCGACAGATAAAGCCCTGTCAGTGGAGAATAAACCAGTTATGCGGCATGGAAATTTTCGAAAAATCAGTGAGAAAATTTCAACTTAATTTTGTTCATTTTAGTAATAGTGACATTATGGAGAAATATCATATCGGACAAATTGCACCATTATTGATATTTTTAATTAAAAGCAAATTTCGCCATACATTCTTAAGTCGATTATCCACCAGCTCATACGATTGCAGGCTGCTCGCATGCAGCAGCATGAAACGCTGAATTCTGACCAGAACTCCTGAGAACCCCAAAAAGAAAATCCAAGGACAATCTAAGCTCAATTTCAAGAAATTTGTGGGGCTAAATTAATCCGGAAATTTTAGGAAAATACTTAGAGGTGGTGGTATGCTAATTGAAGGATTACATTTGAATGCAGAACTCCACCAAAATTTTGATAAGTATTCCAAAGATATTCCGGTGATTTTTTTCTAGAGAATCCTAAAAAACGTTCGAAGTGAATTCTAAGTATGACTTCTAAAAATTTATGCAATTTATAGAGTAATTCCATGGGTACTTCTGGATAATACAAAGTGAAGAACTCCAAGTCATCATCTGCCCTTCAGTCTAATTGAATACCAGCTCTCTGCCAGAACGGCTATATCTGCTTCACTGCAACATCTTCAGCTTGGCATCATACACCTTCGACGTTTGGCTGATTCATCGTAGTCCACGTTCCGTTCGCTAGCAATTGCCCACCTTCATCTGTTGAACTGTGCACTAGACTGCCAGCGAAAATGGTAATATTTAATTTCGCTAACAAACCATTTACAAAATGTTTATTGCCTCGAAAAATGACCCTATCAATCGCACATGATTTAGAGGTGACGCAAACGCGTCAAAGTTTGACTTTTTTCACTCTCGAAAATCTCCCAAGGGTGTACATGAAATGTCGGAAATCAAAAAATTTTTTTTTTATGCCAAATGTCTTAAAAATGCATAAAACGTCGAGATTTGGTGTTATCTCGCAAATATTTTTTTTTTCAAAAATCGACTTTCTGGGACTTAGAATTTTTTTTATGAGTTCTGTATGGAATATAGAAGATTGATGAGTCGGCTTCTAAAACTGTTCACAATTGTCTCCAACCTGTTTATATATCGAATTAAACCACCATTTAGGATCTAATACGAAATAATTCACTAGGGTGGTCCAATTATTCTTCATTAGGGTGGTCCAAAAATTCAAAAATATCATAAATTCCTAAAATCAGTGTTCACTCGGCTGTCGACAAAAGCAGGCCACTCTCGATGTGCGCTACGCGATCGTCTGTTTTCTCGGCAGCAACCATTGTGTGGTCCTCCTCATTGTTCTTCATCAGCAGTTCTTTCGGTCGATGCGTCGTCGACTTTGGAAAGCAACCGTTTCGTGATAAGTGTGTGAGTGCTAACCACGTTTTGCGTCCATTGCTGCAATGGACGCGCTCTGACCCTCGTTGGCGTACAACAATTTGCCATACAATTAAACCACTGGAAGCGGCTCCAGTTCTGATGGAGGATACTTTTTGGATAGCGGAAGATAAAGTGTTTATTGTGTTGTACCTTTTGACTATAGTTTTAAGATGTATTGTATAGTGACCAAGAATCCTCGGCTCTGTAAAGTTAATTCGGTTGAGCCTTATCAAATAAATTAATAAACAAAAAAAAAATAAATAAATTCCTAAAATCAATTGTAAAAATATCTTGAATTGCGTTTTTTGGGAATCATGAGTTTTACACAAGTGGAACATTTGCCTGAAAAGATGAAAAATACTTGTTTTATACTTTGCCATATATTTCCTTATTAGCTACACCAAATCAGATTTCCTGGTACTCTTATAATTTTTTCGATGATCTTCAACTAATTGTAAAATGCACTGCTTTTGATCTACATCCGTTGATAGTTTTGAATTGTATGTTTTAGTAAATGCTATACCAAGCTCTGCATTATCATTAACTACTTCCAAACATTGAACCCGTCTTTTGGCATTTTTAAACTTGATGGAACTACTCCACTGCTCCATATCGACATTCAGCAACGACTTCGGAATTTTGAGAGCTTTGAATAAGTTTTCAATACCACTGCTGCCTTGTACAAACGAGTGTAGTTCAATCGTTGAGATATCGTTGGATTCAACAATGGATCTGGTTGTAATGTTTTTATGAGTATCTGTAAAAAAAATCATTAGAAAATTAAATGCAAACGTATCAATTAAAGCATTTACCTGATAGAAGTAAGGCTTCGATGCCCTTTTTCTTAACCGGGAGGTCTACATTTTCGTCGAACAGACATAGTCCGATGAGGCTGTTGTCCAAATATTGCAAGTGAGTTAAAATTCCTTTATGTACTGCTTTCGCAACGTCTTCATCAACAGTTTCATATTCCTTCAATATTTTTAACAGGTTCAGATCGTTGCACACTGGGGACAAAATCGAAACAATGTGTTAAAATTCAATAACTTCGGTGCTCGCTGGAACAAGAGACTAAAAAATAGTCATTCTTATAGAAAAAAGTCTCAGGAATCGATTGGAGTGGGTTTCATCTTGGGCACGATAGGGTAAGTTGGGGTTTTTCACAGTTTTGCCCTAAAATCTCCTATTTTGCATGATTTGAATGCTGTATCTCAAGATACCGATGATATAGACGGATGATTTCTTCGGCAAAGTTGAACAGGGGGTCAAGGATTGTTGGATGATGGACAGAACAATTCGGAATTCCTCCGCTAGGTGGCGCTAGTGATTATTGAAAGTGAATATATTTGTGCTGCTGTATCTCAAGATACTGACTATTTAGACGGATGATTTCTTCGGCAAAGTTGATCAGGAGGTCAAGGACTGTTGGATTATGGACAGAACAATTCGGAATTCTTCCGCTAGGTGACACTAGTGTGCATTCGAAGTGAATATGTTTGCGCTGCTGTATCTCAAGATCCTGACTATTTAGACGGATGATTTCTTCGGCAAAGTTGATCAGGGGGTCAAGGATTGTTGGATGATGGACAGAACAATTCGGAATTCCTCCGCTAGGTGGCGCTAGTGATTATTGAAAGTGAATATATTTGTGCTGCTGTATCTCAAGATCCTGACTATTTACACGAATGATTTCTTCGGCAAAGCTGATCAACGGTCAAGGAATGTTGGATGATGGACAGAAAAATTCGGAATTCCTTACGCTAGTTAGAGCTATCTATGATCTTCTCTGGCTATTACGTCCCAACTGTAACTTAACGCCTGCTCTCAACTTAGTGCTCTATATGCACTTCCACAGTTGTTAATTGAAAGCTTTCCAAGCCTGTTCGATTTTAACATGTGTATATTGTGTGGCAAGTACAATAATATACTATGCCCAGGGAAGTCGAGAAATTTTCCAATCTGAAATACTAGACCAACCGGGATTCGAACCCAGCCACCTAAAGCATGGTTTGCTTTATAATAGCAGACTCTACCGACCGAGCTTATGGAGGCCCCCTGATCTATGAATTTAATCAAACTAAAATGCAAGATGGTAGCCTTATTAACAAGTTTTGAGGACAATTTGGTGAACCTAGAACGTCTTAAACATATCGAATTCAAACGTTAATAATGTGCATGATATGTTTAACCCTGTTTGGAGATGCTTTAATACAAAGGGCTTTGAATCTGTGAACCTGGATGAGAATTTGATCTGAACTCAAGGACAATTTAGAGAACCGTTTACTTGACTTTGTGTCTAGGGCACTGTCGAAAGCACCTGCGGCTGTTGCGCAAGGTGTTAAAAACTGGATTGGTCAATTTAATCGGTGATGGTCACAAACCCACAGTAAGGATCGATTCTTTAAGAAGAATGCAGAGTGGCTTGAAAGCATATTCGAGGTAAGAATCCCTGGGCGTGCTTAATTTTAGAGAGTAGCATAAATTAACGAGTAAAGGTTTTTAATACGATACCGTCGAACATTAAAAAAATTAACAGTTCGGAAAAAAATGTACCTGTTGAGCGAAGTGCTAAATTTTCAAAAAAACAACGGATTCCAAACCAATTTAAATTGAACTTGAATGAAAATTAGTAAAAACGTGGAAATGTGTTAATGTAAAGCAAGACATACTACTGATGAAATCTGTTTTTGTTCATGTTACTAAATAATCAATAGCATCAACCGCGATTAAAAGAAGATTTGATATTTGTATGAATATTTTATAAAAAATCCTAAACAAAAACTACCGACTCCAAATTTTACGAAAAAATGCTTGAATATAATTCATCATCAATTATTTTATCAGGTCGAAGACCAACCCTCAGGATCCAGGCCTTCGAAAAATACGCGGGTTCATTCAAGGAAACCCAAAGATCCCTCGTCATAATCATCTCCTATTTCACCTCCTTTTGCCACTCCGGATTTGGATACCAGTTCCAACAGTCAGCGAAGACCGTCAACCCTAAAGCCTCGAGGTCGAAAGCGCAAGGAGAAGTTGACAAGATTTTCGAAATAAAGACGCAGTATCCGACTTTTCAAAGAACAAGGTCTTGATAACTTGCAGTATTCAGCCAAAATTGCTGCCATAAAGGCTGCTAATCCAGCAACTGCTCAAATCTTACAGCACTTGTTGAGCGGCGGTGAGTTTGGGCAAAAGAGACCATCGAATCCGTTGACTCTGTTCGTGGAACATCTCTGTGTTCGGAGGAGTCATCTTTGGCGATAAAATCAAAACTTGGGTTAAGTAAAACCAAATATGGAGAGCTGGCTCGATTCACTAAGAAGCATCTAGGAATGACAGTTTAATTAACGTATATATAAAAAAAAACTTAGTAGAACAATTTTTTGTTGAAAATAGGTCAAGTTTCTAAATCTTTGATCAATTTTAGAGATGTGCATTGTTATAAGTCCCTTCATATTGTCCCATTTAGGTGTTGCAATTTTGCAGCCCTGGAAAAAAGTAGCTGAATTTAGAAACGCCATAATTCCACCGTTCTCAACTCCAAACCGAGAAAAAGAATACTTATCATCAAGCGTTTCAATCCGTGATATGGTTATATGCGATTTGCAACGGATTCTACAACTGGATGATGTAGCAGACAGGATTTCAAAGTTAAACCAGAAAGTGTTGACTTGTAAATTGCATGTCACGGCTGGTCCGGACTCTGCTACAGATTTTACGCACTACAACCAGACTAGCTTTTTAAAAGAGGATGATTCTCTTCTCTCCGAGCATTTTATGAGCCTGTTGTTAGTATCCGAAAGAGGAGAGGATATTTGGCGGAACCCGAAACCCCAGTCAGATTCGTTCTGCAGAATACGCTCATTAATTGGACTAAAGAGACCAACTCGCCAAGTCCATGTTTGAGCAGTTTTTTGCAGAGGTTGATTCCTTGAATCTGGATCACAAACATATTCATTTCAAATGCTCACTAGCGCCAGCTAGCGGAAGAATTCCGGATTGTTCCGTGACCTCCTTATCAACTTTGCCGAAGAAATCATCCATCTAAAAAGTAAGGATCTTGAGAAACAGCAGTACAAACATATTCACTTCAAATGCTCACTAGCGTCACCTAGCGGGGGAATTCCGAATTGTTCGGTCCATCATCCAATAGTCATGGACCTCCTGATCAACTTTGCCGAAGAAATCATCCGTCTAAATAGTCAGGATCTTAAGATACAGCAGCGCAAACATATTCACTTCCAATGCTCACTAGTGTCGCCTAGCGGAAGAATTCTGAATTGTTCTGTCCATCATCCAACAGCCCTTGACCTCCTGATAAACTTTGCCGAAGAAATCATCCGTCTAAATAGTCAGGATCTTGAGATACAGCAGCACAAATATATTCACTTTCAATAATCACTAGCGCCACCTAGCGGAGGAATTCCGAATTGTTCTGTCCATCATCCAACAATCCTTGACCCCCTGTTCAACTTTGCCCAAGAAATCATCCGTCTAAATAGTCAGGATCTTGAGATACAGCAGCACAAATATATTCACTTTCAATAATCACTAGCGCCGCCTAGCGGAAGAATTCCGAATTGTTCTGTCCATCATTCAACAGTCCTTGATCTCCTGATCAACTTTGCCGAAGAAATCATCCGTCTATATCATCGGTATCTTGAGATACAGCATTCAAATCATGTAAAATAGGAGATTTTAGGGCAAAACTGTGAAAAACCCCAACTTACCCTATCGTGCCCAAGATGAAACCCACTCCAATCGATTCCTGAGACATTTTTCTATAAGAATGACTATTTTTTAGTCTCTTGTTCCAGCGAGCACCGAAGTTATTGAATTTTAACACATTGTTTCGATTTTGTCCCCAGTGTGCGTTGTTGGGTGCCATCGCAGCAAACGGAGAAAGAAACCAACTTTTCAAATAATTTTTTACAATGAACACACAAAATCGAGCTAGTTGATTTTTACTTTTATCTGGTAAAGCAAATTCATGCCGAAGAATAAACATTTTCAAAGAAATAATGATTTTGGCCATCCACCTTGCATTGTGGAACGCACCAGGAGCTCTTATTTGTTATTTTTCATCGATTTCATCTTTCTTAGCCATTCTAAGTTTGCATTTTAATAAGGCTTTCCAGGTATTGAAAAATAGCTGCAGTTTTTTATTTATGCTTATGTCATTTACCAAATGTGTTAAGTTTTTTTTCTTCCAAGCATCCTTTAATTCCTTTATTGTTAGGAAGGCACTTAGCTTACAACTTTTTTTTTCAGCACGCAAATGAAACATATGTTTACGAAAAACTTCACTATACGTCGGCAAGTTAACAGAATGGCCGAACGACGGCAGATATTCTCCAACTAGCCAAATGTCAACCATTTTTAACAAACTGTCGTACTATTCTCTATCAGTTCTCTGCTTGTTGTCTTCTTCAAACGCACTACTGATTGATCATACATCCTCTGATCGCATCCTTTTTTATACTAATACCCCGTTCACATTACAGCCTATATCACGTAATATAGGCTGTCTTGCAATGATCGCTCATACATAGGATTTCCAGTGACTACTAGATGTATGAGTGCTCATTGCAAGACAGCGTATATCACGAGATATACGCTGTAATGTGAACGGGGTATAAAGCATAGGTAGAAAAAGCCAAGGTAGAAAAGTTTACGTAGAAATAAGTGCTTGAGACCGTTGCTTGCCTGTAGGAGAACACTGATAGTGTGTGTTTTTTAATTAATATCCAAAAGGAAGCCAGATAAACAATATGCTTTATGCGGGTACTTTTTTTGCACCTCTATAGGGTAGGAATTTAAAAGAAACGCATATGAAGGGTTGTCCCCTATTAGGTGGATATGTTAAAAAGTCATTGTACTTTCGTCAGATTGTACTGTAAACTAAACAGCACTAACGGTTGTCCTGTACAATTTTCGGAATTATTCTACGATTTATGTCTGTCTATGCTTCTATTTTACGTGGTCTCAGATACTAAAAAGTAATATAATCAAATGTTTTGAAGTTTGGATTCTTAAAAATTCCAAAACACAACATGATGATATTTTCAGATACATGCGTTTGGTAAAAAGTAATGGTTTTTACATACCTATTTTGAGTTTTGGACCACCCTAATGAAGAATAATTGGACCACCCTAGTGAATTATTTCGCATTAGATCCTAAATGGTGGTTTAATTCGATATACAAGCAGGTTGGAGACAATTATTCATTTTGTTCGACCATTTTCCACAGAGATGGCGCTGTTCCTCTGGTAGGAAGTGATAAAAATCCCCATATACAAATTGAGAGAAGTGGGAATAATTCGCTTTCGGTGCATATTCAGGTGAAAAAAAAGTGAACGACAACCTAAAGAAATTAATCAGGGACTTTGTCGTTCAGTTTTTTCCCGGAAATTATAGTTAATCAAGCTACAATTAATTAAAAATGATTTTTCCCCATACAATTTTACCCACTTTACTACCAGTGCCCAGAAAGCCAAAAAAATTCAAATTTGAGAGAGAAATTCTCTCTCACGAGCTCAATCTATCAACATGCCATGTATTTTGTTGACACTCGATTTGTGATTTCCCTTTCACAGATTACAAAATAGAGTAGCTGACACTACAAAACATGTCTGGTATCTCTATATATGCATTTGCTTTATCATTTGAAGTCCCTCCTTTTTTACATATTCTGCGCAAAAGATACTTTATGCCCCGCCCCATACATAAAATTCGGCGGGAAATTTTGTGAGGGGTGAGCTATTTTGTGTGCAGAATGTGTAAAAAAGGAGGGACTTCGAATAATAATCTAAATGCATATATAGAGGTACCAGACATGTTTTGCACTGCAGTGTCCTCTGTGAACAATTATAGGAAAACAGATCGTGTGTAGTTTCCGATAGATGTCACCACAAACAACAGCTGTGACATCTGATGGAACATGAATGCAGAAGCTTGACAAAATGATCAATTGTTAACAGTTTTAGAAGCCGACTCATCAATCTTCTATATTCCATATAGAACTCATGAAAAAATTCTAAGTCCCAGAAAGTCGATTTTTGAAAAAAATAATTTTTCGAGATAACACCAAATCTCGGCGTTTTATGCATTTTTAAGACATTTGGCATCAAAAAAATTTTTTGATTTCCGAAATTTTATGTATGGCTTGGATGATTTTCGAGAGTGAAAAAAGTCAAACTTTGACGCGTTTGCGCCACCCCTAAATCATGTCCGATTGAGCTCAAATTTTGCACAGGGTCATTTTTCGAGGCAATAAACATTTTGTAAATGGTTTGTTAGCGAAATTTGATGGTCAAAATTTTCCCATACATTCATTGGCAGTGTGCACCGACAATCGTCCTTAGATACTTCCTAACTGCCTATCTGTATAAATATTCGAAAAGCTTTCATAACCTCATCCCCTTTAAAGAGTGCAAACTCACTGGAGATGTCTCGTGTCATGTGAAAATATCATTGTATTGATTTTTGTAATTTAAGAAGAGATGAGGAGGTTTTGTGCCTGCTCTACTCCAGCGGGCTTTTCTCAGCTCCATAAAACAAAAACAATGGATTTTCAGGAAATATCTCTTGGACTATTCTGAGGTCTTAAGAACTACTTGAAAGTTCCCGAAATGTCCCTGAAAAAAATGTACTTTGTTTAAGTTCTTGTGTAGTTTGAAATACCAGCCTGATGATCACAATACTTCGCTTCTAAATTTTTAAATGTTTCTAGAGTTTTTAAATTTCCCTAGAGTCACTCAATTTTCCGAACGGTCATGGATCTTCTCTGAACCGCCGTGAGTAGACAATGTGACATGTTCAGAAAAAAAAAAAAACTTTTGATTAACCTTACAATATTTGCAAAAATTATCAAAAAATTTACTGGACCTGTTGGATATGATCAAAACAATCACATATGTGTAGGATTCTTTGAAAATATATGGCTACCGTCGCATTGCCACTTTGCTTCAAAATCAAATTTTGTGTATGTGTAAAGTGTTTTTGGATCTTGATGAATGTGAGCGTCTTAGTGGAATACCTGAATAAAAAGAAAGAGAGAAGCATTAGTAATTTTCATTTAATTCACAGAGTGACAGGTACGCTTATTTCGAATACAATGTGCACACTTCTTCAGTGTCGACTATTAGTCGAGTTTTAGTACAAGATACTTAAAAAGTCTGCAACAAATTGTAGACGAAAGATGCTTATATGTCAAGGATAAACAAATAAGGTAGTGGAATAAAATGGAAATTACTAATCCTTCTCTCTCTCTCTCTCTCTCATTATACAGGTATTCCACTAAGGCGCCCACATTCATCAGGACTTAATTCGCTGAAGTTCTGAAAACTTTTTTTTTAATATATGCTAATTCCCTAAAGTTTATGAACTGCCCTGAAGTTCTCTGTTTTTTTTTTTCTAGAATTCTGGAAAACTCTCTTACGTTATTAAAGTTCTCGTGAAGCTTGTTGTTCTGCCATGAATTTAATTAAACTGTCCTTAAATGTCTAAGCTTCCGCAAAATTCACTGAACTTATGCGAAAAATTCCAAACTTTCTTAAAATTTCTGATTTAAAAAAAAAAAAACTAGGAGTTCTACAGAAAATTTGGGAACTTCTCAGAATTTACCGTTAATTTTCTGAAATTAGTGGAACATTCCTCGACTTGGAGCTTACGAAACTTCATTGAATTGTTCCCACATTTTCCAAATGTAAATGAAACATTCGTGGAGATCTTGGATCTTCCCTAAAATTCCACCGACTTGTATGAAGTTTTCGATTTTTTTTCTAAAGATCTCTGAACTTCTGTGAAGCTCTTAATTTATTTTCCTGATATACAGAGAGCTTCAGGAAAATCAAAGTCAAGAAAACTTCAAAGAAGTTCAGTAAATTTGGGAAAAATTGTTGAAACCTCCGAGAAGGGAAGATAGGTCTAGTGATTATCAGGGCTGTCACAATAACTTCAGGGACGTTCAGACTTTCAGGCAAGTATTAAAACTTTGAACGTAAGATTAGATGAATTCAGGACAGCATTATAGCGGCGCCGGAGATGTAGTGGTAAGCGTGATAACCTATCACACCATCAGGCCTGGGTTCAATCCCAGTCGGCGCCACCGGAATGTTCTGAGGCATAACATCTCGGTCCTCGGTTCATGAGTTGATGGGTCGATATGTAGGGTCCTGGTGTGGGAGCTGCCTTTCTGGCGTCGGTAGCATTGGCGCTCAGCACGGAAAACAAGATCGACGGAAAAAAATATCAAGGAAAAAAATCAATTAGCTATAAAACATAAATTCTCAATCTTTTCTGCACAACAAATAGTATTTTATCGGGAATCTATTCAAGTACACTAAAACCTCCGTTTACGAAGTCTTTTTTTACGCAGTATTCAATTTACGTCCCTCTTTTTACGAAGTAAATCCCAAATAACGAGTTTTCTTTTTACGAAGTAAATTCCAAATAACGAGTTTTTTTTTGTGATTTTGGGAAACTGGGATATACTGTGAAATACCCCACAATATGGGTATTGTTGGAATCGGAGTGACGTGTAGGGACCGGAAATCGATGTCTGTCGCCATTTTGAAATTCAAGATGGCGGCTTCCGGTTACAGAAAAAACTTGGACATTCTGTCAAATACCCCACAATATGGGTATTTTTGGAATCGGAGTGACGTGTAGGAACCGGAAATCGATGTCTGACGCCATTTTGAAATCCAAGATGGCGGCTTCCGGTAGCATAATAACTTTGAAATTCTGTCAAATACCCCACAATATGAGTATTTTTGGAATCGGAGTGACGTGTAGGGACCAGAAATCAATGTCTGACGCCATTTTGAAATCCAAGATGGCGGCTTCCGGTTACATAAAAACTTGGAAATTCTCTCATATACCCCACAATATGGGTATTTTTGGAATCAGGGTGACGTGTAGGAACCGGAAATCGATGTCTGACGCCATTTTGAAATCTAATATGGTGGCTTCCGGTAACATAATAACTTGGAAATTCTACCAAATACCTCACAATATGGGTATTTTTGGAATCTGAGTGACGTGTAGGGACCGCAAATCGATGTCTGACGCCACTTTGAAATCCAAGATGGTGGCTTCCGGTAACATAATAACTTCGAAATTCTGCCAAATACCCCACAATATGGGTATTTTTTGGAATCGGAGTGACATGTAGGGACCAAATATCGATGTCTGACGCCATTTTGAAATCCAAGATGGTGGCTTCTGGTTACAGACAAATTGGCAAATACCACCACGTCACCCCGATTCTTAAGATACCCATTTTGTAGGCTATTTAACATTATTTTTATGTCTATATGTAAGCGGAAGTCGCCATATTTAATTTCAAAATGGCGTCAGACATGGGTTTTCAGTCCTAATAAGTCACCCCGATTCCAAAAAACCCATATTGTGGGGTACTTGACAGAATTTCGAAGTTTTTCTGTTACCGGAAACCGCCATCTTGGATTTCAAAATGGCGTCAGATATCGATTTCCGGTCCCTACACGTCACTCCGATTCCAAAAATACCCATATTGTGGGGTATATGACAGAATTTCAAAGTTTTTATGTGACCGGAAGCCGCCATCTTGGATTTCAAAATGGCGTCAGACATCGATTTGCGGTCCCTACACGTCACTCAGATTCCAAAAATACCCATATTGTGGGGTATTTTACAGAATTTCCAAGTTTTTATGTTACCGGAAGCCGCCATCTTGGATTTTACAATGGCGTCAGACATCGATATCCGGTCCCTACACGTCACTCCAATTCCAAAAATACCCATATTGTGGGGTATTTGGCAGAATGTCCAAGTTTTTCTGTAACCGGAAGCCGCCATCTTGGATTTCAAAATGGCGTCAGACATTGATTTGCGGTCCCTACACGTCACTCCGATTCCAAAAATACCCATATTGTGGGGTATTCGACAGAATTTCGAAGTTATTATGTTACCGGAAGCCGCCATCTTGGATTTCAAAATGGCGTCAGACATCGATTTCCGGTCCCTACACGTCACTCAGATTCCAAAAATACCCATATTGTGGGGTATTTGACAGAATGTCCCAGTTTCCCAAAATCACAAAAAAAACTCGTCATTTGGAATTTACTTCGTAAAAAGAAAACTCGTTATTTGGGATCTACTTCGTAAAAAGAGGGACGTAAATTGAATACTGCGTAAAAAAGACTTCGTAAACGGAGGTTTAAGTGTACGATCATAGCATCCATGATGGCGGTTTCCGGTTACAGGAAAACTTGGAAATTCTGTCAAATACCCCACAATATGGGTATTTTTGGAATCGGAAATCGGTGTCTGACGCCATTTCAAAATCCAAGATGGCGACTTCCGGTTACATAAAAACTTGGAAATTCTGCCAAATACCTCACAATATGGGTGTTTTTGGAATCGGAGTGACGTTTAGGGACCGGAAATCGATGTCTGACGCCATTTTTAAATCCAAGATGGCGGTTTCCGGTAACAGAAAAGATTGGAAATTCTGTCATATACCCCACAATATTGATATTTTTGGAATTGGAGTGACGTGTAAGAACCGGAAATTTATGTCTGATGCCATTTCGAAATCCAAGATGGTGGCTTCCGGTAACAGAAAAACTGGCAAACACCACCACATCACCCCGATTCTTAAAATACCCATATTGTAGGTTGTATAACATTATTTTTATGTTTTTATGTAACCGGAAGTCGCCATATTGAATTTCAAAATGGCATCAGGCATGGGTTTTCAGTCCTAATAAGTCACCCCGATTCCAAAAAACCCATATTGTGGAGTATTTGACAGTATTTTCCAGTGTTTCTGTAACCGGATGTCACCATCTTGGATTTCAAAATGGCGTCAGACATGGATTCCTGGTTCTCACAGGTCACCCCGATTCCAAAAATATCCATATTGGTGTGTATTTAACGGTATTTTTCTGTTTTCCTGCAACCGTAAGCCGCCATCTTGTATTTCTAAATGGCGTCAGACATCGATTTCCCGTCCTGACACGTCACTCCGATTCCAAAAATACCCATATTGTGGGGTATTTGGCAGAATTTCCAAGTTTTTCTGTAACCGGAAGCTGCCATCTTGGATTTCAAAATGGCGTCAGACATCGATTTCCGGTCCCTACACGTCACCCTCATTCCAAAAATACCCATATTGTGAAGTATTTGACAATATTGGCAAAAACCTCTTTTTACGAAGTAAATCCCAAATAACGAGTTTTCTTTTTACGAACTAATTCGATTTACGAAACCCCGTTTTGGTTCGTAAATGGAGGTTCCAGTGTATTTTGAATAGGTAAGATACAAGAAGAGCTTGCAAAGAATGTGTTTGACATATTAAACCTGTTTATTTCACTTCATGAGAGTCACAATCAGTGATTTTTCACATACTCACTCACTGCCTTCCTGTACATTCGATTGCCGTCAATAGATGGCAACCGATGTTCGTCGGTGATTGGCACTAGATTGCGGATCAGAGACCGACGATAAATAATGAAAACAAGAAACGCATACTGTGTAACCTCTTCTTGTAAGTTATTAGTAAAACATGTCATCATACCATCTGTTGGTTTTATTATTCCAAAAAAACATTATTTTAGCTGAAATGAGTATTTGCAACCTTAGTTTAAACTAAAAAGGTTGTTTATTGCCGTTGTTCATAAGCAAAATTTAGAATTTGATTGATTAAAAGATTAAAAGATTAATATCTTGAAGACTAAGGCCACTGAAATTTTGAAGAAATATATATTTTTGAAGTGTTCGGAAAAACTCAAAAACTAAAATCTCATGCATGAGTTTATGTATGAGTTTTGCCTTGCAAAATTCAACGTCGCAAAAATCACCGATGAGTTTTCAGGTTCAAAAATTCATTGCTTAGTATTTTGGCGTTATTCATTGATATTACTATTGTTTGCACATCAGGGGTTGGGAAACTAACACAACATGCATAGGCATGATAACAATTGACGTTTGAATGGTTTTTATGAGTATAAAGCTGGAATGATTTTTCGGCGTTGTGAGTGTGAGTGCATGAATATGCATGAGAATCTCAAGCGTGAATTTTTTTTGCCACATTCGCACGCGAGTTTATTCTCGCAGGGAGGCTCAATGAATGAGATTTGAGAATGATTTTCCGAACACTGTATTTTGACTAATTAAAAAGTTTGTCCAGGATAGCAACTCTCCAGAATTAATAATTTAAAAAAAATACAATTTGAATTGCAGTTTAGTATAGGTTTAGTACAATTATTTTTTACTAAAATTTATCTTTTTTATTCCAAAAAACCTTTGCGACGATACAAGGTCACTAATAAGAGCAAATTAACCAAATGTCTGCCCATAGGTGCAAATGTGCAAATGAAAATATCCAACTAACCATTTTAGCTGCTGAACAGCATGTATACAGGCAAGAATTGCCTTACGCATCAGTGTCGTCTTGGTTACATAATGTGGCCCCTAGTTTTGCAAATCGAACAGCAAATGCTGTGTACTATCGAGATAAGCAGTCAACATCGAATGCTACACAGTCAATACTACATGCGCAATTACTTCCAGTCAATCCTCTTCTCCGGTTCGCAAATTTAGCTTTATGTCACCATCTTTCTTTCCCCAAGAAACAGCCAGCGAATTCTCCGTCAGGACTCTTCAAAGCGACACCTCTCACCGCAGACTGCCATTGCTATTGGCTACCCAGCACCTTATCCCATTCCATGGACGTCGGTTGATTCCACACACTCACACACTCGTCAGGATCTCCGGGCAAACAAATTGGAAAGGGCATCATCGCTTGGTAAAGGCGAAAGAGTTCGCCACACATCTCGGGCTAATTCCAATTTATGGGCTAATATTACAGTTTTATTTTATTGACTTGATGGTCCATAGAAACATTGTTATATATCTTATTCACTTGTCGGATTAAGAAAATTGAGTATGGTTTATGTTCGCTTCGCGATAGCTGTGTCCGTCAGTGGATGTCCGTCCATCCGTCCCACCATTTGCTTCGTCGTCGTCGTCGTTTCGATTGAAAAAGAAAAGAAAGAAAAGCGAACCACTTTTTGCCGCAGATCCATATCATCGATATCCAATAAAGGTAGGTACATCCCATCGCAGCAATTTGATACCGAGATATCGTCGCAAGGTAAATAGGATTAAGTCGACCACCGTCGTTCCCGAAGCCTTCGCCCCTGCGGCGCCTCCTTCCCAAAGTCATCACAAATAGATGGATGCGAATGGATGTTTCGGGTTCTTGATGGAAGATCATAATTTTATTGTGTTTACGATTGTTGTTTCAGGGATGATGAGTATTTTTATTTGCCCGAGATTGATAGCACATTAGGCGAAGAGAACCAGACGGCGGCAGTTATTTAGAGCTGTGTGTGGGGTCTGATTGCAGGGAATCAGCCCTCTGGGCAACGGGTTGTTTGCTAATGCCTTCTCAAGGTAACTGAGGATGGAGGATTACAGTTGATTTGATTTTGGCGAACACGTTGATGAATCAATAAAGTTTGCTCTTTTTTGAACCAAAATAATCACAAGGAAGAGAGGCCAGCATAACATTTAGTAACCAGAATTTGGAGGAAATGGTATACTAGTATCAACATGAAGCTTCAGTGCGATGATTTATTTGCTAGAAAATGTTCTGAAGAGGATAGTTTGATAGTTCCACTGGAATACGGCAGTGTGAAAATTGAACAGAAATTGAAATTAACCGGAGGGCCTTTAAAGTGTAAATACTAATCAAATGCGCACTCCTCTACCTAAAGACTGACTAAAAGTAAATTGGTACGCAAAAAAGGACCTGTAATTCGTGATTCAATAAGTTTAAAAAGTCCATTAATGGTTGATTTACAGTATTTTTATTAAAACTTCAAAGTTACAACATTAGATGGCTGCATTTCTCCAGTTCGAACGAAATCTCGAACCTTCCTCTTAATGGAGCCCATCAGCGCCCGCGCAGTGGAAACGGGCACGGAATCAGCGCATTTCTTCCATTTTGCCCGCATTTGCTGGATATCCTTGGCTGCTCCGCCGCGGCAGTCACGTCGAAGCCGCTGCTTTGAAATTGTCCAGTATTTTTCGATTGGTCGAAATTCCGAAAAATCGATCTTGTTGGCAGCAGTGGCAGCTGGCCAAATTGGACCTAAAGATGACTTTGCCCGAATTGCTAGTGAATGAACGGCAATACACGCTTTTGCAGGCATTCTTCGATGTAAACTTGGGATGTCATCGTCAAGGATGTGATGAATTGTTCCGTTTTCAGGCCACAACTGCAAATCGCTTGCCAAATCATGGCCTTCTTCGCGAACTTGTCGGCAAACACGAACTTGAATCTTCCCGGCACGTCCCCACGTCCAGTTGCGATGTAAAACTTTTGACACGTCTAGTCGCGATGTAAATCTTTTGACCGGGAAGCTGCTTAAAATCGAATTTGACGCATGTTTCGCCATCGATCAAAGTGCAGCCCTTGTGTTTCGTCCAAACACGGTCGTACAAGAGCCTTGCACGCTTTTTGGCCACGGAATTCTGCTTCATGTGCCGGTTCGGATGTTTACTGGCTTTGTACGACTTGTATCCTACCCTGGAAAGGATGTTGCGCACCGATTGTAAGTTGGCGTTGTACCTTCTGGCCACATCTCAGATCGAAAGACCGGGGTTGGCTTTAATGCACCTCAACATCTTGCTGCGCAACTGACGATCCCTGGTTCTAGTTTTTTTCGTAGGTCCGCTGATTCCTTTCCACACTCAGGGTTTCCTTGTAGGTTTTGAACACTCGACATACTGTTGCTTTCGGCATCTTAGCCAGTTTGGAACCGGACCACTCCGGATTTTCCAGGTGGTTTTGCACAATATTTGTTCTTCTTTCGAGTTGCATTTGTCGTTATTCCTGAACGCGATCGACTACTTTGATCAAACTTGCACCAGTTGTTCTCTATTGAAGTGTAAACAAACCACTGTCAAAGATTTTCAATTCCCAACACTAGAGGCCTGCTAGTGGCGCGTGAGGGGCGTACCAATTTACTTTTAGTCAGCCTTTAGTTCACACTTGATGAGTGACGGTATGTCCTCAAATCCACAAACAAAAAGCAAATGATAATTTGGCTGGAGTTCAGTAGCTGCCTTCGTTGGGTGCGCATGGTTCTCGGTGTCGGTGTTTTTTTTATCAAAAGAACTACGTAGGAAATTTTTATGGTTCCTCTACTAGAAGTGTTGAGTGTATCGTCAAATGTGAAAACATCCGTGAAATTCAATCGAAAAAATTGCTTTGCTCATTTCTTTATTCAGTCTCAAGCTGTATTCAAACGTTAGACGATATGAGACAACCTTTACTCAACCTCTATACGAGCAAATTTGGCGAACTTAGTCAACTACTTATGGCTGTTGTGACGACTGGAACAAGCTCTTATTGCATTTCCATTTACGCTTCTAAACAGCTGTTATCTTGCTGTTAAGTTGTGTGCGAACTTGAGAGGTGCCTATTCAACCTTTTCCCGGTTATTTAATAATCACTACACAGCTTTCTCTTGAAGCCGCGATAAATATTGTTTACGCTTCTTAATTTTGCTGTGAATCACATCATCCATTTATTTAGCCATTACCGGAAACCTGGAATCAAACTCGAGACAAGCGCATTGGCAAAACAAACTCATGTAAAAAAATCTACATGCCCTTCTACAACAAGTTCGCTGAGTAGAGGATTTATAAAAGTGCACATCAATCACTTTCTCGACTACTTACTTCAGCTTTGTAAAGGAGCAGAGTTAAAGCTGTAAAACTGCACACGTCTAAAAATAGTTGACCGAAAAAATGCTTCCAAAGTGGCGCTAATACAGTTTATAGCTGAGTACAGGTTATTTAGTTGTCGAAAAAGTACTTTGGATGTTTATGTTATTCAGCAAGAGTGGTTGGCTGTGTAGAAACCATCAAATGAATAATATATTCACTTTACTAGCTTTGATTTGCAGCTACAAGTTGAAATTGATTAATATGTGCATTGAAGTGACATTAGCGTTTATTGGTTGCTGTTATTTAGTGCGACTGACAAATTGAACAATCGTTGTGAAAAAGTAATGTAAACGCTCTCCAAAACATTTTTGCTAGCTTCTACTTGTAGCTGTATCTGCTACTTTACAATAGCACAATACTGGAAAAGTTGGCTTACACAGCTGAAAATGTTACTTGGTAGGTCCGTATTGCATGTTGTATTCCTTCAGTGCAATACAACACTATATGAATATTGAACGACTGATGAATGAAGATATTGAAGAAGGTGGCGGATACACTGCTGTCTCCACAGATGAGGACCGTGAATCTGCAAGGAAGTGTTCAAGATTGTTATAAAGTTCATCGGATGACAGCCTTGGTGGAATGGATGATGAACCAGAAAAGAAAAAAATATGTCTTCTTTGCTGATTTTTTCTTGAAGAAATAAACACGGCAACAAAACGGTGTCGAAATCAGTTGTTAAATAGGAATTCCAGAAAAGATGTTTGGGGAATCGGTCGCAGATGTGATGGAGATGTTTAGGAAGTTTGTAGAACCACATATACATCGTAAAGTTGAAGTTAGGGGTTCGGAGAAACTCAACGTATTGTGGTCTCTCAAAGAAGAGCCAGACATCCATGACATTGAGAAATTCATGTACTTGAAGGATACAAAACGCAAACAGTTTCTTTATTCTCACTCTGTTTCATCTGGAGCTATTTGAGAATTGATGAGCAAGAATCTGTTAGAGCCAGTTGATCAAGATAGAGATGGCGCTCCTTCAAATGTGAGTTTGATGGATCTTGTAAACCGACTTAAAGCTATTCACGCTCACATAGATGCCACCTCCAAACATGAGAGGCATGTTCTGGTCTTTACCAATTTCTGAAGGTAGCAGACTACAATGCAACCAGAAAGGCTACCCTCAAAGCTCAGAAAATTTTGGAGAGCCTTACTCCCAATGTTCAAGCTTAGTACGAGAAAACTGATCAGCTTATGAACTTTGCTTTTGACTTGAAAGTCAGTGCTCAAGCCTTGACAGAGAAATTGAACATGTGTAATGATATGTTAAAGGGTATGCAATCCGCCATTGTTCCTCAGGAAACCATTATCAGTCAACGTTTGGAAGTGCAAATTGAAGATCGAGTTATTCAAAGGAAGACTTTTACGGCATATTAGTTTGGTTATTACTAGATTGTCAATAAATTAACATATCACTAACAATAATATTTTATTTCATCTCCTGAAACCCAAAATCACTAGGCGGTTGTTCAAGCCCTACATTCGGATAAAAAAATCCTACTGGAAAATACCCACACTTTCCGAACAGATCTGTACATGTAGTTTCAGTCAGTGTGATCGGTCCGGAAATAATTTCGATCGGGTTGAACATCGGATAGTATTCTGGTAGAAACACTGGCAGGATTCCAACTGAGCGAAGATACAAAATTATGTTTTTTCGGCAATGAATCTTGGCACCATCCATAATCCAGACCGGATGATAACCTGGATATACTTCAACAAGCTTGTTTGACAAACCAAGTTTCTTTACTCAATCAAAAAAATTTAGCCGGTCAAAAGTACCATCATTGCGATATGCTTCAAGTAATCTGGGCTGTACCAAAAAGCACAGGTAAGACTCCCTGGGGCACCGTTGGAATTCACCTCTATGAAACACGTCAGTCTATCGAGCGGGACAAACTTAACGAATTTCAAAGTTGATATGTGTTTTGAAATGTACCAATAGATTTTGAACGTACCTCAAAGCTTCCCGGAAAACCCGTGTCCCGCTGGATAGACATACGATTTCAGCAATGACCAAATCGATCGACCAGATTTCTACGGAAATGTGATGTACCAAGTGCGTACTTTACGAATTTGTAATTAATTTTTAACGTACCTCTTATTTTCACTTAAATGCTTATACTAAACTTTTTAAATCGGTTAAAATATGAATTCTGGGCACAGAATTCGATTTCTCGAAAAATTTTAGCCCAATTTCATATAAAAAACATTATGCTTTAGTGCATTCTAACCAATATGAGGACCAAAAACAGTTATTTTTTATTTGCATCCCTTAAAAATATACTAATTTTGAACAAAACCGTTGATTTCATGAATAATTATGTCGTTCGCCGTTAATTTCATTGAAAGCAATGAGCAAAGCAACGACGAGAAAATTCACAGTCAGCTGAATGTTAATTTTAGAGCTTCAAAAAAGTAGATCCCTGACTACAACCGAAGTTGTGCAAGTGAAAATCAACAATTTCTCATAATAATGTACCAAAAATTTCCATACAAACTTCAAATCATTGGACTTTTTGCACAGAAGTCAAATGAATTTGCGATCTTCAACAATGCGTTCTCCAAATCTAAGTCACAGGTTTGTTAAAAATTAATAAAAATTTTGAATTGTTGACAAACAAGAGAATAGTTTTTTTTCGTTCCCCGTACATCTTTCCAAACACATTTTAAAAATTTCCCGCAGTTCCAGATCGTAACCAATCATAGAAAAAAAACGTTTCATTTGCATTGCATAAAAAAAAAATTTGCTCAAATATGAAGCGAGGTTGTCCCTCAATTTTCGCGCCCCTGTCAGTAAAATCGGTTCATTGAGATTGATTCCTTCGCTCCCACAGTCAGACTATGTGTCGTTTGGCTTCACGAATTAACCAACAAAGCACAAACCCTTTAGGAAGAAGAAATCCCATCCCGAAACAATTTCAGCAAACTCCTCGATGGCAACGGTTTCCCGATTAATCAAAATACCGTTCGCCGACTGCTGATTTTTGCCTTTTAATTAAAAATTCATATCCAACAGACATTGCACGATTCGCAATAACTGGAAAAGCTAAAGGAAAAATTAAATCTGGATCACCCCTTTTGCTCCTTTAGTCTCCCAATTCCATCGATTTATTTCAATTGTCATTTCTTTTCTTCGGCAAAATTCGTTTTCGCCTGCATTTAAAAAAAGGAAGGAAGGGACCCGCGGAGAAAGTATGTCACACCGGTGCAAATCCGAATGACAATCGAATCAAGATTAAGATTCAATTTGAAAGGAATTGTTCATTTCGTTACAGACGTCTCTTTTTTTTTGCGCATCAAAGGGAATTGTGAGCGTTGTAAATTGTTACAGTTCCGAATCATACAACCATTAAACGGCTCTGGTAATGGGGTGAAAATGTCCCGCGCGGCAGTCAGAGCTGGTGCAACCTTGCAATCGGGTTAACACAACAACAAAAAAACACAAATTTAAATTATTTATGATGTTTCCGAACGGGGTCGATCTGTGCTGGGACCGTTTTCCAAATCAATATTTCTCTATGCTAACACATTTATGACGAAGGGTCGCAAAAAAAAAAAACGCAATCCGAAACTGGAACGAGACATTTCTTGACTTTTGTGCTCTGTGCGAAATATTAAATGTGGAACGAGAGTGAACATAAAAATAGCATTTGCACGCCCCGAAAAAAAAATAAGTGAAAAGTGAATGCGCGGAATGCTACCGGTGGTAGTCAGGATACGATTTTTGGAAGGCGTTTCAGCTTTCCGCAGCAGGGAGAAAGTTTGAAAGGGGTTAAATTTATCACATATGCTAATTTTAAAATCCTTTGTTGGGCCACAAAATCAGTTCGATCCGATTTGGTGCTACAGGCGGAGAGTGCAACTGCACTTTTTTGCACCCTTTTTTTACGATTCATCGAGACTACGGAGTCATAATTCTCATTAAGTTATTTGGAACAGGAGGTTTTAGTTTTGTAAAATCTGGGCGTTTACCGATTTTATGGTTTATGCGGAAAGAACTATTTTTCATTCCTAAATTGAGATGTTCCGATGTGCTAATGGGATTAAAACTGTAAAAAAAGTGAGCAGATTTATCACAAATGTTGCCATTTTAATGGGGATGAATGCTTTGAATAAGGTGTATCATTACACACTGGTATTAATGGTTACTAGATTCAATCAAAGTGTTTTTTTACTTTATTGATGTATGAACACTATGATTAAATTTTCAGAGTTGTGAGGAAATGCTACGCTAATATCATCATGAAGCTTTAGTGTGGTATTTTAGCTCTGAAAAGGTAAGTTGATAGTTTCGTTAGAGTAAGGCAGTGTGAAAATTGAACAGAAGTTGAAATTTATACGACAATACTAAGAAAACGTGCACTCCCTTGCCTTACTCATACATTGATCGATGAGGGGATTTGAGGTATGAACTCAAATCTACAGGCAAAATAATGTGCTTTTGACTTGCTGTGGCATTTGTCCTAGGGGCATCCCACTCCAATACCCCGTTCACATTACAGCGTATATCACGTGATATACGCTGTCTTGCAATGAGCACTCATACATCTAGTTTTCACTGGAAATCCTATCTATGAGTGCTCATTGCAAGACAGCCTATATTAGGTGATATAGGCTGTAATGTGAACGGGGTTAAAACTTTAGTTCTAATATCAATCAAATATTTAGAAATCTGTCATAAGCATTCTTAAGTATTTTCAATCCTAGATAATTTTCATCATAGTGACCAGTCGCTAGAATTTTGTGGCATTGATACTCATTTTACCCTGTTTTAATTTAAATCAAATGTGTAATCATGTCATGGGTAAGTATTTTAATTTGAGTTGTGAAATAGTTATGGATTCCGGATGCATTAAACAATGTTCTTGGCACTGCTCAAGCAGGTATGCTGCTCATTTGCTAATGATGGTGAAGCGTACCATTTACAGTTGCTGCAGCAGGAAATATTCATTGGGATGTTGGACCTCCCTCATAGTACCACTGTTTGAGGCGCATACACTACTGGATTACGCTGAACTGGTGAGAAAGTCAAGATATAGTATCCTACTACCCAAGTAACATTTCAAGTTTTATGAAATACTACAAAGCAACTATAAAACAACATTCATGAAACCCTGGTCAAGGCTATTTTGTCATTAATGCATCCACCAAAACCTCATTAAGACTAGAATATGTCTAGTTGGCCCACCCTGGAGAAGGTTCTGAAGGGTGTATTCTCGAAGCTCTTCAAGATTGATTTACTGCAAAAGGTTGTATGACGAACGCATTGATAACCATTTGAAAGCTACAATAAAAGCTATTTAGCAACAATAAAAACCCTTTCCGAGCCATTTCCCCTAGCCGCATCTTCCACTAGGAAAGCATCAATCAAGATATAAAAGGATTTATGAATCCAATCTTATCAAAATAATGAAAATAGAAACTGATGGTATAAAAATCTTTTTGAATATCCAAATTTATTACAATAGTTCTCATTAAGTGGCCTAGTTTTAAGTGCCATATTAAATTTTATGTGAAATGTACGTGAAAACATCGAAAAAATTAAGTCCACCCTCGTAAAACGTCGATTTGACTAATTATTTGACATTAAAAAAAAATATATATTCTTCAGATCGAGCTTGGCCGAGACTTTTTTTTTATTATTTTCGCATTTTAATGTTTGCTCATTGCTAAATTTACCAAAATATAGTTATATCTAAGAAAATATTGATTGAAAATCGAAGATTGTAAAAACCAAGCAAACTAATTGTAACATGGCGGTGGCATAAAAGTTGATTTTCATAGGTCATTTGTGAAAAAGTTGTTTTGCTTTCAAGAATTCCTTAACAAATTAATAAGGGTTTAAAATGGCTTTTATGAAGAAAACTTGCAGGCTGAATTGTATTTATCTAAAGCCATTTTGCTTGATCCTAACCCGTTCAGATTTATGGCAGCATTTATAGAGGCAAAGTTGCCTGCAAAAAGTTAAACGTCAAAGTTTGTTTATCTTTCGATAGTTGCGCTGTGAGATCCAGGATTCTTCCAGGCGGTTTTCTCCCGATGTATTGGGAGCAGTTACTCAGATAGTTTGCGATACTGTTTTACAACATTTCGCATTTCGAACAGCTGGAAGTGCAATCGTTCCCGAAAAAGATCCCCTTCTTTCGGATGGTTACAGAAGTGCACCATTCAACGATGCAGGGATGTACGCTTGAATGAAATTTTCGAAGAGTTGTTTCTAAAATCGCTGCTATGGATCGGAAACCAGCTAATCTCCGCTTACGAACAGTTTCAGTGGTTTGCTGTCGGTTGATATTTCGCAAGATCTGGAGAAGGCTGGTTTATTTTTTAATTTCGACAATGTTTTATGGCACCGCTCAGTTTACTCTTCTCCGCCAGATGGTCAGTCGTTGATGGTGTGCTGGTTCTTCTAAGGAAGTAAATTTTTCTGAAATCGACTTGAATTTTTCATCCTACTTCGTCTATCCTTTGAGATTTCCTTGTCATAAAATTGGCATTTATTAATTATGAGGAACCATCTTTTAAGCTCAATTTGAAAACAGAGTAATTGGGGAGTTAATGATGCACTTTAAAAAACCTAAAAAGCAACAATAAATGCTTTTTGCTCTAATGCAAAACCAAATGGTTTTATGGTTGCTTTTATAATGATAGATCACGTTTATAAAGTATTTTATCAAGACATTAATAAACAATTGCTAATGACGTTTATGCTTGAATAACAGAACAGTTTTAAGGAGGGATTGATAACTGTTTTAAATTTATTTTTAAAACAAGACAGTTTTTGACTTTCTTGCCAGACTATAAAAGGTTTTCACAACAGCAAAAAGCTGAATTACTAAGCAGGAATGTTTTACACTTTGAAATGCTATATTTAAACTAATTGGATTGTTCATTGTCGTTATAAAACCATCATAAATCAGAGTGGATGCAAGATGGTCACTGAATTGTTACTTGGGTAGTAGTCAATGATTTTTTTTAATTCTACATAGATTTCGTGCTTTTAGGTTTTGGAACTGGCAATGATAAGCTGATGATTGAGGATGGCAAAACATTCACTTCTTTACCTTTATATTTTATAGAGGTAATCATATAATTCGTGCGACACGATGAAATGAAGAAGAAGTCTGCGAAGTTTGTCAAGAAGGAAAACATATTTAAATATTGTGAATTATATTATGCAATTCTTAAAATAATAAAATAAGCTTGTTTGTATTTAGCAAATATAAACCCAAAGCTTATTTCCGGAGAACTTTGAGATTTGGGCGTAATTGCTTTTGTAAACAAACATGTCAATCGCTGATTTCTCACGAATAAAAGAACAATCTCGTGAACAAACTATACCAAATGATAGAGGAATCATTCATTTACATGTTTGTGTTGTTAGTTTTTAAAATTGAGCTTTAATTCGCGAGAAATCATCAAATGAAGTGTGTGTTTACAAAAGCAATTACGCCCTAATCTCGAAGTTCTCCGGATTTACATCCCTCCTAGAGCCGTTGTTAATCGAAAACAACTTTCAGATATATGTTCAGTACTTCCTGCTTCACGGATGATCATGGAAGATTTTAATTCCCACGGCACAGGCTGAGGGGAACTGTATGATGACAACCGTTCTACTATAATATAAGACCTCTGTGACAACTTCAATATGACAATTCTTAGCAATGGAGAAGTAACACGTTTGGCTGGTCCATCCTCCAATGGAAGTAAATTAGACCTCACACTTTGCTCTAACTCATTATCGTTGGATTGTACGTGGAATTTGATCCAGGATCCCCACGGTAGTGATCACTTGCCGATCGAAATTTCGATTGCCAGTAGGTTCAATCCGTTGGAATCCGTTAACATCACGTACGACCTCACTCGTAATATCGATTGGACAACGTTCAAGACCGCGATGGATGAAGCCCTAACGTCGGCAGAAGGGCTTTCACCGTTCGTTGGAGGAATATAACTTCCTCTCCAATCTGATCTTGGACAGCGCGCTTCGAGCTCAAACTCGGCCGGTTCCTGGAACGTCTTTCCGTAGGAAACCTCCTTCTCCTTCGTGGGACCAGCAATGCACTGAGGTTTATCGTAAAAAGTCCGACGCGTTTAAGCTTTTCCGGAAACGCGGAACACCCGAGCATTTTGAAGCGTACTCGGCTGTTGAACGCGAACTCAAGAGCCTCATCAAAGCCAAGAAACGCGGATACTGGCGGCAATTCATGGACGGATTATCACGTGAAACATCGATGAATACGCTTTGGAACGCGGCGCGAAGGATGCGTAACCGGTCTTCGAACAACGAGAGCGAGGAGTACTCGGATTGTTGGATTCTCAAGTTCGCGCGAAAAGTATGTCCTGATTCCGTGCCGGCACAGATAATTCCTCGCGAAACGACGAATTCAGTAGACGCGATCAACCAGCCTTTTACAATGCTGGAGCTCTCACTCGCGTTCCTTTCGTGTCGCAATTTGGCTCCGGGGGCTGATAGGATCAAGTTCAACTTGTTGAAGAACCGCCCAGACGTCGCTAAGAGGCGCATGTTGAACTTGTTTTGTCAGTTTCTGGAGCTCAATATTGTTCCGGATGATTGGAGGCGAGTGAGAGCTATAGCCATTAAAAAGCCTGGGAAGCCCACGTCGGATTATAACTCGTATCGTCCCATCGCGATGTTATCGTGCATACGAAAATTGTTGGAGAAAATGATCCTTTTTCGCTTGGACAAATGGGTTGAGACGAACCACCTACTCTCATATACTCAATTTGGCTTCCGTAGGGGTAAGGGAACGAACGACTGTCTCGCGTTGCTTTCCACAGAAATTCAGCTGGCTTTTGCTAAAAAAGAGCAAATGGCTTCTGTATTCTTGGATATCAAGGGGGCTTTTTAATTCAGTATCGGTTGAAGTCCTTTCAGACAAACTCCACGCTTGTGGCCTTTCTCCATTGATAAATAACTTTTAGTACAATTTGCTGTCATTGAAACATATGAGCTTTTCTCATGGAAACTCTACAGCTTCTCGTTTTAGTTACATGGGTCTCCCCCAGGGCTCATGTTTAAGCCCCCTTTTGTATAATTTCTACGTCAGAGAAATTGACAATTGTCTAAGGGACAACTGCACGCTGAGACAACTTGCAGATGACGGCGTAGTGCCAATGACAGGGCCGAAAGTGGTCGACCTGCAAGGACCCTTACAGGATACCTTAGACAACTTGTCTACGTGGGCTGCCCAGCTTAGGTATCGAATTCTCCTCGGAGAAAACTGAGTTGGTCGTTTTTTCTAGGAAGCATAGCCCAGCACAACCGAAGCTTCAACTTTTGGGTAAGACGATCACTCATTGCATGTCTTTCAAATATCTTGGGGTCTGGTTCGATTCCAAATGCACCTGGAGATTCCACATTGAGTATCTGAGACGAAAATGCCAACAAAGGATCAATTTTCTCCAAACAATTACTGGAGCGTGGTGGGGAGCCCATCAGCAAGATCTTCTAACGTTGTACCGGACAACGATTTTATCGGTTTTAGAGTACGGTAGTTTTTGCTTCCAATCGGCGGCTAAAACGCACATCATCAAACTGGAACGGATCCAGTATCGCTGTCTTCGTATCGCGTTAGGATGCATGCACTCGACTCATACGATGAATCTAGAAGTGTTGGTGGGCATGTTGCCACTCTCTGATCGGTTTTCGGAATTGTCCCTGAAGCTCCTCACCCGTTGTGAAGTTATGAACCCACTGGTAATCGAAAACTTTGAGAAGCTTCTTGAGCTAAACCCTCAAACTCGTTTTATGTCATTGTACTACGTGTACATAACTCAGGATGTCAGCCCTTCACAGCATAATCCCCATCGTGTATGCTTCTCCGACTTCGGCAATTCAGTTAGTTTTGATTTATCTATGACGCGGGAGATTCATGGAATCCCAGAACATCATCGTTCCATGATTGTTCCGTCAATTTACGCTGCAAAGTGTGGCCAAGTTTATTCCGCAATATCGTTCTTCACAGATGGATCATTAATAGAGGCGTCCGCTGGTTTTGGTATTTATAACGAATTTCATAGCACCTCTCGAATGCTTCATGCTCCTTGTTCCGTATTTGTTGCTGAACTGGCGGCAATACATTATACGCTCGAAACCATCGCCTCACTTTCACCAGATCACTACTTTATTTTTAGAGATAGTCTCAGTTCTGTCGAGGCTATTCCCTCCATGAGGCCGGTAAAGCACTCCTCGTATTTTCTCATGAAAATACGAGAGCTTCTAAGTGCTTTATCTTTGAGATCTTTTGTCATCACCTTTGCATGGGTCCCATCTCATTGCTCGATTCTGGGCAATGAGAAGGCACTTGCTAAGGTGAGTGCTATGGAAGGCGATTTTTACGATCGACAAATCACCTTCAATGAATTTTTCTTCATTAATCGTCAACAGTCGCTCGCCAGCTGGCAGAATAAATGGAGTAAAGGGAGTTTGGGACGATGGCTATATTCGATCATCCCTAAAGTGTCGAAGAGTCCTTGGTTCAAAGGGTTGGATGTGGGTCGAGACTTCATTCATGTGATGTCTCGTCTCATGTCCAATCACTATTCGTTAAACTCTCACTTGTTCCGTGTTGGGCTGGGGGACAGCAATCTCTGTGAATGTGGACAAGGTTACCAAGACGCAGATCACATAATTTGGTCTTGTTCTGAGCACCGTGGAGTCAGATCTGAGCTGTACGATTCCCTTCGGGCTCAAGGTAGACAACCAAATGTTCCAGTTCGGGATGTTTTGGCTAGACGTGATCTGGAGTTTATGAAACTTATACATGTTTTCCTGAAGAATATTAATCTTAGATTATAAGTTTGAATAATTTGTGTTTTGTTTGTATTTTGTATGTTTGGTTTTTTTTAATTTTTATTTTGGTATAATTGTAAAACTATACAGCTGATAACAAGTTGAATAGAAATAAGTTCATGTTTTAGAAATAGTGAAATCTCCACCTCCCACTTCCCATCCATAAAATTATAAATCTCCACTAACTTCGAAACGACCGCGAGTATTCGGTTGAATCCCTGTTACTCTAGATTTAAGATTACACACTTAGAAATAACTACTTTTACACGAGACGTTATCCATATTGGACGTAAATCATAGAACGTAAACAAACATTTCATGCAAAATTAAGTGTTCTCAAACCGAAAAATCAGCTAGTCGACGAAGAGAACGTTTGATTGAATTGATTTTCACGTTTCTTTCAACTGATTCTTATGTCAAAAGGCCCGCTTACATGTGTCGGTCTCAGGGAACCGAAATTTACATGACTTTTTAGTAGTGTGTAGGTATAACGAAAATGATAACTAGGCTCTGTAAAGTTTATTCGATTGATCCTGTACAAAAAAATCAATTCATAAAAAAAAATATCCAAAGCTTAAGTATACATTGATTCTAAAACAGTCCATATTCATATTTTGACATACCACAACCGTGTCTGAAAGTTTACAGCAGTATTTTTCAGACCGTGGCACATGCTCACTGATCCCATATACGTGGTACTTAGCGCTTATAGAAACAGTAATTAAACTATTCCAAGTTGAATTTCCAACATTATCAAAAAGGGGATATGCCGTTTCGAACATGTCTAGACTTGATAATCGTTTAGAACATCGATTCTCAACGTTGCCCCACCGATCAGCTCGGTCTACATCGCTTAATTCCTTTTCTGTGCTTTTCGTACAGTGGGGGTTCGCGAACCCCAGGTTAAAAATCGTTGGTTTAGAATAAGAGCGTCGAACGTTCCAAATATGAGAAATTATTGTCCACTTTTAGATAAACATATTCGGTAGGAAGCTATGAGATGTGATTCTCGGGTTGTTAAAAGTAATGTGCGAATTGTGTGGAAAGCCTACACAACTTCTAATTCAAGCTGAACATTGCATTAGGTCCTAAGTGACATTGACAGATTCTCTTCGTCGATTTTCTCTTTCTATCCCCACGGCCAGATATTTTCAGCACACAGATCGGAAAAAAGAAGCTTTTATCTATCATCTATTACGACAAATACAGAAAGAAATGGTAATGTGCTCAAGTTATTAACGAAAGAGAAAGTCGATGAAGAGAATCGATCAATGTTACTTAGGACGTAATGCAATGTTCAGCTTGAATTATGCTCTGATCAGCCTAAATTGCTGCAGTTAGTGTCATTCTGTCAATAGCCTAATTTTCAACTATTACACTATTAGCGAATTCGTTTATTATTCAGTTCCAACCTGGATCGGGTATCAGGACTGGGTCTGCTTGTTTTCTGACAAACGTCAGTTTGCTCGTTTGTTTTTAAAACCTAGCTCAGGTTGAGGTTTGCACTGACAAAAAGTTCGGTTTCGCACTGGGTTGGAACTGGTTCCAACCCCGATAATAAACGAATTTGCTATATGATGGAATTCAAATCAACAAGGAACGGGTGGAAGATTCCCGCGACTATCAGCTAGACGGAGCTAGACCATAACGTGAAATGTTTGAGTGCTAGCATCATTCAATTTGTTCTCGAAATAGATGCCATAATCGGGATAACATTCCATCATTGCAAGGCATTATAATAATTGAATTTCTTGAAAATATTCGCTGAGAAATGCTGGACGATATTAGATAAACAAACAAATTAAATTTGAATAACAACGGTGGTAACAAACGCTAAATATTTCTTAAGTATTTTTAAGTATTTTTAAGTAGGGGAATTTACGTATTCTCGGCAACCTAAGCAGCGACCTTCTTTCTATAGCCCTTTTCTCTAAGGAACGCACACATATGCAGTATTGGTTCGTTTACAATCTTTTGCTGCCAGCTGCTCTAACAATTTCAGTCGAAAGAATTGTCAAAAACTGTTTTGAAACGCTTTTACAAAGCTCCAATCTTCTCTAGTGAGAGCGAGTATTGTCGGCAACCAGTTTTTCTTCGGCAACCGTTCCATTTGAACTGCATGTAAATCTGCTGTTCTATTATCGGCAACTCGAAATCAGCTACAATTTGTAGTGCGTGTGTTTCATTTCAAGAAAACCTTGCTAGATTGCTTTTTCTCAGTGGTAAAAGTATAGTCAAATTGAAGCTGAAAGCATAAAGAATCGTTTGCATGCATTCAGCGAAGTGTTTTCGTAAGAAAATCCAGTGAAAATAGTGTTTCAATTTGGGTTGCCGAAAATAGTCTGGCATGCCGAAGCCGTCATTTCGCCCTATTTCCAGGTATCTTAGATATCAGTAAAGACTTTTTGTGTACAACGCGACAAATACAAAGTTTAGAATGAGATACCCCTAGCATTTGTCCAAATTTCCACGCGGCCTTATCCATTTATGAGAACGGCTGCGGCTTGAGAAAGGCCGTACTAGTTTAGAGTCACAGCAACCATGTTTATTTAATATGAATTACATCATTGTTTTCATTTGCAATACTAGCTGAGTTTCAAAAGTGTTGTTTTGAGTCATGTCTCAAGAAGATATTTTGAAGCAGGTTCTTCAAACCCATGCTGCTAGCGTGAACTCTGTATATCTCTGCCTGTATGGGTTCTATTTATTTAATTACTCAAGAGAGAAACTTGCGCGGATCTACGGAAAATCGAAATCCACCGTACACACTTAGAAAAATTGATATAAATTTAGGTGCTCTAAGACTTATATATACGAGCGTCAATTTTAACATAAAATTGAGTCATAATAGACACAAAATTCAGCTCAATCAAACGTACTTTCGATCTTTTTAGTCTCGGAGCACTTAATTTTACATGACATAGGGGAAATGCAGGTAATGTCGGCCTAAGTGTTCCTAATTTGGGCCCATACATAAATTCAGCAATCAACTAAATTTTCAATAGCAACCAAAAATATCCATCAGTAACGTCCGAATAACGCGTTCATCTAGATAAAATTGATAAATAGCAGACTTTTAGCGATGGGCCCAAATTAGGGACATGTAGGCCGACATTACCTACATTTCCCCTATTTGTTTACGTCTCATCCTTTATGTCAAAGATGGATTCCGTCACGTCTAAGATAAGGTATGAGTGTGAAGCTTAGAAAGCTGTTAAGGGGGTAGTCCACTCTGGCGGCATGAAAAATAGGTCATTTTCACGAATTTTTTTTGCGGGTAAATAACGATCAATTCAAAAAAGGAATGCATGGTTTTGTCAATTGAAATGTCCTCTTTAATTTGGATTTTTCTTGCGCGATTGGATGTCTCCTGTAGCCGCTGCACAAGGTTCTCCAGGAGACCTTCCGTCTGAGTCGTCGTGGGGCGGGACACCACTGGAGTTGGAACAACGAATTTTTTTGTGGTTATTCTCTGATAGAGAAGTCTTGTACCTAGCCGTTTTTGATTTGGTTGAAAAATAAAAATTTGGCGACGTTTTGAAAAAAACAGTCCGTTTTTGTACTCTAAAATTGGAGATAAAAGCTTGCACCATTTTTGATTCTTTTGAAAATCGGCTACGTACAAGACTAGAAAAAAAAGGTACTTAACTCGAAAATTCAATCGCCGTTTAAATCGAATGAGCCGTTTCTAAAATACAACGCCCGCCAATTTTGAAAACATCGTTTAGAGATAATTGCGGCAGCAGTTGGAATTACTAAGACACGCCGTTTCGCCGGTAACGGGCGGTTACTCCGAGCGCTCACTTGAGCGCGCTTGGAGCGTCTGGACACGAGTCCACTAATCGGCCTATAACTTTGGAACGATGTCACTTGCGGACTTGCGGTCAAGCAAATATATTATATTTACAATATGATCCACTCTTTCGCTTAGCTGGCGAACCGAATTTTTAGCGATGAAAGCACCTCTGTGGCCAAAAAGGCTACCAATGTATTTGTTTATCGTCACGAGGGGTAAACCAAATGAAAATTTGTTTAATATTTCAAATGAATGTATTTCAGCATTTTATTTTATTTGATGACAACAGTGACGTGTCAGACAAATTTTAAAGTAATATACACAATGTAATTAATGAAAATAATTTGACTTTTACTTCTGTAATAAGTGATATATTCGATCCCCTCGATTGTAATTGAATGATTGTTGCTGACCTTTTTCAACGCTAGATGGTGCGTGAAGCAATATTTTGCGGGTCACCATTGCACTATTTGGAAAAGGCATGAATGGATCATATTGTTAATATGATATATTTGGGTCAAGTCTACGTTAAAGTAGACATTCCAAAGTATTTTTTAAGCAAAAAAAAAAAGGTTTTTTGAAATTTCCAGAGTGGACTACCCCCTTAATTGACAACAGTTGAAGTGCTCAAATAATATCAAGTTGAGAGCCAGCGTAAAGTCCAAGTAGAGACGTCATAAAGGCAAAGAAGAAGCCTTTCTTTCAACCAGAGACTGATTTAAACAGAACATTGTTTTTAGATTCCATTTGTCGTTTGGACCTACACAGCAAAAAATAAATTTTAATATTACATCCAAGAGGATGCACTTCAATCATGTCGAAAAGCGCATGTAATTTTTATGGCCACAACAATAAACAAATGCAGTAAAAGCAGCGAAATGTCAGTTGATGCACTGTATTAATGATAATTTTGTCCATTTTGGCAAGTAATATACACCATATTTTCGACACGATTGAAGTGCATCCACTTTGATGTGATATTAAAATAATTTTTTTGCTGTGTACTTCTTATTACAACGATCGCAAACAAAACGTGTTTTTTTTTAAGAAATTGCCGTATTTAATAAACATATCAAGCATATAGGGACGTAAATATACTCACGCTCGAGATGGAACTTCTAGTATTGGTCAATCAAATGCATGAAGCAGTAAATTCTACTCTAAACATTGATCTACTGTGTTAAGCTAAATTTTCAAGTTTGTAAATTATCCGCGTGATGATGTTTATGTCTCCGAAATCGTAAACTATTGAAACAGTCGATGTATTAGTACTGAAACATGTCCTCGAAGCATCGAGGAATCGCTATTCATGATACAATCGCCATTGAATTTGCACTACTGTCAAGATTAGCATAAGGCCCTCAGAATAGCTTTCAAACATATGAATTATGGAGCTTCACTTAAATCGTTTCCGATTGATTTACCATCTGCCTCACATATCTGGTAGCAACACACTCCCTTTGCCACATTACACGGGAAATCGATACAATTTCGCACCCTTTCAAACAGCTCCTGTACCGATACACACCATATGCAAATCGATACAGTTAATTCATTTATTATATGCCAATTTTATAGACTCAATCGTTTCCCGAAAACGAAATGAAAAACGGATTCCGTAACAGTCGATTAACTGGACAAAGGAACTTCAATCGATATAGTTTACTTTTCGGGAACTTCTTTCCCGCGCCACGAAGGAACAACAGACCTTGATCTCATCTCATAATAAATATTGATGAACGGGTTTTGCTCACCTGAGAATGGAGATGTTGTTGCTTTTCCCCCGCCGGAAACTTCGATCTCCCATGTCTGTTTTTAGGTGAGAAAGAAACGCGCGCGCACACGCATTCACCCAATCAAATTCGGGGCTTCCATTACACGGCGGATTACCACGGTGGCCAATCTTCTTCTGCTTCCTTCCTATAGAAAACTGAAAAGTTACAAGTCGATTTACATTTCGCACGTTCTGATCCCAGCTGAACGCTTCGGGTTTTGGGGAACGAAATGAAGCAATTCAATTGATACGCATAATTTGAACTGGTCTATCTAGAGTTGGTGCCGATTGGTATGCAAATGGAGTTTTCACAGAATGGAAACAACAGTTCGATATGATCTGTTTTGGTGGGAAACAAATCCTGCTACGATGGTTACGACGGCTGGATTGATAGATTTGGCGCAAATGTTGTCGATTTGGAATGGGATCATCGAACTGGTTTTAACGGTAAGGTGCAACTTGATTGGAGTACATACAGGCTTGGTGTCCTTATTTATGTATCTGTGTTCTATCCAATGGTAAAATCATGGAGACTTCTCTACTTAATGGCAAAGAATAGGGCTGACCTCATCTCAGGAAGACTTTTTCTCGAACTTCATTGTTGCAAAATCTTCTGAGTAAAGAAGTTGTAATCTTAATTTCACACTATCTGGAACATTTATAACCGTGGACCAGAAATGCAATTTGGGCGTCAAACCCAATACCCATTAAACCCGTAAAAGCCCGGGACTAACTTACTATTTTCATAATTTTTATCTCAGAGATGCCATGGTCGATTGAATTGATTTTTTTTAAATATCATTCCGGTTTGTGGTTCTTACATCTTTTGGATGGTACTCCTCCTCAGGCCTCTCCCTCTTTGTTATATATTCAAGAATGTGTTGGCACAGGGGTGTTTTTTCTTAATTTTTATCACATATCTTACTTATGTCTAAGCACGACTTTGGAACACCCCTGCTTGTTTCAGATGACGTTAAAACAGCTGATTTTCACGCTGAATCATTGTTTACATTTCGACCAACAGTTTCGTGTAAAGTCCAGCGGGCCAAGGCGAGAATGGGTCTAAAGACGTATAAGAAGCAGAAGAAGCCAAAGCGGAGTGAAAAACAAGCCACATCCGTCAAACCGAGGATTCGGAAGTTATAGGACCAATTGCTGTGCGGAAAATCGGTGTGCGTGATTATGGACGATGTTAAATTTGTTTACAAAACTCTTCCTGGTGATCAGTACTGCACCGTTCGTGACGGCTGTAGTGTTGAAGACGCGGATAAGTCCATTTTTACCGAAAAATTTGGTAAAAAGGCTATGATTTGGCAAGCCATTTGTGAGTGTGGTATGCTTTCCAAACCGTTTGTGACAACGGAGACAATGACAGCCGATGTTTACGTGCGTGAGTGTTTAACCAAGCGTCTGTTACCCATGACCCACAAACACGATGCCTCAGTACTGTTTTGGCGTCGGTTCATTACTCCAAGGACATGGTAGACTGGTTTAATGCCAACAAGGTCCAATTCGTACCCAAGGAGATCAATTCCGCAAACTGTCCGCAGGCCAGGCCAATCGAAACTTACCAAAGTATATTTGCGGAAACATGTAAAGGCAGCGGATTCCGTTACACAGTTTGCGAAAGACTGGGAAAAAGTATCCAAAATTGTTGGAAAGGCATCTGTGCTGAAGCTTATGAGTAGCGTGAGATCAAAAATTCGCTCCTTGGCTTACGACTGTTCGGATCTCGGATTTTCTACGTTCAATAAAAAATAATTTGATCAAGATATTACTTGTAGGCTAAGACCACAGTGAAAAAAAACATTTTAGATTTAGTTTTCACTAGTAGACATAACCAGTTAAAAACATTGTTAGGATCAGCATCGAGGGAAACCTCAACTTTGCTACGATTAATGGGCAACCGGAAGAGTCTCGGCGCGGCTGATGCTGGACACGGGTTGACTAAGTGGCTGCAAATGGTTGAAAGGTCGCAGTGAAGGATACCTCAACGACGAATGGGCACTTGGAAGAGTCTCGGCCCAGCTAATGCTGGACACGGGTTGTACGAGTGGTGTGAAAGGCGCAGCGAAGGATATCTAAATTTCGCTTCGAGAAATGGGCATTCAGAAGAGTCTCAGCCCGGTTGCTTCAGGATTAGAAGCTTGGTCGCTACCGTTTTGCTGGTTCCTTTTGCGGATCGATAGTTCTGCCTCAACACAGTGATAGTTGCTTTGTTGGTTATGTGACTAGATGAGTGAAAATAAAAATTTCATCAGAGATTTTCGAAAATGTCAATGTCAAATGTTTACTGTTTACCTATGGTTACTTTTTTTTCCTTTGGTTTGTTTTTTTCCGTCGATCTTGTTTTCCGTGCTACCAATGCTACCGACGTGCCAGAAAGGCAGCTTCCACACCTGGACCCTACCTATCGACCCATCAACTCATGAACCGGGGACCAACGGCTTTACTTCCCATCCGAAGGAAGGCGTGATCAGAGGTGTTATGCTTCAGAACATCCCGGCGACGCCGACTGGGATTGAACCAAGGCCTGCTGGGGTAATCACGCTTACCACTACACCACTGGCGCCGTTCCCTATGGCTACTTGATGATTAAATAAAAATAAGAATCTGTCATGCTTACCTGAGTTTTGTCAAAAAAACGCTGTATGCAGCAAAGAATAGGCAGTCCTGCAGTTTTGTTTAAACCATATGATATGATCACCATAAATACTTCTTTTTACGGCAACTGCAGGACACGGGTTGACCCGGTGGTTGGAAAGGCAACGAACTTCGCTACGATAAATGGGCTCAGTTGTTTCAGGATTAGAAGCTTGGTTGCTACCATTTTTCTGGTTCCAGGAATTTAATTCATGCCAAGTTTAGTAGAACTCCTAAACCATCTCTTTTGAAATTAGTTATTGGCCCTGAAAAGGGCCGTTTCAGATAGGGAAAATGAACGAAGCTTAACCTCCGAAACCATACAGGGTGCGTCCCTGACGCTTCAGAGCGTACACTACGTACATGGTGGTAACGGTCTTCCGCTTGGCGTCTTCAGAGTAGGTAACAGCGTCACGAATGACGTTTTCCAGCAACACCTTCAGCACACCTCGGGTTTCCTCGTAGATCAGACCGGAGATACGCATTATCACGACGAGCCTGACTGAAAGTCTTGGAAATACCCTGTAAGTTATCATGCAACACCTTACAATGATGCTTGGCTCCTCCTTCGCTGAGTCCTTTGCCTCCCTTGCCACGTCCAGGCAATGTTTATGCTGTTTAAGCTGCCTTCGGGTACGGTTGACGGTAGAGAGCGAGCTCCATACATACTGACCTGCTTGACGGTCTAACAAAGAATGATGCTTATTTTGACCATGAATACCTCTTTTATACCTACTCGAAGGCTAAATTCCTCTTGCAAGTTGTTGCATTTTTGTTCTTTCATCGTTTATGATTGGTTGAACATTACAAAAGTATGTTATATAATAGAGAAGAAAGCGGTTGGAATTTTTATTCAACGTGTTCGATTCATCGTAACTGCACCGTAACTAAGCACCTAAGCTCGTACCAAGCAGACCGCTCGTAAGACCACCGGAGGAAAGGCTCCTCAAGAAATCACCCAGGACTTTCAAGACCGACCTGTGCTTCCAGAGTTCGGACGTTGCAGGAATCCAGCGTGGCCTATCTGGTCGGTCTGTTCGAAGATACCAACCTGTGTGCCATCCACGTCAAAGGTGTCACAATTATGCCAAAGGACATTCAGCTGGCTCGTCGTATTCGTTGTGAACGCTCTTAATTTCTCCGTGGAAATTTCACAAAACTGGTCCTTTTCAGAGCCATTAAAAGATTCCACGCTGCTTTCACTGATCGCATAACAGTGAATCCTGATCTTAAATTTTCAACCAGCAAGTGTAACTTAAGAACCAAAAGCGGTGCTATGCTAGTTTTCATTGCTGAGACGACGACTGTAAGGGGCTTAGAAGCAGAAGGGTGAAAGCCAATTCTCTATCGATTTCCTCTTTTGTGATCACCATGGCTTCACTAACCTATTTCTTTCAGTTTCTGCTATTCTCTTTTATCATCCACAATACAACAATGGTATCAATGAATGTTTGCCATCGAGTTAACGTTATTCGACCTTCTTAATTGCTCCTCCGTGAAAGATCAGAACTAATCAACTAGAGACCGAGAATTCCTCAACATATCCACGGCTGTCTCAGAAAGTATAGTTGTGTTAGTGAGGTAGGTTATTTTTAGATCAGGATTCATGTGGTAAGTGATGCCATCGGTTAAAGCAGAATTTGTTTTTATTTAAATCTAGTGGGGATAGGATACGGCAAAGTGAAAAATAGCAAGGATGGGGACGAACCTGGGATTGAACCCCGACCTTCTGCTCAGTAAGCAGAAACGGCAACCACTGAGCTACCGAGCCTCGTCATAATACTACATCGACATGTTTCGTCTAGGAATGATTCTCTGATGACTGTGTTGGGAAAGCAGCATATGTATGTACGTAATTGATCGATTTATTAGTTAATTCGACGCTTTTGGACAATGCTGGACATTTTCAAGTTTTTCGATAGTTTTTTGTTAAAAAATAAGGTGTCGGAAATATTGCTATTGATGCGTAGAAATATTTCTGATCGATTGGTGATAATTTTTTTGAAATTGGACCAGGGGCTGCTGAGTTATTAACGTTTAAAATCTTTCACAATTTTGTTTCATGTTCCATTTTCGGATTTCACAAAGTGTACCCCCATATAGAAATCACAGACGTAGTCCTACGTCAAAAGGCCTAACATATGATTTCAAATCGAAGGTTGCAGAACACATTTTCACAGAGGACCACCAACTGTCGACGGAAGACATCACGATTTTACGAACCGTATCTACACTATGGAAATGTTGCAGAGAGCCTCGAGATCAACAAACAACGGAATTCTACTTAACGAACACACATGGCTTTTCAAGTTTCTACCTAGGAGACATCAACGAGTTAGCAGTACCCGTTGAGTACCTGTTTCTATATGAGATAAGATTTAAGTTCACCTAGCTTCTAAGTGAAAATGTAGGCTCTCTTGGCTCGACTGTTGAGCAGTACAGTCCGTATTTTCGCTCTAGTTCTCGTTTCGATTTTGTGTCGCCACCTTGTCGCGTCATGCCAAGTTTAATTGAACTTGCCAACACGAAACAAATGGTGCGTAAATGTGCCAATGAGACACCAGTCAACGAAGGTACTAATCAAGCCCAGCGCGTCGCAGGATGACGCCGGAAAACGGGTACTACAAGCCAACCAATATGCAGTACTCCCGGAAGAAAATGGCTATGGTGACGCCGTTCCCATCGCTAGAAGAGAGCTGATTCCCCCGCTTTTCAGGCCGGTGAAGGATGTTGCCAAGCTGGGTGCCGAACTGGCAAAACACAAGCTGCTGCCTCGCTTCAAGCTTTGCAGCATCGGTACCAAAATAATTTGCTCCAGCCTGGAGGAGTACAAACAAATAGGATGTTTCCTGAAGTACAACAACGCATGATTTGCCATCGAGCAAGCCACTGAAGGTGGTTTTGCGTAGATTACCGTCGTTCGAGGCGGCTGCGGTGAAATCCGAGCAGGAGCGTCTTGGGCTCAAGCATGAGGCGGTGTACCCGGCGTTCCTACCACAACACCAGCTTCCGTGACCAGTTGTTCCTGGTGCACGAAGGGATCCACCAGTCGTGCGGCTCTGAGATCCAAAATCCGGGACCTGTTTCAGGTCATCATCAGTTGGGAGCATTACAAACCCCAAAATCGTGATGTTACGCAGTGTATGAACTGCCTCTCCTATGACCATGGCACCAAAAACTGCCACATGAAGATAAACTGCGGCAAGTGTACTGGAACTCACTCAACAGAGCAAGATAATGACATCGAGCCACCGTGTGTCAACTGCGATGGAAACCACCAAGCCTGCAATCGCGGATGTCCCAAGCGAGTGCAGTTCATGAATATCCGTCGGAAGGCTACAATAAACAATCAGCCCGATCGCCTCCGTAATCATCATTCGCCTCCTGTACTCACGGAAGTCCAGTCCCCAGCTCTCCAGCCCCGTGGACATGTTCCGAACCTAGCCCCGCTTCCACTCAAATGGTTCCCAACAGTCGGACAGTTCAGCATCGTCTCGCTGCTGCTGCGACCTAGCCAATTCCAGGTTCATCTACCGCCCCTGGTTTATCATACGCTGGTGCTGTCTCAGGTGAACCAGTCGACGATTCTCCGTTCACCTCGAAGGAACTTGTGACGCACACCTGCTAGACTCGATGTGAACAGCTACATTTTGACCTGTCCGTTGTCACTTAGTATGGACCGTGAAGCCATCAAGATCGCCCGAGCTAAACGTCTTCCTTCCCGACTTTCGGCTCGTAAGGCTTGACCACACTAGCTCGAGGTAAGGGGGAGTGGCCATCGCTGCGAGACGGAACATCAGCTGCCAGCTACTACCAAGCTTCCATCTGAAAACATCGGAGTTGAGGTGAGCACATCGCTTGTTCCACTCACCATCATCGCGGTCTACTGCCCCAAGCAAACCAACATTAGGGACGGCTCGGCCGCAGACCTCCGTAGAGACATCATCAAACTAACACGACGGCGGCAAAATTTCATCATCGCTGGCGACCTGAACGCCAAGCATCAAGCCTGGGGAAAAAGTCAGCGAAACCAGAACGGCATAATATTGTACAAGGATCTGCAGGAAACCCACTGCAACATCCTGTGTTTGGAGCTCATGCCATCAGCGACATCTTCATCAGCAACATTGGCGATAACATCTCTTAACCTGTCGCCTATCAGGAGCTGAGCTCGGACCACTATCCGGTGCTGGCCGAAGTTGGTTCTCGGCCAATAGGTTTCAAGTTTCCCGGCGAAATTACCATCGTATCAACTGACAGCAGTACCAGCGCTGTGTAGACATAGCAATCGACTACGACGTCCTACCGGAGTCGTTCGAAGATGTCGATCGGTTTCTGCAAAACATCGAAGAGGCGATATCCCGTGCCATGGAGCAAAACGTACCAGCATCCAGACAGGTGAGTCATACTCTGAACCTTGAAAACCCAACCAAAGATCTTATCAGGCTCCGTAACACCATTCGTAGGCAGTTCCAGCGTTCTGGGCTGCCCCACTTGAAGACCAATGTCAATAGGCTAACCATTATTATCCAGGTGGAACTCAGAAAAAACGATTTTGCCAACAAGATTCGCTCTCTCCCAGATTGTGCAAACACACTTTGAAAGATGACCAAAATTTTGTTAAATAAGTCGAGACCGATCCCTTCGCTTTGTTCTGTTGACCAGACCTCGGACCCATCCATACTCATAACCCCAGTTAGAAAGGCCAATGATTTCACATAATCTTGGCCAAACCATGGTGAGCCTTACTAGAGGCAATGGCTAGAGTCGCTAACACCCCCGTAGTAGTTCATGATGATAGTAGAATATCGGCTGATGAGGTGATAGCAGCTATTAGAAGCACTAAAAACATGAAGTCAACCTCGAATTGAAAAACTTGAGTATTGACTTCTTCAACCATCTTAACGTTATCTTCAACAAATGTTTGGAGCTTGGCTACTTCCATGCATGCTGGAAGTTAGCTAAAGTGATTCCAATACACAAGCCTTCCAAAGATCTTACCAGTACCAAATGCTATTGGTCTCCATCTCGAAGATATTCGAGAAGATGATACTCAGCCAGTTGCTGAAATTTTCCAACGAAAATAACATCTTACTCAAGGTGCAATTCGAGTTTAGGAAAGGTCATTCAACGATCCACCAACTTAGCAGAGTTACTAACGTCATCAAGCGGAATAAGTCCGTTTCCAACACATCTGCCATGGCATTGTTGGACGTCGAGAAGGCGTTTGTATGATGAAGTAGTGTACAAGCTGCATCGATACAACTTTCCGATCTACCTCGTGAAGATCATCAAAAACTACTTGTCGTGTAGATCATTCCAGGGCTACTTGAACAATGTTTTCTCTGATACGTTCAACGTTGATGCAGGGATCCCTCAGGGTAGCCTGCTTGGGCCTATCCTATTCAACATCTTCACGTCAGACGTTCCTCCCCTGCCGGGTGGTGGTATCCTGTCAATGTTCACAGATGACACCTCCATCATCTATAAGGGTAGAGTGATCCGTGCTCTGGCGAGAAAACTACAATCAGGCCTGGATGTTCTGTCCGACTATTTCAAGAGCTGGAAGATTTGTATCAATGCAGATAAAACACAAACTATTATGTTTCCACACTCGAATTCACCTCGGCTTGTTCCGCCTGCTAACGTCAAGGTCCATGTTGATAGCACTCCCATTGAATGGTCGAGTGAATTAGTCTGCCTTAGTCTCACCCTCGATAGCAAGTTGCTATTTCGATCCCATGTGGACAAGACATCCACCAAGTGTAACATCTTGATAAGGTCACTCTACCCTCTGATAAACAGGAAGTCCACCCTGTCCCTCAAAAACAACCTTGCTGTCCACAAGCAGATCATTCTGCCGGCTATTGAGTATATCTGGGAGAGTTGTGCTAAGTGCCACGACCTAAAGCTTCAGATTATCCAAAACTAGATCCTCCGAATGACAGCCAGCCGTGAACTCTTAATTCTGAGATTCACCACCAGGCCGGTCTTCAAACATTCGAGGAACGAAAGACTTCCACTCTGGAAAGGTTCAGAGTCGCCTGTCTGCGATCAAACCACTAGATAATTCGTGAATTGGCAACCTATTTTAAGTTGTTAGGTAGGATCCTGTGCTCAAGTAGGTTATAAAAATTTTAAATTCAAACGAAAACAGTTTCAAATAAGCGCAAAACGCAATCATCACATAAGAATAACCAATTAACTAGAACAAAGATGAAGAGCCAAAGGCTAACCAAGTGAAATGTTAAACCAAATGTTGAAACATAAAGAACCAGCAAATAAATGTTAATTTTACTACTACTTTTACTAAGTGAAAATGTACCTTGGTTAATATATATTCGGTAAATGCGATGTTTTCTTCAGTCAATACTGAAGAAGTCTGCACATTTATACAAAACACGCGTATCTGTCAAGATAAGCAAATAAGGTAGTGGAATTTAATGGAAATTACTAATCCTTCTCTCTCTCATTGTTTGCAGTTTAGCAAGAATAACTTAACACTAGGTCCAATAAGGTTGGACCGATGACTCGCGGTTTACTCGAGGTTAGAAAGGGTAAAATTGTTGCGGGAAGGATCCGAGGAAGAGCATGGCAATGAACGGGCAAAAGCTCACGCGGAATAACGTTATCAATGGAAAATTCACCATATCCTTATTTAAGTCTCCGAAAAGCTCATTGTCCACATGGCTTGAGCGCGAGAGGAACACATTCCATTCTGCATTCTCCTCCGATTATCTTGCAATTAGAGTGGTGCAATACTGTTACCGTCCTGAACTCCAACGTTCCGTTGGTTGGCTGCAATGTACCCAAAACCACGCTGTGGACTCACCCGCCACCACAAATCATAACATCGAACATAAATAATACGAATTATGTTCACTTTGCTGTGTATGAAAAACAAATATTTTCTGGATTCTGCACCTTCGGGGGATACTTTTCGCACCTCGCGCGCACTCTCTGTCCGGCTGCGGGTACTGCAAAAGATCTATCCACCTCGCAGGATGCCTTCAGTACACAGTTCGGCACAACTGGCGTAGGATTTACGAACTTGGCACCTGGAGAAAAGTTAGCAAAACTCGCTTGGAAGACGAAGGATAATCAGGGAAAAATTGCAAACAGATAAATAATCGAGCACACTAACTGAAATCAGCTCTCGGGAAGGTCGAACGCGTTACTGCAGTGGGGAATGAGGGGGGGGGGACCATAAATTTCGACGGACTCGGACTCGGGCCCGGTTGGTCGGTCGCGGTCGGATTGTTGACGGTTGGTTACACCTAGAGAGCCGGTTTGCAACTGCTGTGCACTGGTGGGTGACACACGGAATAACACGTGAGACTGTGTTTGTGTGGATAAAGGCAGTTTATAATATTTTGTCACATGCGAATTGATAATGCAAATTTATTTACGTAAATATTTCATTTTTATTTGCTAGATCTTTTTGTGCTTTATTTTGCATTGTTCGGTAATTGAGGACCGGATCGGTTGATGTTCGGATCGTGATTTGGCCAATGTAAGTTGTTTGATATTTACGAATGTAATCAGACGATTTTGAAACAACGCAAAACTTACAGGTAGGTGATTCTTTTTGAAACTCATTGGCGACAGACTGTCTGCCAGATTCACCCAAACTAGAACCTAATTTGCATGATCGGCTTTGCTTCCATTTTGCTACCCGGCCGGATCCGAGCTTGTGGCGCGCAGCTTCCAGATGTCCCGAGCTAGTTCGTCAGAATCTGATAAGCCTGCCGAAGGTGCGTAAGCCTTTCTCGATCACTGAAGAAGATTACAAGACGATTAGCGACTCGAGACAGAGATTCCAATCATCATGTATGTGAGTATTGTACGTGAGCCTCAAAAAAAAATCCTCCCCCTCCAATGAACAACCAGATGCGTGCTCCGAGTTCACAGAAAACTATGAGCCTCTAATCTTCAAACTAAAGGATTACAAGCGATAAATAATGAAGCCAAAATAGAAATAAAAATAACAAAAATCACTTTCCAGCAACAAGACCGCATTGAGAGCGAGAAGAATTGTGGAAAATCTGCCCTGAAAGAGCTAAAATTGACAATGGCGAAAGGATTACCACCGTCCAGAGAGGCCATGAAGAGGAATAGCAAACACCGCAACCGAAGAGAAGCAGCCATAATGGAAAATGAAAATAAATAATAATCACAAGAGCGGATTTGGACTATTCTTTGTCGAGCCAGTAAAAATGAAGCGGGGACCTTGGCTCCTACGACCCGAAGAATGGGGAAGAACCTAATTAAAAACAAATAATACCAAAAACTGTCGTCGATAATCCTTCTGGGGGAGAGTTTTTGCCAAGCAAAGGCTGGCTGGTGGACATCCGAGCGAACAAAAGGAGCCAAAAGAATGCCCGATTAGCCAAATGTAATCGCAGCTAAGCTTGGTCCCGAAGAATACTATCGCTGATGACTTGGATCTGTGGTCACCCGCATGTAGGTACCTACGTATTCATGCATGAGCTGTCCTTGTCTCTTGATTGGCACTGAGCGGCCACCGGATGAAAGAATGACCGCTCGTCACGCAAACGCTCTCGATGGTCAGAAACAGGTGGTCGAAAATTGTTGCGCTGACTAATAGGAACAGGACGACAGAAGAGACAAAAGTGAATGCCGTTGGATAGGGATTGAAGCTTTATTTTCTTTGTTCGAGGATTGCATAAATTAGCATTGCCTGGAAGTTTGCTTTGGAAAAGTGAAACTAAAGATGTGCTTCATTTAATGACCTGTTTTTTTTTTAATAGCTGAATCGGAAATTTGAACTGCTGCGATCGAAAGTGGTAATTTTTTTAATGAAATTTTGTGATTCAAACATTATTTTTCCTTGATTTGATTTCCGTCGATCTTGTTTGCCGGCACCAATGGTAGCGACGCCAGGGACTAAATACCCTACCACTGCACTATGGGCAAAAATGGGTCCAAAATTACCCAAAATTCAATATCTCAACAGAACGCTAAATTCCGGCCATGAAAAACGACTTTTCCGAAGGGAAATCGTCCGGGGAATCGATTGCACGTGGTCCCATAGACCGGAGAGCGTTGTAGGTATGTGTTTTGGACCATTTTACCCCATTTTCACCTACTTTTTGGAGGAAATGTTTTTTCACAGCTCTATTTTTCGTAAAACATAAGCACTTTATGCATGGTTTTAGAATACTATGTCTTTAAACAACAGTTCATGGGATATTAGGGGAATACGGGGTACACTTTATAAGGGAGTAAGGGGTAAAAGTGAACCCTCGGTAAATTTATTTGAATTTATATAAATGTTGAACGATGCAATTGTTTGAATGACCCCAAAGGTTGCCTGCAATAATAAGATTTTTTTTTTCGAAATTTTAAGGTTAATTGGGGTTAAATAAGTTTTAATTTACTGCTATCTGTTTTAAAAGAGTTTTCACTTTTTTTGTCTGTATACAGCAAAACAATATAGAGGTTCTCAGAATTTTGTAAAAATTGGTAGTTTTGTTCCTTATCGCAACATATTAGACCCATATTTTGTATTTTGTCATTAGGGTGACAATTTATATATTAGGGCGGTCAAAAAAAATTTTTTTTTTCATCTTTTTCAAAAATTTATAGCTTTTGAACTGTTTGGCTAATGACGAAACTCAAAATACCAAATGTTAATTAAAAAAAATTTCAGAAAAAATATTATGATATTTAAAAGAATTGATTTTGTATTAAAAACATTGGTTATATTTTTACATTGACCCCTTACTCCCCTGTACAGTGTACCTCGTATTCCCCTAATATCTCATGAACTGTTGTTTAAAGACATAGTATTCTAAAACCATGCATAAAGTGCTTATGTTTTACGAAAAATAGAGCTGTGAAAAAACATTTCCTCCAAAAAGTAGGTGAAAATGGGGTAAAATGGTCCAAAACACATACCTACAACGCTCTCCGGTCTATGGGACCACGTGCAATCGATTCCCCGGACGATTTCCCTTCGGAAAAGTCGTTTTTCATGGCCGGAATTTAGCGTTCTGTTGAGATATTGAATTTTGGGTAATTTTGGACCCATTTTTGCCCATAGTGGCACTGGGCCGATTTGAATGATCAACATATCAAATGAAAGATTATTAAAAATACTTTTTTTTTAAATATGTAAAAAACATTTAAAAATTGTAGTTTTGTATAGGAGAACTTTGATTGTGTTTGTTTTTAATAGTTTTCATGGTTAGTAGGCAATGGGCGTAACACGATCTTATATTTTTCTTTGAAAATTTTATCCACTGACTTATAGCGAATTCGTTTATTATCGGGGTTAACACCAGTTCTAACCCAGTGCGAAACCGAACTTTTTGTCAGTGTGAACCTGAACCTGAGTTAGGTTTTAAAAACAAACGAGCAAACTGACTTTTGTCAGAAAACAAGCAGACCTAATCTTGATAACCGATCCAGGATGGAACTGAATAATAAACGAATTCGCTATTAGTGAATTATGAGTTGCGCAGTAATAAACAAGTTTTGACAGCTAGCTTCCTACCACGGTGTACACTAATAGAGGTGAGATATTCCGAAAAATGACACTTGCGTGATGACGTCATTGCTATCCATCTCGAAAACAAGCTGAAGAGGAAGCAGTGTAGAAGCGTAGTTAGTGAATTGAATTAATTTTTTTTTTTCATGTCGTATTCTAAAGGGTGATACGGTCAAAATTTGGTCAATATCAACTTGACGTATTTCTTTCAATTTTGCATTTAAAAAACCTGAACACCCCTCATTTTGAAGGTGTGTGTGTGTGTAGAATGTTGCTCCTATTTTGATTTTGGAATTCACTCTTCAGTTGTCAAAATGCCGTCCAAGCAAGAAGAGCAGCGTATCAAAATTTTGCTCGCGCAACGCGAAAATCCGAGCTACTCGCACGCAAAGTTGGCAAAATCGCTAAAAGTTGCCAAATCAACCGTTACAAATGTAATTAAAGTGTTTGGGGAACGTTTGTCGACAGCCAGGAAGCCTGGATCGGGGGGAAATCGAAAACCGGAAGCCGCTGAGACGACAAAGAGAGTTGCCGGTAGTTTCAAGCGAAACCCTAACCTCTCTCTCCGAGATGCCGCAAATAAGCTGGGTGTATCGTCTACAACCGTGCATCGAGCCAAAAAACGAGCCGGACTATCGACTTACAAGAAGGTAGTGACTCCAAATCGCGATGATAAACAAAATACGACGGCCAAAGCGCGATCCCGGAGGCTGTACACGACGATGCTGACGAAGTTTGACTGCGTGGTAATGGACGACGAAACCTACGTCAAAGCCGACTACAAGCAGCTTCCGGGACAGGAGTTTTATACGGCAAAAGGAAGGGGAAAGGTAGCAGATGTTTTCAAGCACATGAAACTGTCAAAGTTCGCAAAGAAATATCTGGTTTGGCAAGCCATCTGTACCTGTGGCTTGAAAAGCAGCATTTTCATAGCTTCCGGGACTGTCAACCAAGAAATTTACGTGAAAGAGTGTTTGAATAAACGTCTGCTGCCTTTCCTGAAGAAACACGGTTGTTCCGTACTGTTTTGGCCGGATTTGGCATCTTGCCATTACGGTAAAAAGGCCATGGAGTGGTACGCCGCCAACAACGTGCAGGTGGTTCCCAAGGACAAGAACCCTCCCAACACGCCAACTCCGCCCAATTGAGAAATACTGGGCTATTGTCAAGCGGAACCTAAAGAAGACCAAAAAAACTGCTAAGGGCGAGCAGCAGTTCAAGGCAAACTGGCTTTCTGCGGCGAAGAAGGTGGACAAGGTGGCTGTATAAAATCTGATGGCAGGGGTCAAGCGTAAGGCCCGGCTATTCGGATTTGGAAAAGCGGAAGCCTAACTGAATATTTTTCCTGAATTTTATACTAATTGAACTTGAAAAAGAAATTTAATTTGATTTTTTAAATAAACGATTTCACCGATTTACACGCGTTTTCCCTTGACCAAATTTTGACCGTATCACCCTTTATGCATGAAATATTGTTTTCTGGAAAATATAGTGATTTGTGTCTGATACGTTTAATTTAAATGCTGCACGACTGGTTTTTATGATGTATGATGATGGAAATTCAAACGATTACCCGTTTTGAAATAATTATTTATTTTTCTAGGGAGCTGGTTTATATTTGTGTAGTTCCGATGAAAAGCCAGCTAATTAAAATCCTAAGCGATCGTTAGATTTTTGGTTATGTTTATAAGGTACGTCACCAGTACGATGTATGTTAGAAATTCTTCCAAGGTGTCATAATCAATTACCTAATGGCAAACATTTTCTTCTTTCCGGTGAGAGAGTTCTAAGCAACAATCTTTTTCATTTTCCTTTTCTCTGCTTTCATATCGTTTGCAATATTACGGTTTAGATTTTTGATACGGATATACAAGCGTGTTCTGAAAAACATTCTCTTAGCCTTATCTGGTAAATCTACATCCTTAAATGTGTTCATACAAGATTTAATGGCCTTTTTCTCTACATCAAACGTTTCGCCATGAACTCGTTTGAATACGTTGTCTAATGACATAATCTTGATGGTAAAACTACGGTCTGCTTTTATCAAACCACCTTCGAAAACTTGATCCACCCAAGTGAAAACGGATTCGTCCGGTGGTGAAATTTTAAGTTTGAGCTTTTTGATAACATATCCTGCAATATATTCAATCGCATCCTCTTCAAACTCTGAGAAGTGTGATGAAACATTTTCCTGTTCCAAATCAGCACTGATTTTTTCGTCTAGCGGTCCTTCGCATCCAGTCTCTTTTACTTCATGACTCGCAATATTTCGTAGCAAACAACCAGTAAATTGCTGCTCATCTTACTCTTCATTTGATTCCTCTACGTTACTGCTGTTGACTTGTTGAGTTGAATGAGAACGACCTGATAAACCTAATTTTTTTTTTTAATTTTCGCATAATTAATTATGTACACTTATTAATCTATCATAGTCTGTCTGAGCTTACTAAGGATGTTACTTCAAGTGAGAATATATATCACTAGGAAAAGTATAAAATAATTTGACCTAAAATGCTGTTTCTCAACCTGTAGCTGAATTCCAAGGCAGTTGGATGATCATGTAATCCCCCCATACTCTCATGGTACCAAAGAAACGCTCGAGATCATCTTGTTGTATTCGTCTTGTTAAGATGGAGGGATTACCGTAAGTGGTTTGGAGCCATTCTGACAAACCAACCAGTGCTGCGTTGTTCACGAGAATCCCGTTCTGGTATGGTAAATAGAAGAGCACGTTTATTTGAAACTCGTAGATTCAAAATCAGTTCATTTGAATCACTTATGATTTTTTGGTTTGTATGATCGAATGCTTTAAGCCTTTCTCTCATAACCCACGTTATGACGATGAATTGAACAAGTCAAACCAATCATTCATTATTTTTATGAAATCACTGGTTACACTAGTTTACAGCATTTTTGAACTCGGTAAGGTGATGATCATTTCCAATGCAAAATCCTACGCTGAATTCAATGCCGTGGTCAGAAAAAATTAAAGTAGAGCCATTTTTGAGATATACAAAATTTTTGATTTTTTGAATTTTGGACAAAAGTACGATTACTAAAATGTCAATATCTTTGGAACTAGTGCACCAATTTTAAATATTTTTTTAATAAAAATGAAGCTAAATAAATTTTCTATCGTTCACTAGAATATTATGTCTTGATTAAAAATTTAATTTTGAAGTCACTTAAAAATTTACAGCATTTTAATTATATTTAACAAACACAATAATTTTGATTTATACCTATTTTCTCATAATTTTTGAGCAATTCATCGACGGCTTCCTCATAATCTTTGCTTCTGAAATTTCCTAAAAAGGTTGTGACAACACGCTGGAACGATTTCCACGCTTCTTCCTCATCTGGTGTCAAAACTGTATTGAATGCGGAATCATTGAGCAGTTTTTTGATCTGTGGGCCAACAAATACACCTTCCTTTATCTTTGCGTCAGATAAATTTGGAAATACTGATTTCAAGTACTGGAATGCCGGCCCTTCTTTTTGCAACGCTTTGACGAAATTTTTGAATAGCCTAAGTTTTATATGTAGTGGTGGAAGTATTATGCGTTCTTTTACCACAAGAGGATCATTTTTAACGTTGTCTTTACCAATTGTGAAATTATCCTGTTTTGGCCAATCTTTTCGGACGTAGTGTTCCTTACGAGCTCGATTGTCCCATTTACACAAAAAACACATATATTTTGTGTATCCCTGTTGCAATCCAGTCAACATGGCAACCACTTTAAGATCGGAACAAATTTTCCAATTGTGTTGATTGTAATTTATCAAATTGAGCAATAGAGCTATTGATTCATACGTTTCCTTCATATTAACGGCATGAGCTAATGGAATAGAAGGTTTCTCATTCCCTTGATGCAGTAAAACGGCTTTCAAGCTCAACTTGCTGCTATCGATGAATAAACGCCATTCAGCTGGATCATATGGCTCACCAAACTTTTCAAACAAGCCGTTTACGTCATGGCAAAAACATGCCTTGTCCTTTGTAGAATAATATTTGTCAAATTTCTTGTGACGATTCCTGTGACAAGAAATTTTGACCTCCTTGCTCAGCATGTTGTGTTCTTTCAAGCATGATGCCAGCAATTCGGATTTCTCCTTCGATAAGTCGAGATCTCGCACCAAATCATTAAATTCGGATTGTGTAAACAGTTTTGGGTTTCTTTCCAATTCCACCTCGAAGTCTTCCTCGCATTCCTCCTTGAATTCCTTCTCACTTTTTGTAACGGTCGATTCAACAGAGGGCGCTCGTTTCCGCTTTGGATAAACAGGATACGGGACCGAACTTGAATGTGGAACAGGTTTTGTCATAGAAACCACTTGTGGATACTCAACTGTTTTGTGACGTCCTTGTTGCTTAACTTTTGTCAAGCAGAAATAACAATCCGTTGCATGACAAAACGGTCGACGCCATATGGGTGGCATGTCAAAGGACAAATAGCGACTGACAGATAACAAATAAGTGAGTTAGTAAGTAAGACATTAACACTTATCAAAAATAGATGAAGTAAGATAATGTCGATCAGGAAAGAACAAAGCACTACCATGCTGTACATAAATTGTTTATATGAAAGTTATTCAAAAAATCAATTTACCTTGCGCCTGACATCCACCTAGCCAAGCACGTTTTGCACGAACTACATAATACTTTTGGAATCCACGGTTCGTCAAAGTCTCCAGGATCAATTTTAAAATAAAGACTGTATGCAGTTTGCAACGAAGCAGTGAAATTGACCGATTTTGTAAATATATAGTTGCCACACGCGTAACAAAACTTTTGAGGATCATTTTTACACTTGAATTCACGTTTTGTCGTATACATCGTTAAGCAATGTTAAAGAAAGAAAGCTGTCAAATTGAGTTGGTTGCGTTAGGTTCTCGCCGAGCGGTCTCACAAACACTAGCGTGAATTATATTGTTGAAAATATCCCATTTAATTTTGCGTGACAGCTGGTAGTGTTAGTGAAATGCACCGTATGCGTACACGTCCGCAGAAAGGCTTACTGGAAGTGGTGCATGAACCTAGGAGCGGGACAACGGCCAATCTTGGAACATTCAATTTCCATGATTTTACAAAAAATTTCATAACTTCGACAATTTCCAACCGATTTCATCCATTAAAGGCTCATTTTCTCCAGTTTTTAATGGACTTTAAGAATAAATTATGGAATGATTTTTTGAATCTTTTTATCTCATTAAAAATGTTGATTAAAACAAGATTTTTATGGAAAATTCGCAGGAAAAATAAAAAAAAATGCTGTAAATTTTTAAACGACTTCAAAATTAAATTTTTAATTAAGACATAATATTCTAGTGAACGATAGCAAATTTATTTAACTTCACTTTCATAAAAAAAGATTTAAAATTGGTGCACTAGTTCCAAAGATATTGACATTTTAGTAATCGTACTTTTGTCCAAAATTAAAAAAATCAAAATTTTTGTATATCTCAAAAATGGCTCTACTTTAATTTTTTCTGACCACAGTATTGAATTCAGCGTAGGATTTTGCATTAGAAACGTTGGTCAACCACTAAAGTTCACACTTTTTATGTTGTTTTGTAAACTAGTGTTATTAAAGCATCTGGGGATGTTATCTAGCGTTAACTCACAGCTCTCCTAATTTCCTGTGAGACGGCATTTGATAATAGCTGTACCGCGTATTTTACCTTTTGACGGGCAGCATCTTTGATATCCAAATGGCTTAACGTGATTTTATGGCAAATCTTTAGTTCATTTGGCTGGAGGTTCAACAACTCGACTACTGGGTTGGAGATAATCCAGTGTTTCTGATCTTCCTTGTTCAACATGTAACCAGTATCGATAACATGATTACGAATAAGTTTCATGAGATGTGGAGGGTCTGCGAAAGTAAAAACTTTCAGGTCCTCTACGGAGATATACGTTTTCTCGCAGCTGATGCCAAGCTCTCGCCATAGACCCATGTTGGTCGGACCCATGTCACAAACAACAGCAACAACGTGAAATTTAATATTTTTGAGTGTTTTGATTATATCCGTTATTATAGTTGCTGTCATAGCAGAATCAAAATTGTAGTAGATAACTTGTTTCCAATTTTGGTACACTCCACTAATCATTCCCACTTGGTCGTACTTCGATGGTTTCAAAACTGTATTGCAACTCCGGTGGTACTTAAAAACTGATTTGATTTTCATTTCATCGAATTACAAAACGCAAACCCGTTCTTTTCCGCAATATTCACTGTTTGCCAAAAGGTTCAACACTGTTTTCAAAATACCTTTAATTTACCTGCCCATTTCTTGAGAGTCAAAACTGCAGGTAGAGGAAATCCTCGTGACAAAAGCAATCAGTATGTTTTGGTACCAGCAGCATGTAACGATATTGCACGAGATATGTCATCAGGTGTCCACTGAACCCGTCGCTGATGAGGATCGCTCAATTTTCGCAGCTGCCCCTTTGAAAATATCTTGGAAACATTGTCATTAAATGCTTTGCACTTCCCCAGCAGGGAGACGTACGCCGTATTCTTTCGGTTCTGTTGATTGAGCTTTTCCTTCAACTCCAAATTCTCCCTTCTCAAAGAACTTTCCAAAAATTTTCCTAAAAGTAATGTTTTAGTATCACATAACTACAATTTTAAAGAAACTGTCGATCTACTGATTACCCCGTTTGAGCTACTACCAGATTGGACACCAACGTCATGAAACATAACCGGGTGAACAGCCACATCTTTCCAAATTAAAGCCGAGGTAGCATGGAGAGAATATTCCAATGAGGCATTCGTGTATTCCTCTGACGATTGCAGGCTGAGAGTAGGAGAAGATATCGTTAAGGTAAATTTATGTTTAGACACCGCTTAATCAAACCTTATTTCGGAGTTCTGTTGCAAAGTTAAAAATGGAAAAATTACATCTTGCGATTGTAATTTCAGACTAGGAATGGCTCCTGGTTTCAGCCTTTGTTTTGGCTACTCCGTGTTCAACAAGATGTACTTCAGCCTGTAATCCTACTCACAAAAATGTTCCGAACAAATTTTCAAATGTTTGCGAATTTGAATCTCTGCCGCAGGCTTTTAACCAAAAATACTTTGACTGTACTGAACACAGTTTATTCCCTACATAATTTTGGCAATTAATAATAGCGCACTTCACCATTTTCAAGAAATTAAACCCGCACTTCACGATTCGCGTTACTACGGTCAGCGCTGTCAAAGATAGGAATGACGTCATATGTATACATCCAAACTTTATATTTACTGTTGAGAGTAGTGTACCTTGTTATGTATACCGTGGCTTCCTACTACATACACAAACACAACCATATCACAGAAAACAGATGTTTGACGGCATATGCAAACCATGTTGAAGCATTGCACGCAACATCGCAAGCACCTTTTCACCAAACATTGCAGAAAGCTTTTAAGCAACTTATCACACCACCACAGACCTACCCACAGTTCATAGAATTTCAATAAACATGATTGAACTTAGTGGACGTTTAAAGATCTAAGCAGGAGTTCACAGGACTCCCTAAGAGTTCAAAGAGTTCTCCTGAATTTTTTAAATCTCTTAAGGAGATCCCCAGAGTTCACATGACTTCCCGGGAGTTCTTAAAATCATGTTGATTAAAAAAACTCTTTTCGAGTTCCTTCAACTTCTCAGGAGTGTAAAGAACTGCTGCGGAGATCATAGAATACCCGCGGAGATTGAATTTCATCAGAGTTTTTTTTAAATCCCCCTAGAGTACATACATTTTCTCTGGAGTTCATAGAGTTCCCCTAGATTTCATTGAACTTACCCGGAGTTCTTAAGACTGTCTCAGATTTTATAGGACAACCCCGCAGTTCTTAGGACTCTTCCGAAGTTCATAAAGCTCCTTTGGTGTTCATAGATCTCAATAGAGGTTATATAAAAGAATAGCCACAGACTTCATGAGACCAACAATTGAAATGGCCTTAACTCCATTTTGTAAACAAACCTTGTAAGGCCATTTTCTTGCATCAAAGTTTACAGAATTTTAATGGATCATACATAATTCGCCTTTAGTTCAAAGGACTTGCTTGCAGATCACAGAACTAAACCATGAAACTTTCTTAAAGTTCCCATAGAATTATCCAGGAGTTCCTGAGAACAGCCAAATCAACTCTCGTAGGGTTTGTTTCCCCCATCGAACAGTCACATGGATTTCCCATGATAGACACACTGAAAATCAAATCGATCACATCTGCATCAGCCGAAAATGCTAACAATCGGCGGATTTTCACATTTCTGGCGATCCTGCCAGGAGACGAACCTGGAATCTTGGAGACCTCCGATAGGTAATAAAGGGCAAATCACCCACTTGCAAGGAAAATTTGAAATTTGAACGCGACCGGGACGGCCGTTCTGAGATAACACGGCCACAGGATAAGAACGCGACCGGGACGGCCGTTCTGAATGCGAGTGAGGACGGATTTGCAAAAATCGTTTACTCGCCGTGGCAAAGCCACAGGAGAGAACGCGACCGGGACGGCCGTTCTGAGAAAACGAGTGAGGACGAATTTTCACAGGTGTGACGCCGGTCAAGCCCAGCAAAAAGAAGAAATCGGAAAAGAAACGGATTGCTCTGGTCAGGCACAGACGAAGATGCAAAAATGAAAACACTAGCTTCTCGGAAATTTGCATCCTCTATCCCCAGATTCCGGTCCAGCATATGTGGGATTTGTTCGAGAACTGCAATGGGCACGGTGATTGGACAGCAAATCTGTTGCTAGAAGAGCAAAAGACATACGAATTCGAGACAGCGGATAATTTGGAAGCCGGTGTAGTTGACGGTCTACTCGCGTATGAATGTGATTGCAATGAAACAATGGTATCGCAAGTGCCTTTCGGTGATCCCTCCGGTAGTGGTGGTGGTAGAGGGGGTTACGAAATCGATCGATCTACCGTCAGCTCGAAATCACCCCGCAACAAAACGAAAAGAAAAGACAAAGCGGAAGATTTGCAAAACGATCCCGAAGTGCTGGAAGTGACGTTGGGAATTAATCTCATAAGCCAGCTACACGCCACTTTCAACGATAAGCATGGCTCGAGTGCCATCTCCTTAGACGAACTAACCAATACGAACAAAGGTTTTCATGGCTACCGAAATGGCAGAACAGTTGTATTTGTCGTTCTAGGATTCCATGTACAGCTGCAGGGGGAAAACAAGATTTTATGAAAAAAAAAGATGCTCGATTGGCACAGCAAATGGAAGTGAAGGAAAAGTATCCCGTTTTGTTCAAAAAGACCACTGAGGATTCCCCCAACCTGAACGACATTATGGAAATGGAGTACGCCCTAACGGCGTAGCGGCGGAGCGAAGTCAACGGCTGGACTAAGCAAGCTCCGCAAGATCTGCCCTGGCATATGACTCGTCAAAAGCTAGCCGAAATGTATCCTATCATTGACGAGAAAGTCCTGGCAGAAATCCTACATGCCCACAAATTCAACGACACCATAACCGTCCTAAACAATTCCATTCCGGAAGAGCATGAGCATGAGCATGAGCATGATTGACCGCCCACGGTTGCTACTCTGTTATTGCCAGACCAGCTTTAATTACACAGAGAACCAATAGACGATGCTTGGGACTAGCAATCATCCTCAATGTGTAAATACTGGTGATCTAAAACTAGGCAATACCAGCGCCGGCCGCGCCCGAACACAGGTCAAGAAAGGAAGGGGTAGGAATGTGTTGACGTGACACTCGCTTTGATGGAAGCCGAGAACACCTCTGCACTTCCACGAGGAATCACTGGGATATTGGGTAATAGGGTTGGGTTTGCAGCAGGGTTCGTTTTGGTAAACGATAAGCTGAATTGATGTCCTAACAATCATATAACGGGAAGGAGCTTGGGATTGAACCCACGGTCTTCTGCTCAGTAAGCAAAAACGTTTGTCACTAGGCAGACGAGCTCCTTTTTAATCATCGAGTTGCTGTTATTACCATGTAGTCATGTTAACAAATAAAACGATTGACGAATCTTGAATGTGGATGGGCCTGAGATTAGACTCATGATGTTCTGCTCAGTAAGCAAAACCGGTTGTGCTAAGGCCATCGAGCCCCTCATATCACATTATAGCGTTAATCAAGTTTTTATTTGCGATAAGACGTCGATGATTAGTTTCAAAAAAACCACGGAGCTCTAGGATCTGTTGTTCCGGAGTACCAATCCCTTAGTTTCCAGAGTCCATATTGCGGTCACAACTTCGAATTCATTCTGATTATACATCTATGCGTGGTTTCGACAAAACTGCGGAGTTCTAGGATCGGTGTCATGAATTTACCACTTTTACGGATGTTCCAGATCTTTTAGTGGACCATCCCGTAGTCCCTAGTGTCCATTTTCTGGTTACAACTCCGAATTCATTGTGATAAGACGTCATGAGTGGTTTCGAAAAAAAACTGTGGAGCTCTAGGACCAGTTTCATGAATTGACCACTTATACGGATGTTCCGGATCTTTCGACACACCATCTCGTAGTCTCCAGAGTTCATATTCTAAACAAAACTCCAAATTTTTTACGATAAGACGTCTTTGAGTGGTTTCTAAAAAAAACCACGGAGCTCTATGATCAGTTTCATTAATTGACCACCTTTACCGATGTTCCGGATCTATTAGTAGACCAGACCAGCGTCCATTTTCTGATCACAACATCCTAATTTATTGTGATAAGACATCGATGAGTGGTTTCGACAAAACCGCGGAGTTTTATGATCAGTTTCATGAATTCACCACTTTGACGGATGTTCCGGATCTTTTAGTGGACCATCCCGTGGTTCTCAATGACATTTTTCTGGTCACAACTCCGAATTTAATGTGTTAAGACTGTTATGAGCGCTTTCCAAAAAAAAAATCGGGGCTCTTGGATCAGTTTCATGAATTGACCACTTTTATGGATGTTCCGGATCTTCTTGTGGACCATCCCGTGGTCTCTAGCGTCCATTTTCTGGTCACAACACAGAATTCATTCTGATAAGAAATGTATGAGTAGTTTAGAAAAATAAACTGATAAATTTAGGATCAGTTTCATTAATTGAGCACTTTTCGGATGTTCTGGATCTTCCACAGGGCCAGACATGTAACCTACCAGAATTTAACTGTTCCCAAAAGGAGGCCAACTATCTGCTTAACAACTTCTACGAAGACATGAGGAATTTAACTTCTCAAATTGCCGTACAATGAACTCAAATCCCATATGGTTTGTGTATTTGTTGATGGCGGATCGACCGTATTATAGGAATCCGGCAAGAACGTACTATAAGAATCTTGCCTGTATTCTAGGATAGCTCAGATGACAAGGCAAGCGGCTTATGATCGAAAGGTATATGGCTTGAATTCAATGCAACGGACCTGTATGTAAGAAATTTACTCAGGGGCTGTTCATTAACTACGTAGGCACTTTTTTGGACTTATGTGGACTAAGATTGTTGGAGTAGATCTTACGCAGCTGGGGGACGTTGCGCGGGTTCGCCGACTTGGGTACCACATCGATATTCAGCCGCTCCACCTCCTCCAACGATCGCTTCGAGTAGTGGGCCGACGCCAGATCCGGCCAGAACACCGCGTCTTCGCCCTTATGGTATTTCTTGATGAACGACGCAACTTAAGGGCAGGCATTTCGTACTATAAATTTCCCCGTTCACGGCCAGTCCGGAGCGAAAGAAGAGCGGCTTCGACAACCCCTTCTCGCTGATTGTCAGCCACAGCAACATCTTCTTGGGGAACTTGGTGTGTGAAATGAACTTCACCTCGGAGCTCACTTCCTTCAGTTCAGCCCTGCCAGTCGTTGCCATCCAGGGTGAGATAGGTCTCGTCGTCCATCACCACCGCCACGTGGCGATTCGCCGGGAAAAACAAGTTGACCATCTTATTCAGCCGCTGCCGCTGCGTCATTGCCTGCAGCTTCAAAACCAGTGGACGTGACTTTCGCTTCCTGATATGTATGTTCATGTTCGCCAGGTACTTTTTCACTGTTTCGCCGGTTGCACCGACCGCCCGGTCAAGCGCACGCAGCGATGTAGCCACTTTTCCCTCGGTCTTCCTCTTCAACATCCTTTGGAGCTTCTTGTCGCTCAGGGTCGTCGGCCGTCCGGAACCGGGCTTTCTTTCGATGCTCTGATTGTTGTCTAATAGTGCCAAGATGTTGTAGATGCCGGAACGGGCGTATCCGGCGTCCACAAAGTGCCGCACGATGTCCGTTTTCGACGCGACGGGGTGCCGTTCTTTGAACGCGCACACTTCTGAACGGAGTTGCTTCACTGTTTTTGCCATCACGGTTAGAGTTCGACTGATAGAGCTGTCAAATTTGGTCTGCTGACTCATGGGCTACTATGATTGATGCTGCAAGGGTAGTTTCGTCAGTGCGGGTGAAGTAAACCCATGAAAAATCGACAATTTTAGTCCAATTTTAGTTTTGCTACAATTTATTGAAAAAGGGCATAGACGCCATTTTGAAAAATATTTCAAGATCCAGAATTGCCGAATTTATACATAAATGTGAATGATTGCCCATAACACACAATTATGCAAAGTTTTATGCAAATCGGAGAAGGTCTGCTCTTTTGCGACTTCGCTTAGGAAATTTGCGCTACAACCGTGGGGAAACAGTTGAAGATGCGAAGTGATAATGAGATCCAACAGGAAAAAGGCTTTGAGACCGTATCACCTTAAGAGAGACTCCTCGCAGCACTTATGATTACAATCTCAACCACAATGAATAGATTTTTGCATAGTATGAAGGTCATACGATCTTCTTTTCTTTCAAGATCGTTCAGGTTAAAAGTGGTCCTTAGCGCTTTTCATTTCTTTGTTTCGTATTTTTGTGACAAGGAAAACAGTCACAATGATCATTTTCTTCTAACCCACCTCTATTCAAAGATTAAATAACTTTCAGCAATCACCCTAACAACTGCGGATATTGTTTGATGAGTTCCATTTTTTTTTTCAGAAAGAAAAAGACAATTTCATACTCCATCAATATTCAATTTTCTCTTCCAATTCCATCGCACAAGCTGATTTTCTTGGAATCGCTGCAGTGTTTTCATGTCTTCATTATTAACGGAAAGTTGATTATACGGCATTTGCTTTTGCGATTGTTATGGAAATCTCCTTCATCGGAGACAATATGGCCCTAATCCACCCTCTGTCTTCGTAGGACGACAATCCCGAAGAATGGTTCATCAAAGTATCGTCACACCGTGGAGAATGCGATTCCGATACTGTCCCTTCGGCAACCGCTGACAATGTCTTTTATTTTTTGACAAAAATTCGATTCTCACATGTCACATACGACACGACCAGTCTACGGACAATAACGGATCGATAGGTACTTATACCGTTACACGTGTGTGCAAATCTACAAATGAAAATCATAATGGGAAGAAAAGTGCATTCTGTTTGCCGAAGAATTGCGAAGTAAACAACGGAAAGGAACAAGGCGCGTCATTCTTCTATTCAGGTTTCCAATTTCGCCAGTCTTCGGGAGATTAGCCCTTGGAAAGAGGACACTTTCTTTGCATTTCCCATCATCGTCGTCGTCGTTGGCTAATCTTTACCGTTCGAATCTCTTCTCGAGTGATGCTTGAATGGAGATAAAGAGCGTGTGTACATGTTTTTGGCAGTTTTTGGTAATATAGGACAAGAGAGTTGCGTATTATGTCAAGAGGGCTGATGTATTCTAGGAATTACTCTCGAATCAATCGTGTTATTGGACGCTTCAATCAGCCCTGCTGTCGAGGTCTTAACGCATCTGTTAAAAAAAAACATTCGATTCTAAACTATCCAAAATTCAAGTTACAGTTCAGAACAAATCGTTTGTTTATTTTCTCGCCACACACCAAATGGCATTGTGGATCGATGATTTGCAAAAACCCACTCTCCACGGCGCAACGGCTATCAATGATACAACAACAAAAGACAGGAGGGCGGTTTGCTAGACAATAAAACTCAATTAAAACTTATCTTCCAAATCGAAAACACAATCGGAAACAGAAGCACTCTCAGAAGCCCGCTGCCGGCATGCGTTGTTCGGAATGAAAGGAAGCCCTTCTATTTTTTTTTTTGTTGATGCTCAATATCAGATCAAATGCTTTCTCGCTGTTGGAGGCAGGTAGGTATCATTCGTCCGTCGCTGAAATTAGATTTCAACTGGGAAATTTCATTTGGCGATTGTGCGATCAATACCTTCCGTTGATGCGAGAAATAATAAGAAGAAACAACTGTTGCTTCGGGTAGAACAGAAGTTCCGAACCTATTGTGAGCGATGGAATGGTATCTTTTTGCAGAGTCATTTTCAAATAAACAGGTTTCTGTTTTACCGCTTAAGATGAACAGAGAAATGAACTGGAAGTTATCGGGTCAAGGTTTATTCGAGTATATTTTTTTCCGGTGGGATTTAGTCTAATTTTAATAATTATCTGGATAAATTTCAACCACAAAGGAACTTTCTACAGTTTTTAAATTTAGTTTTGATGTAATATGATGACATTTTTTCATTAAATCAGAGGGTTAGGGCGCGTTCTGCCAGGTTGATCGAGTCAGATTTCATGCGTGAGAAAGTGATGACACTGGTCATTGCTATGTGCAAGCATTTTAAAAGCTGCGTTTCATAGTTCACCACATGTAGTTCCAAAGAGCCAGAATGAAATGTGGAGCTTGCGAAGATCACTTGAAGAGCAGCAAAATGCAGCACATACGATACGACAATGGAGTGATGCTCGTTAAGAAAATACTTGGCGATAGGCACTGTCCATTTTCCGTCTGGTGTTACATTTTTATAAGACGCAACTAGGAACTCAATATCATCATACACAGAGAATGGAATAATGTCAAAATATCGTGGAACACATCAGAAATAACATGGGAGACTTTCGGTAGACTAGTAGCAAAAAAAAATACTAAGATGAAACTGTCGGAAGAAAAACTTTCTATTTTAGTGTCCTCTTTCACGGTCCCTTTCATCCAATGAATACCCCCCGTATGCAAGGTAATTTTGTGGTTTTACTGCCCACTCGGTAGAGATGAAATTTTGCGCAATTTTTTTTATCAAAACAATCACACAAAAATCAGAGATGTCCCATTTTTAATTACTCGATTTACAACTAATCGATTATTTTTTTATAATGAGAGAGAGAAGGATTAGTATTTTCCATTTAATTCCACTACTTTATTTGCTTATCCTTGACAGATACGCGTATTTTGTCTACAATGTGCAGACCTCTTCAGGGTCTTGTACTAATACTCGACGGTATTCCACTAAGACGCCCACATTCATCAGGATTCGATTATTTCTTGTTCGCTGTGCTGTCTTTTTTTCCACCAATGAGAGTGCAGCACATGTTTGAAACGATCGGTGATGATCCTCTGGAGAAGTTAATGCTTATATCGGCATGATATAACCGATTACAAATATTTTACTTTTCGGTTTGTTAATCGATTAATCGATTATTCGAATGAAAATAGGCCGTCACTAGATGAATAAGAAACGTCATTTCAAATATAAGGACCGTACATAAATAATGATACAATCTGAAAGGGACCGGGGCTAATCACAAATCACGTCCCCACGGTAACTGAAATAAACCCGAGTGTTCACCGGTTGGTACCCGGGTACCCATTTTGATGTTTGAATTGAAATAAAATAATGTACGTGATGTTGATCGCTATGACACTTTCTGACATCATGTAAAATGCTACCACAAGACGCATTTCGCGCCAAATCGAATCGAAGCTGGCAGCACCCTCTCAGATTTCAATAAAATTTTCTGGATGTGTAGACTTTGACTAAATAAGCACTTTTGCATACTCAGTTTTTCCAAAATTTATCTAGACTAACATTTGAGAAGGGCCAAACTTTTTCTGCCGATTTTTTTCAAAAATATATTATGGAAAAATGGCAACTCTAACAAAATATGTTGTATGGATGACTTTTAGAAAATTGACCAAAATATCGAAAAAAAAAATACTGTGAAAAAATTCCATTCGAGACCTACACTGAAAAAAGTCGATTTTTAAAATTTAAAATTGATTTAAAAAAAATTACCATGTTTCATTTGGATGAAACTTTGCCTCAAGATAGGTTATTATGTTTACTACCATCCGTTCATACAAAACGAGATGGGCACTTTTAAGGAAAAAAAGTTTTTCTTACAAAAACTTTTTCATGTCTGAACTGATTTTTTTTTTTGATTTGCGATTTTCACACAAAACTAAACCAGTGAAGCTCAAAATCATCTCAGAACCCAATGATGCTCCATTTGTGATTCAATTTTGTGTAATCAGCAACTAATCAATTGGATTAATCGAGAATTCCATATGAAAAGGGCTTATATCATTATAAAATAATATAATTGATTATATTGTCTACTACTGAGGCAAAATCCGATACTCCTATAGCAACTTAGAATTCTTAGCTCAAATTATCCATGAAGAATTAGGTATGAATAAAATTTAAATTAAAGGTTTAATTAAAGATCTTCTTTCTTAAAGATTTAATTAAAGATCTTCTTTCGAATCAACAACGATTTGGGAAGTCAACGCATCATAATTCTATATTTCCTTCTGTTATTTATACCTAAACCATTAACATTATATACCTACCACTTCATTCTACCTATGAGCACTATAAAACTAAGGTTGATTTCTTACAAGCAGCAGTCAATCTGATAACGAAAGTTGTGAAGACAAGTTGTAGTAAAATTATTACTACATTATCATGGACCAAAATAGTAAATTAAGGCTCAAAGGATTGAAATTTTGTGCAAATATAAATAATCCGAGATGCAACCGAAATAAGTTACGGGCCATATCGTCAACGATGGTAGAAAAAATACATTCTATGGGATATAACCACGAAATTGATGAAACGATGAGCATTTGTGAGTCATGCCGTATCGTGATATCTCATAATAGAAGTCCAGTTATGAAAAAACGCCGATCGGTTGGAAATGAAGTAAATATCCAACCGTCAACTAGTGGGCAGCAGCATAGTGATGATCCAGGTCCATCAATGAGTGGCCATCAATCCGTAGATGAGCTAGGTAAGAACAGTCATCCTGATGATTCTATCAACTTTTAACTACAACCTCCTAATTGCACTTATTAATTATTTTTTCTTCTTCTTTCCTTCAGATACGGTACCATCGGTTCCATCATTGGAGTCAATTCCATCAGCAGATGATCTGCAACGCCCATACCATGTTGAGAAGTTTAATAGCTTTGTGCAAACTTTGAATTTATCTCCAATTTCATCGAGGAACATGAGGAGCATGAATTATCGTTCAATAAAATCTCTAGAAATTACACAAGCAGTGCGAAAAAATATATTAGGCCTAGATACAGCAGACATTAATTAGCAAAGTAGAGGCATACGAAGAAATGATTGTGCAGCTAAAGGAGAAGTTCAATTCAATTGACAGAAAAGATCAAATAACAGTATTATCAGTATTGCCAAAGTCTTGGTCCGTGAATAAAGTTGTAGCAGAATTCAACGCACCAACGTACATGGTGAGGCAGATGAAGAGCCTTGTTAATGAGCAGGGTATTCTAAGCACACCCAACAAAAGAAGTGGGCATGGGATCAACGATGATACAAAAAACTAGTTAGGATTTTTTTTGATGACAATGATATTAGTAGACCTATGCCCGGAACAAATGATTTTGTTTCCGAGTTTGGAAATGGACGAAAAGAACACGTTCAAAAACGCCCATTAATGATGTCCCTCAAAGAAGCGTACATGATTTTTGTTGATAAACATAATGTTGGTTTCACTGTATTTACACAATTGCGACCAAAACATTGCATTTTGCTTGATTCTACTGGTATACATAATTTACATAGTTTTTTGTGAAGCTCAAACAATAAGATAAAACCAAAAAATGTTCTGCAAAATTGTAGGTTTAGATAAGAACTGAAAGATGGCCACCCAAAGTCCCTGGAATAAGTTCCGGAAACCTCGGAGGAATTGGCCAATCTTTAATTTTAACGGAACCAGATGTGCAGCTCATCAAAATTTTCTGAAACTGATGGACATGTCATTAGACACCATGCTTATTGACTAGAGTGACAATGGCCATCCAATCTCCCTGGAACAGGTTCCTCTAATTTCAACGAAAACTAGCCATGCGACATATCAAATTTTTTAGAATTTAATGGACGTGTCATTAGAGACTAAATCAAATGACAAGAGTGACAATGGCCACCCTATGTCCCTGGAACAGGTTCCGGAAGCCCCGGTAGAAGTGGCCGATTTGAACAAATCCAGACGTGCGGCACATCCAAATTTTTAGAAATACCATCCATTATAGACCATGTCAATTATGCAAAATTACAATGGCCACCCAATGTCCTTAGAACTGGTTCCGGAGGCCCCTGAGGAAAGGGCCTTCCTCTAGTTTCAGCAGAAAATAGTCATTTGGCATATCAACATTTTCAGAATTATATGGAGATGTCATCAGAGACCATGCCAATTGACAAGAGTGACAAAGGCCATCCAATGTCCCTGGAAAGATTCCGAAAGCCCTGAGGGATGTGGTTAACCTCTAATTTCAACAAAAACTAGTCATATAGCAAATGAACATTTTCAGAATTTTAGGGACATGTCATCAGAGACCATGCCAATTGACAAGATAGACAATAACCACCCACTTTCCCTGGAACAGGTTCCGGATGCCCCGGAGGATGTGGCAAATATATGATTTCAACAAAACCAGGCGTTCGGCATATCAAAATGTTCAGAACATGATGGACATGGCATTAGCGACCATGTCGATAAACTGGATTTATATTGGCCATCCAATGTCTCTGTAAAAAGTTCCGAAAGCCCAGTATTTTATGGCCAACCTCTAATTTTATTAAAAACGAGTCATTCGGCATATAAAAATTTCTAAAAATTCATGGATAATTCATTAGAGACCATGCTAATTTCCTAGAATAACAATGACCACTCTCTGAAACTGGATCCGGAAGTGCCAGGGATTTTTTTTTAAATCTTGAGTAGCGAGATTTTTAGCTATTTTAGGCTAGTTCATCTCGTAAAAATCTTAATTCGTTTTTGTTTGTCTTGTCTACCTTCTCGATGAGTCCCATCGTCGCCCACTGGTCATCATAGCCGGTCAAACTCCAGACGAATCTAGAACCACACTACCGTTTATACTTTTGACTTTAAATGTTCTATATTTCTTGAATTTGTGTGGTTTACATGAATTACTTATCAAGTGACACAGACGCGTCTTTTCAACTTTAGTTTCTTTAAATTTCAATTATTATTAATTACAGTTCCTAGTCCTATCAGGCCTGTTTTAAGAATGACCACCTTGGTGGGATTGGTTTGTTTTAAATTTGAAAAAGAAGACTACTTATAACTACTATTTACAACTACAACTAACCTACAACTACTATATACACCTAATCTACTATATACAAATTACTTATCAAAGCATGTTCTGATAAATTACATTTTTGTGCAAATTTAGCCTTAATTTCGTTAATTTTGGAATCTATTTTGGCAATGCCTGCCTCTTCGTGTAAGTTTGTTATTCTAGTGTCGAAAGGACGATCAAGAACCATCCTCAGCACTCTATTCTGAGCGACCTGAATTTTGTTGCTGTGAGTCTGTGCACATGATTCCCACACCGGAGCTGCGTAGAGGATCGCAGGTGCTATGATTTGTTTGTAGACGGCCAGTTTGTTCACCTTTGAGAGGCGGGATCTGCGGCAAATCAGCGGAAACAGACACCTAACCAAGGTAGAACACTTGACTACAGTTTTCTCTACATGCGAACGGAAGAGGAGCTTTTCATCGAACAACATCCCGAGATAGGTAACTTCGGTAGACCACTCAACCCTTGTGCCATCCATGATTACAGTACAAGATGGAGCCGGTTTCAGTTTGGGCGATTGCCGATGGAGGAACATGATCGCTTGTGTTTTGGTGGCATTGATTTTGATTTTCCACGTGGTGGCATAATCAGCAAAGGCGTTAAGGCATCGTTGAAGTTTGTTCGTTATTTCGCGAGGCATCCTTCCTTTGACGGCTATTGTGGTATCATCTGCGAACAGGAAAAACACGCAACCGTCACCGAGGGGAGGAATGTCGGAAGTGTAAATGCCGAATCTAGAACCACACTACCGTTTATACTGGCGACATCGCTCTGATGAGACAATGAAACCCTGCCCCCAAGCTCCTCCCCTTTTCCTATCCTTCGACAATGTTCCCCTCTAACCTCGGGTAAGCCACGAGTATCCGACCCAACTCCTACTAGACATAGAATTAAGTGAATTTTGTTACAAACAAAGAACAATGGCTCCGGTCCGTAAAGCTAACGCGATTGAGCCTTACAAATAAACGAACTAGATAAAACAGGGAAGTATATAGTCTCTGATTGCAGCAATAAATATTAGTGATGCGTTTTAAAACGTTCAGAACTATGTCGACAATACGTTGGAGGCCATGGCTGATGTCCGGGGGATACAATGGTCATCTCGAGGCAGCAAAAACATTTGATAATGTTTAAAGTATGCATGGATGAACCTTTTTTTTTTTTTCTTAGTGATGATCAAAACAATAACAATATTTAAATTCATTATGGTGACAACCAACCAAGTGAAATCATTTACATCCGTACTTAGAATCAGCATTTATTGCAAACAAGTTTGCTGGTCGAATGTTCGGCGCATACTTCACCACCGTTGCCACATGGTTTCCTTGTTTTCCTGCGTTTTGTGTGTCTGTCTTGCAAACAACACAATTACCTTGGTGAGGTATGCGTACTGTATTATCTCGTAGAGGTCGGTGTTCAGCATCTGTTCTGACTGGTTCATCTAGTCCGCCAAGCACATCTTGTATGGCTGTTCTAATGGCCGGCTTTCGAATGATAATTTTATTTCTGGATCTCTCTTGGATATCTCTCGCGTTATTACCGTATGCGTGATAATGTTTGCACAATCGTACAAATAAGGTTCCCGTTTCACCTGTGCATACAATGCCTTGGTTTTCTTTGCATGCACGTAACCTTATAGCTTATACCGTAGTAGGCTGTGTATAAAAGAAAATGATTTACTTAGTTTGACAATTGCACCATGACGACGTGGCAGCGTATTCGTGATTTGTCCCACGCGCAAATGTCACAAAAAGACATTTCAATTGCCGTGGGAGTGTCCCGGTGGAACGTCAAAAGGGTTTTATACCGAGAAAAGAAAGGACAACTATCCGCGAAGGTGGCCACAGGTCGTTCGAGGTCAGCTCGGGTTCCGAGTGTAATCACTGCTATCAAAAGGAAGATTCGGGTGAATCCAGTGCGTTCAATAAAGAAAATGGCAAAGGAACACGGGATCAGTGACTTTACGGCACGGAAGATTGTAAAGGAATATTGCGGGGCGAATTCGAGGCACGAAAAAAAACTCACATGATTACCAACCGCATCCGGGAGCTACGAGTCGAACGATGCAAGAAAATCTTGAACTTCCTTAAGCGAAAAAAATCCGGTAATCCTGTTCATCGACGAGAGCATGTTTACCGTCTATCGCGTATCAAATTCCAGAACCGACCGGTATATTAGTTCTCTTCCGGTAAAAGACGTGGCCGACGAGCACAAGAACGTGTATCTGACCAAGCATCCTGCTAGCGTTATGGTGTTTGGATTGGTGGCTTCCGATGGCAAAAAAATTGACCCGGTGTTCATTCCAGAAGGCGACAAGGTCAACACGGAGGTCTACATCGGGATTTTAAGTAAGTACCCAAGTAACCAAAAGTTCTGATAAAAGGCTATTTATGGCTTAAGCACCTTGGTTGAAGGTGGTCTATAGAATTCTAAGCAGCCTCATTTTTATGTCGTTATAAGAACTTGAAAGTTCCGGTACCATAATTGAAGAGCTTTCTAAGCAGCCTCTGGCGGAACTTGAACGGAACTTTTAGAAAATAAATTAAAAAAGGTTTTTGTCCCCTACACCAATTCTATATTTAGTTCGCACTTTTATGAAAGTTATTTCTAAAGGCAGGTATTAATGTGTGTTGATTTATCAGCATTAGTAGTAGTAATGGAGCTGTTGGAAGAATTAAACCCAGTCCTTCTGCGTGAGAGTCTCAGCACGAACCACTACGTCATCTGAAATATATTAGAGTGAGCTGTTGTCCCGCCTATTGTTGGAGTTTTCTGAGCCAGCTGACTGACTTGAATACAAAACACAACACCTTGATGAATTTAAATTGGTGTTTGCCCGCATGGTATTCCATCCATGGTTCTGTATTTTCGAAACAAAGAAGAGAAAATGAACTCTCTGCAAAATCGCTTCATTTCGAGGAATATCATTTTCGTGTAAGCCATCGTGTTTCTTGTTATCGAGTCACGATGAACATTCCTCTTTTCAAACATGACTGGACTATCACTTGTTTCGTTCGTCAAGTGCTTCAGTTAATTTCATTGGAAGCAAAGACTTGTTTCAATTGACGCAATGAATGACTCGAAAACTGCTTCCTTCGCTTTTTCCACTATCACTTCAATTCAGGCTCATTCGACTTGCCACGACCTGACGACGCAGGCTTCAAAATGTAGTTTCCCGATAGTATCCGCACAATACAGGTTGCTGATAGGGAAGGCATCCAGATTATATGTAGTAATAATATATTATTTTATATTAAACGAAAATTAAATTAACGAGGCCATTCTGGACTCCAAGATGGTGGCCATCGGGGTCAGGGAAAGTCTCAAATACCCCACTATAATACGGGTATTTTCGGTACGGGGACGGCATGAAGGTGTGAAAAATCGATATTCGACGTTATTTTGGAATCCAAATGGCGGGTTTCCTAAAACGTGTCAAATAGCCTAAGATATGGGTATTTTCGGAACGGAGACAATATGGCGGCCATAGGGTTTCAGAAATGGTGTCAAATACCCTACAATATGGTTATTTCAGAACAGGGACAACGCGTAGATGCCGAAAATCGATATCAGATACCACTTTGGAATCCAATATGTCGGCCATCAGGGTTCAGAAAGTGCCAAATGCCCTACAATATGGGTATTTTTGGAATGAGGACAACGTGTAGATGCCGAAAATCGATATTCGATGCCATTCTGGAATCCAATATGGTGGCCATCGGGTTTCACAAAAAGTGTCAAATACCCTAAGATCTGGGTATTTTTGGAACGGAGACCACGTGTAGATGCTGAAAATCGATATTCTATGCCATTTTTAGGCTATTTGACACTCATTCTTAAATTGGAAGCTACCATCTTGAATTCCAAGATTTCGTCGCACATCGATTTCTGGCTTCTGGATGTCAGCCCGATTAAAAAAAACTCACATTGATCGGTATTTGACAGTATTTCACAGTTTTTCTGAAGCAAAGTCGCCATCTTAGGTTTAAAGACGGCGTGACATCAATTTTCGGCATCTACGTCTCATTCCCATCTTGAAAATACCCATATTTTAGGATATTTGACACTTTTCCGCTAATCGGAAGCCGTCGGATATCGATTTCCGGCTTCTAGACATAACCCGGATTCTAAAAAAATCGTTTGTATGGGTATTTGATGAATTACGAAATGGCATCGGATATTGATTTCCAATCTCCAGATGTCACCCCGATTCTAAAAATATCTATATTGATGGGACAGCATCAGCATTTCCCTTTTTTTTTTTCTGAAGTAGGAAGCCGTCATATTGGATTTCAAAATGGCGTCGGATATCGATTTCCGGCCTCTAGACGTCAACGCGATTCCAAAAATACCTATATTGATGGGTATTTGACAATATTTCTCACTTGTTCTGAAATCTAAATTGGACGCCCAATTCGGAATCCATCTTGGATTTTGAATTGGGCGTCGCATATTAATTTTCGATCTGTAGACTTCATACCGATTACAAAAATACCAATATTGATGTGTATTTGACTGTATTTCCACTTTTTCGTAAATCTAAAGCTTCGATTTCAAAATGGCGTCGGATATCGATTTTCATCCTCTAGACATCACTTTTTCTTAAACTGGAAGCCACCTTCTTGGATTTAAAAATGGCGTCGCATATCAATTTTCGATCTCTAGACGTCACCCCAATTCAAAAAGTACCCATATTGATGGGTAAACAAACCACCCAACAATGATAAATTTTACAACCACGTGCACACATCTACGCGTAAATGAACCGAGTGAACAATCAACAAAAGTCATAAAAACTGCACGAATTTGAATCGAACAGCTTCACTTCAATGCAAAAGTAAGTTCATTTGACATTGAAAGAAGAAATGAACACGAGTCAAGCCAAAACAAACAGCATGAAAACCGATCGAAAGTGGTTTTGTTGATGTTGACGGGGACCTGCTCGAAGAGAAGACAGAATGACTTTCAATTGAAAGTGATGGTTGAGAGCTTCATCTTCACTTGAAGATTTTCGATTGAAAGTGACTTTTTGGGGCCCTGATTCCATCACACTTGTGGCGCAGTGGTTAGCAATCGTAGATCACATGCCGAATACACGGGTTCAAATCCAGGAAATTACTTTTGAATTTTTTTTATTTTTGGATAGAATGTTGCATGAATATAAGAATTATGATTTATTCGGGCCACTGATTATTTCATATTTACGTACATTAAATTTTGTTACAAAAGAAGATTTGTGCGAATTGCTTCATGTGGGTTGAAAGTTCGGTCGGAACTTTATTTGAACTTTATGGAACTTGAAAGTTCTGTCGGAACTTTATTTGACCTTTATGGAACTTGAAAGTTCTGTCGGAACTTTATTTGAACTTTATGGAACTTGGAAGTGTTGAATGCGGTTACTTTTGGTTACTTGGGTATGTTCTTCCGTGGATCAAAGAACAGTACGGTCCGAAGCCAAATGTTGTATTTCAACAAGATGGGGCTCCGTGCCACACCTCGAACCACACTCAGAAGTGGTTGCAGGAACATCTTCCGTTCTGGGCGAAGGATATGTGGCCGCCATGCAGCCTCGATCTTAATCCGCTAGATTACTCAATATGGCGTGTCATGAAGGCCATGGCCTGTGCTAAAAGCCACCCGAGTACAGCAAGCCTCAGACAAACATTGACCCGTACCTGGAGAGAAATGGATCCAGACTACATTATTAGAACCTGCCGTGCACTTCGTAAGCGTGTGGAGGCCGTAACTGTAGCAAGTGGAAACTCGATAGATGATTAACATAGTTTAAGACTCTGAGAAACATCCCCCTTTGAATAAATAAAAAAAAAACTCGAACACAAAATTTTTGAGAATTTTTTTTAATTTTGACCAGGGCTCTACAATTTCGAAGCTCTAAAATGAACTCGTGTTTTTTTTTTCTCTCATACATACGTGTTCGACACTTCATTTCTATAACGCCTAGCTAGACTATCAGCAAGAAACGAAAATAAAAAAGCAGGACGCTTAGAAGGAAAGGCTGGCTGTGGAACTTCTCGTCGTTGCTTTGCTCATCGCTTTCAATGTAACTAACGTCGATTTTCTAGTTAAACGAATCTCATTATGGCTTTCAATCCCCCTTCACGAACACTCTATCACCGCTCTTTCAATTTGTTTAAAATGCGTTATGTCCCGTTTTCGATCATTTTTTTTAGATAAATATATGGATGGAAGATAAATTAAAAATATGACGTGTAATCTTCAAGTGTTTTGACGTGAGAAATGCTTTAAATGTGTTATTTCATTTTCCGTCATATACGTCATGAAACCTCTGTTGATGTGTTTCATGAAAGAGAAAACTATCAAAGTCGAGCGCTCTTTCGCTCATCCGTTTCGACGAAGCTTGAAAGGAAGACCAATAGAGCGACGGGAGAAAGAGAGACAAGCGATTGAACATTTGTTTGTGCACGTCGACTGAGGTTCTAGAATGCTGCGAAGCTGTTCGACTTTAACAGAAAAAGAAAGCCAACAGTCTCTTCGTCGCATCGATTTGGTCGATTGAAGCTGATATTGTGACGCCCTGATTTTGACATTGCTTAATGGTGCAAACATTATCACGCATACGGTAGTTTATGTTGCAATCAAAAATTGGCTACTTCCCCGGGGGCTTCAGGAACCTGTTCCGAGGTCATCGCGTTGCAATTGCCTATGGCAATGGTATGGTCTCTAAAGAATAGTCTTTGAAATTCTGAAAATTTTGATTTCCCACACGACTGATTTGCACTTCCGCAATCTGTTCCAGGACCATCGATGGCCTTTGTCACTCTTGTCAGTTCACATGGTCTCTAATGACATGTTCATGAAATTCTGAAAATGTTTATTTGTTGCATTGCTAGTTTTTGTTAAAATCAGAGTTTGACCACTCCCCGGGGTTTCCGGAACCTGTTATAGGGGCAATGAGCGGTCCATTCCAAAATTTATGTTGACCATATTTTAGTTCTTATCTGAACCTACAACTTTGCAGAACATTGTTTGGTTCCATCTTATTGTATGGGTACCCGGATACCCCGTCACACTTTTACGGGTGGAAAATTGTCACGCACATAAGGGTTAAAGTGGTCATTTTATTCGACAGATGAGAAGATGAAAGTATAGTTCTGTTAGAGAACGGCAGTGTAAAAATTGTATATAGAGAATAGAAAGCGAGCAAAGGTCATTTTGAGGAAGACACGAATCGGGTTGATCATCCCCTTGTGGGGGAGGGATGGTGAGGGGTATCAACAGGACAGTTTGGTAAAGAATGCTTTGATCGTCATAAAAATTTGGATTCTTAAAAGTTAAAGTTAAATGAACATCTCCTTCAAATTTGGTAAAAATCGGAAGAGGTTCATTACACATTTGTATTTTTTTTTGTCACTTGGTGCGGAATGACCCATACACTCTAACATTATAGTACACATCAATGAGTAAAATTTCACCCATTTTGAAGTAAACTAGGTTAACCCATTACATGGGTGAATATATTACTCATTGATTAGTAACGTTTACCCACTAATTGGTAAGAATGACTCATTTATGGATATTAGGTACCCATTAATGCGCAATTATTTTACTCATTAAATGGGTTAACCTACTTTACTTCAAAATGGGTGTCCATTAATGGGTACTTTCCAGTTACTGTGTAGACAATTGTTGTTGTCCGTTTTATAAACTGAAAAAGCTTTAGAGAGAACTACATTGTGTGTACAATCCGAAATTGAAATTATGGGCGTTCCAAAAAGAGGGCGCAAATATGAAAAATCAGTAAGCTCCAAATTTACCATGACAGCGCTGGTAATGAGTATTTGCAACCTTGGTGTTGCTGCACCCTATGTAAACATAAAAAAGTATCATATATTCATTTCCTATTGTTGCAGTTGATTCAACCGTTTGCAATTAATTGTCATGAGCTCAAGTTTTGAAAACACTCAACGTTCTATATCCATATAACCCACAGAAAACGATAGCTTCAATAGATCTTACGAAGAAACTTACAACTTCAACGCACGGGAAAGGTCCCTCTCAGACACAAACGCAATCAATGGAACACAAAGAAGCAAACTGAAACAAACACCCCACCGCACGAACAACCCGCCAAAAGAAATATGATTTATCACTCCACTAATTCATCGCCGCAACAATAGCCGCTATAATGTACTTTGACATGTTGAAAAAGAGTGATAAAACAAATAAATTGTTGATGATACGCTGGAATGCTCCGGCTAGCTACAATCTTGCAAATCGTACACACCTCACCCAGCTAGACCTTGAGGCGCGGCCGTCCGCCGCAGCCGCTGCCAGTGTGGTTTCGGAAAACATCGTGCGATTAAGACATATATTTTCGCTTCGGACTGTGCCGGAGAAACGAGTTGACCCGCCGCCGCGGGTTTGTTGTGGTGCGTGACTTGGCGGATCGCTCTCCGCTCTCTCTCCCTCAGTCCGGTGCATTGGAAGAAAGAGGTGATAGTTTTCAGCTGGAATCTTCGGTTGCATTCTGAGGACCGGTTTTTTAGTGGATGAAATTCTTGAAATTGTTCATGGACTACCTGCGACAATGTCGAACCAAAGGATTCCTGCAGCCATTCAATGAATCCTAGTTCCTTTCAATGCGACGTGAATGATGACAATGGGTAAATGTTAAACGGTGGGTGTACATTCTTTACTATTCACTGAAATTTTAAAGCATGGAAACGGATCCATTCAATTGAACCTGGCCCAACAAAGACACCGCGGGGATTGTACACTATGGATGATATATGACTCCTTTGCTTCCTTTCGGCTGTGTTTAGGGATTGCTCTTTTCTGGTCATCTTCCTAATCGACGAAAACCTACAATATTCTCAGGTGGCACCCAGCCGCAGTCATGAATGGAGAAAACGAAACACGAGAAAAAAAACTGAATGTCCTTTTGCTGCGACACACAGGACAAAGCCATACAACTACTCCGAGACACGGAGATGGTGTGAGAAGATATGCATCCTTGTTGTAAAATAATAAGCGATGATGCAGCTGAAAAAAAGAATGGAAAAATGAAATCTTCTATCCAATTCCTTTATTCAAGTCGAAATAGAGAATCAGCACCCAGCAAAGGGATCCCCCGGTCAATTAAGCCCTAATGGTAGCGATCCATTCACTCGGCCGATATTTGCATTCAGTTCGGTCTCTTTCAAAGCAAATATTGACCTTTTTGCTTTTCTTTGTGCCCACCAGCTAAACGAAAATCGCCTTGTAACCACTTTCATTCAAAAAAAAAAAAAAAGCCGGACTAATCGAAGCTGTGAAATTGAATTAGCATTCAGGTTTATCCTCTTATCAAAAGCACACCGAAAAATAGGGAACACACTGCCGGTGTATCAAATCTTGATCCCACTGAAGGGGGCGGCCAGCCGTCAGCAGAGAAAAAAAAATGCCACTGAATGACCATCACCAGCAGACCAAAGGCAAGGAAGGGGGAAGAATTTCCATGGAAATGTGACTTGGCAGCTTGGGCTGGCCATAGAAAACATATTAGCGTGAAGTATGGTCCAAATACGTGTCCGTCCATTCAGACTATCGACGTCGTCGAGTTTGGTTGGGAAAAGATGCTGGACGAAAATTCAAGCATTATCGAGTTCTGATTCTCCTCTCCTCCTTGACTGGGGCTTTCACTATCAAAAGGAAAAGATTTAATAAATCTGTTTCTTTTCTTGGTCCTATTCACACGCCGAATTGAAGGCACCCGATGCATGAAATGGTCAAAGGAAATCATATTTTAGGATTTTCCGAAAAGGGGATGCTTAGCTCACATTGGAGGCAATTTGTGACCATCACAATTGGTATACTATTCGAGTCTCACCAAAATGAGCAAGTTTCAGTTTCTTCAAACACGTCAAACTAAATAAAACAATTAAAAAACCTTTGAAATCGATCTCCCAAGATTACCACACACACTCTTCATTTCTATCTACCTACATGTCATATTGGAGTGCGCGCTGATTAACACACATGAACCAACTGCTAGTCGTGATAAAACCATTAACACATTTTTCCATCGCAATGCCCCCGGGACTCAAGCCGTCGTCGTCGTGTTGGGCCACGGTTTGGCGCCTGTTCACAATTTTCGAATGAAACAAACAGATCAATAGCAGCAGGGGTAGGTGTCAATCGGGGCGCAGTGTTTGGAGGTATTTTTCGAATTGTAGTCTCGTTTACCTATTCAGTCTTTGTGGGCAAATAGAACGATCTTTGTTAGTTTTTGTTATTTTGATACTGAGTGTGAATTATTTGGAGGATGATTAGCGCTTGTTGGACAGTTTTCTGTCACAATGAAGGTAAGCTGGCCTCTTTGGGGCGGATTTCATTACGCTAAATGTGGGTTGAGTCAAAATTAAACTGATATTTAGTGTCAATTTAGAACATTTCCGGAATAATGCGTAGATGTTAATGTTAAATTCTATTGCGTGGTCCAATCAACAGCAATTTGCGTCGGAATGTTCAAATGATGCTAACCAACCTTTTTGGGGCACAAAGCACGCAGTTTAGCTTTGTAATTTGGTTTAACGATTGCGCAATGTTGAATGTTTTATACTTAGGATTTTAAACAAATGTATCATATTTAGATCATCATGGTACAAATATATTAGAAGGTATTTTTGTAGTCCTTCGAGTCCTTGAAATAAAATGAAAATGAACTCGACACTTTGATTTCCAAAATTGTGTATCTTGGATTTTGTGAATCAGGTTTCTAATGCTTTTTACCGTTGGAGTGGCAGCTTCCTCAACTGTTTTAATGGCCAGTTGGTCACGCTACTTGGTTTTACATAGTTGAAGATGCTAATTTTAAATAACAGACTAAAGTGATCATTTGCATAGATGAGAAGATGAAAGTATAGTCATAGAGGTAACTCTAAGACTAGAAGGTCCCGAAATAATGTGCTCAACTTTTTGGCTCAGCTCTGGTACTCTCTTCGGACCCAAGCTAATCGATTCACCCCTCGAAACATAGGAAAAACCAATAACCCCTCATTTTATCTGTCAAACTTTCAAGGCGAATCAAAACAAACATTGCGTTGTACTAGAATTTCGACTAGAATGGGATACGTTAATCGTTTGCTTGGGACCAATAGGCTAGTCAAGTAGTGAGCCAATTTAAAATCGTTAGTTCCGTATTGATTGTTGGTATAGTTCCGTTAGAGAACGGCAGTGTGAAAATTGTATATAGAGAGTAGAAAGCGAGCAAAGACAACTTTGATGAAGGTAATAATCGGGTTGATCATCTCTCTTTACCAAACTCCCCAGTTGGAGAGGGATGGTGAGGGGCAATATGGGCTATCTCGAGGTTAGGGGTAACAAATTGTAACAAATTGATAGTAGGGTAGGGAACATTTAAACTTTATTATTGAGATTTTTAGCCAAGTGGCTAGTTCATCAAATTTAAACAGCAGTACTCAGTGCTAAACCTGCACATTTTCTACTTTGTTCGATTCCTATTCCTATCCGAGGTAATTCTGCTTGCATATCGATTTGGAAATTTCCGCTTAGATCCTTCAGATTCTTATAATAATCTGATTGGAAGGCATTTTGGAGAAACTTTCTTCTGCTGCCATGGTCACGGAAGATCCATCATCCAGGGAAAATTCAATTAAACATTCTCGGATTATTGCAAAAAAGGAAAAGGTCCCCCCTATTGTGATAACCACTTCCGATTATCGTGCTCGTCGCACAAATCTTTTGAGCTTCGTTAAATTCAGGTTTTCACTTCAAATTGAACGTTGTGGTGAATGTCGTGCATAGGCTGAAACCTTGGATGAATTCAAACGTTTTCTCAATTACCTTACTGAGAAGCAGCATCAATTTTTTTTACTTACGACACCAAAACTGAACGTCTGTCTTGAAAGATCTGCCCTGAATCAGATCAAAGATGCATTAAAGAAATTACTTGGAGTTGAGCCCAGGGGTTTAAACAGTTGACGTTTTTTACTACACTCGCTTCGTTGTCGTGCGCGACAGTCTGTTTGTATTCAAACACTCATGCTCTACCGTCGTCTCTCTCACACAACACGAGCGGTAGAATAACATGCGAGCTAAAAGAAAATTATCAAAATAGCTATCATATGACATTTGTGATTTCGTTGTAATTCCTCAATTTGGTGTAAATCAAACCATTTCTGATCAGAAATATTATTACTAGGACATCATTGCTTGCTATTTTCAGAATTCACACAAGCACACCATCAGCAGCTCTTATTATGAGAAAAACTAAAATACATACATTCGTGACGGTCTTCGGCGACAGTGTCGTATGACAGAGCCTGTCATACGATATTTTAGTTTGGTACTGTACTATGATAGCTTATTTTGCAAGTGTTGGAGGCAAAGGCAGTCAGAAAATGTGTCGGCTACCGTGACCGCTTACAAGACTGGTTGAGCCAGTCCAAGTAATCAAAATGAAAATTAAATCCCGTACTGTGTAAGTGCCAGGGATTGGGTCACGGAACAAAATGTGCTGCATGCCAGCTAAATGCATGAATTGTGGTGATTCCTCTCTCGCAAAGGACGACTGTCCTGTGAAGGAAGATCCTAAGAAATTTAAATGTTCAAAATGTGGTGAAAACCACAAATCAAATTTTTGGGAATGCAGAACTCGCAAACGATCCTAAAATTTAGATCCAAGCAACATGTAGAAAACGCTCCACTTTCCTGACAGGTACCAATTCCTCTGCTGTTAACAAAGGTCAGTCAGGAACAAATTTGACATTCGTACCCGTATGTACAAACAGCTTACAAGTTTCAAATTCTTCATGTATTCATGGTACATTACAATTTTCAGTAAGTAAATGGGACAAATCTTTGTTCGCTGATGACACAGGCATTTCCGCTAAAGGAAGAAGTCTTCGTGTTATTTGCAGCAGACTGCAGAAAAGTTTAGATATTTTCTCTTCTTATTTACAAAATTGGAAGATTTCCCCCAACGCTTAAAAAACTCAACTTATAATATTTCCACATAAGCCCAGAGCTTCTCTTTTGAAACCTAGTAGTAGTCACATAGTCACTATGAACGGAGTACGACGCATCGACTGAAAGAACTGCTGATGAAGAACAATGAGGAGAACCACACAAAGGTTGCTGCTGAGTAAACAGACGATCGCGTGACACACATTGAGAGTGGTCTGCTTCTGTCGACAGCCGAGTGAACACTGCCTGACATGAGAGGTAAAATACCAAAAAATAATACCAAGAAAATGTTCCCACAATACCATTCCAATACCAAATTATTTTAATGCAATACCAAAACAATACCACTCAGGTATTTTAGGTATTCACAAAGTACTTTCCATGTAATTTTTTGGTATTATTCTTTGACATTTTACCTCTTATGTCATGCTGGTTGGTCAATACCAAATATTGGTATCAGATCAGAATAAGGTATTGATTAGCTATGTACTCGTCGTCCATTACGATGCATTTCGGCTACACCAACCACTCGCGGTACAGCTCTCTGGCGTGGGATTTAACCACCGAATTCTGTTTATCGGTTTGGTTAGGTGCCTTACTTACCTTGAACACATAAAGTCCGGTCCGCTTCATTGTCTGCTGGACAGACCAGACGGAAGAATTGACCTTCTTGGCCACGTCCCGAATCGAAAGGTTCGGATTGCGCTTGAATTAATCTCTCACCTTTCCTTGCGTTCACGGGATTGATCGTCTTCGCTTTTCTTCCACTGCCAGCTCGTTGCTGGGTTTTTTGGGTCTCCTTGAACGATTTTCCCACACGGAACACGGTCGAATTGTCGATTTCAAACTGATTCGCGATCTACCTGTGAGACTGGCTTGAATTTTCCACGACCGCTCCCATAATTTGTTGTCGAAGCATTTCTTGCTTGGAAGCCATCTCGAAAACCACTTGACAGATTGTGACGAGATTTTGCACATGTAAAAATTACACTCTAAACTAGTTTTACTCAAAATGTCAACAATTTTTACCCATGGAATAAAAAGTCATACACAAAAGGAAGTGTTCCATTTTTTTCTAGTACAATCTTTCGCTCTATGAAGTTCTCTAAATGTCTGTTAAATTTCCTAAATGGCTACCCTGTTTCCTGAACATCGATAAAGTTGCTGAAGTTCTATGGAATTAAAGAAAAAATCCTGAACTTCAATGAAGTTCCCCGAGTTTCTACAAGATTCTCGAAATTTGTCTGAAGTTCACTACATTTTTATAGAATTTGCTGTCAACAAACTTTTGTTTCTTCTTGATTTGTTTTCTTTCAATCTTGTCTTCCGTACTGCTGCCATCGACACCAGGGAGCCAGCTCTCACACCTGGACCCTTCCTATCGACCCATTAACTCATGGACCGGGGGTCCAATGGCTTTACTTCCCATATGCCTCAGAAAATCCCGACGGCGCCGACTAGGCCCTTTGGAGTGAAAGATAGTCACGCTCTCCTTCAACAAACTTCTGTTCACTACTACAAAGTTTACTGAAGTTGTATAAAGTTCATTGAGGTTTGTCGAAGTTAACTGAACTCTTATTTGTAGCAGTTCCCTAAGCTTCCACGAAGTTGTCTAATGTTTTACGAAGTATTCTGAAGATCTATAAAGTTCCTTGAAGTTCTATAACATACAGTTCGAAAAAGTAGTGTAAATTTCTGTTCAATATGATGCACATAAATGGAGCGACACATATCATATAAGTTTACATTATATATCATGTAAAGGTCTGACACATTTCATGCAGTGTAGAAAATATTGTATACAAAGCCCATCTTTGTATACAACATTGTTTACAAGTTCCTCGGTTGCGTGAAATTAAATTTAAGTTTACGTGAATAAATGTTTACATCACAATTAAAATAAGAGATGAACTAGCCTAAGGCTAAAAATCTCTTAAATAAAGTTTAAAAAAAAAAAACAATTAAAATTCAGAATTTTTATCTGTGAGTCCCTGAACTTCTCACCTTCAGGATATTACTGATTTTGGTTTTTGATTGGTTTCAGTTCCTGGATTTTTCTGATTCTGAAGAGCCACTTTAATATAACAAATCTTAACACCGGATCTCTCTCCTTGAAAAGTTGCATCGACCTACTATCTCAGAAACATATCCAAATGCCATTATAAGCTACATCATAATTCCTAGCCACCTTACCCACAAACATTCCAATCATCTCGAAGCTGTCACGTTCGAAAATATGATTTGTCGTCTCGGGTAGTTGACGACGCTCCAGTCCTCACACTCGATTCCTGTTGAAAGGCTACATCGTTCATAAATCAAACTAATTTGAATATTAAATAATCGAAATGAATGGCTGACAGCAACCATCACCACCGTCAATGCTCACTACTAGGAGTTGCCGAGGTAGGACGAAACGCACGAGCGCTTGGGCCGCATTCTAATGATTTCCTGATTTCGTGTTTTCTGGAAAAAGGGGTTGACATTCGAAAAGCCTTTTCCCGCATCAGACCTAGAAAATGCATTCAGCTCTAACTGACTGACTGACTGAATGCCTTGGTTTCCCGATATTATTACAACGTAATATATTTGTCGCCCGGTTTCAATGCAACAAATATCAACAATATGCAAATTGGTTAATTGTAACGACGAGAGCACTCAAGTGCGCCGCCGCCGTCGTTGTCGTGCTACGGTGAATGCCGGGAGGGGATCCTTTCTGCGAGCATTCGAATGGCTTTTCTGCTTTGGTCCGGGCCTAACTTTCGTTCACCCTGCTCTATTGACAATTGTTGTAACCATTGTGGTGTGCAGTATTATTTGGTTTTGTTACCATTCGAGGCATTGTGCCGAAAGCGTATGCATTCTTGGCATCGCGACAACGACGACGACCGCGGTACAATTGCGCTTTGTATGGGCGCCATTGTGATCACCTTATAAATACGATTGTACGAGCCAAGGTTGGGCCCTCTGGCAATATGCTGCTAATGTTTGACGAGCAGACACGTGACTCGAAGTGGGGTGGATCAGACAGGTGGATGACAGCCTGACCGCACCTACGATCCGAATCCAATGACCCAGTGGAGCTTCTAATTTAACAGAAAGCTGAATTCTTCTTCCCCTTACCTACGTAATGCTACACAATAGGACTTTTACAATCTGGAATTTCACTCCTTAGTGAGAAAAATTAACACCCCGCGGTCTATTGAGCGACAACTCGACGCAATAATTAATTACACGAAACTCATTTCCCTTTTCTCCTGACGCTGCCTTTACTGCCAGCGAAAGCCTATGAAACGCTCACTTGAGGTACGTATGAATAATTAATTAATTAAAAACATGGTACAGTGAAATAATCACCCACACCACACCGACAGACTCACCCATACCAGGAATCCTCGGTGGAAAACACAAAACCAAAAACGTGTCCTCATCGTCGTATGAATACAGTGAATACAAGAATTCCTTCCCGTTCGCTGGGGAGTCCTTATCAGGCGGGAACGTAACAACTAACCACCCCAAAAGTAGAAGCGTGAAGCCTTACTGCAGCACACACGACACGCGCCTGGGCTTTCGTTTTATTAACCGCCATAGAACACTTGAAATTAATCATTTAACCTCAAATTGTTTGACCATTATAATAGCTTTGCGTTTACTATTTTATTTTATTTGAAATATTTGGCATTGTTTTCACTCCCGATTAAATAGGGGAAATGGATGTAATGTCGGTCTAAATGCTCTTAAATTGGGCCCATACATTGATTCAGCAATCAACTAAATTTTCAATAGCAACCAAAAATATCCATTAGTACCGTCTCAATGACGCATAGATAAAATTTACAAATAGCATATTTTTAGCGATGGGCCCAATCTTAGATCCAAAGGCCAACATTAGTGCCATTTCCGCCAATGTGAAATGATAAATTACACAACTTGGTTCTCATTGTTCACTGATTTATGTACCACAGTGCCATGCTAAGAATTGTTCTTGTGAGCCTTCCATGGAGAATTTAATGCGGTTTGAGAAATTCTTTGAAAAACAAAACAAGAATTCATCATTATTCGTTTACAAATCGCTATGTATTGCACCATGCTAAAAAAAGCAATCAGACATTAGACTATATGACAAAGCTTTTAGACGAAGTATATGCATAGCGTCTTGAATTTGAAAAATCTCGGGAAATTTCAAGAAGCTCTGAGATTTTCATGGAAATGACAAGAATTTAAACGGACTTTCGAAAACTACAGGGTAGTTCCGAGACCTTAAAGATCTGCTATAGTAAGTTCCGATAGCTTTCAAACGATTTCAGGAAAATTTCGAGAACTTCAGTGAAGATCAACTACCGCTAGCTGTCGGTAGACTGTGGACTATCCTTGCCGTTCAACTTAAACAAGCTTAATAACCTCTAATTGTATAATGTCAATGTTGTATGAATGGCCAAAAACGAATTGGGTAGATCTGTGGGCAACATTGCCCACGTGCATCCTCGAGATAAATGAGAATCTTCTTCCAACAACAGGATCATACAACCGGTCAAAAAACTACAAGGGACAGCCCTATGGGGTTGTGCGCAATGGTGACGTAGGACTACGTAGTATTATAAAATTTATTTATTTATTTATTTATTTATTTTGTTTTTCTTCATCGGACTTAACGTGTCTAAATGAATCCTGATGGGGAAAAGCCTAGAAAAGGCGTAAAAACCCCATATCTTTTCGAAATACATGAATCACAATAATACAATACAATTACAACGAACATAAAAAAGTTATCCTCCTATGACATAGAGTTGTCCGTGAATCAGCTAGAAGTCCTCGTCCTTCTCAGGAGTCTGCGTTGAATACGGCGACGAAAGGTTTCCGCTGCACAGTTAAAGTCGAAAAACTCGTAAAACTCGTTGAAACGCCCAGACATGAACCGTATTGGGTCATGCAAGCTGTAGTTAAGCTGGTCATCTAACAAGCTGTAGTTCGAAGCACGAGGTCCAAGATGCAGGAAACTCCTCGACCGAAAAACTCGCTTGGCTGCGTAGATTTCGATTTCAGCCAAGATTCCGATATCACCAATAAGTACCTTCGCTGCGAACACGGCCTAACGAATCGTCCGCCTATGTTCTAGTGTTTCAAGACCCAGGAGTTTACAACGATCTTCGTACGGCGGAAGGTTCACAGGGTCATTCCAAGGAAGGTGACGAAAGGCATACCGAACAAATTTCCTTTGAACAGATTCAATCCTCGCTATCCAAACTGCTTGATACGGGCACCATACTACCGAGCTGAATTCCAAGATCGATCGCACTAGAGAGCAGTATAGAGCTTTTAGACAGGCAGGATCGCGAAACCCGTCAGCGATCTTGAAAATGAACCCGAGTTGCCTGTTAGCTTTCGCAACGATGCCCGAGTAATGAAGCTTGAATGTTAAGGCGCAGTCCAGCGTGATTCCTAGGTCACGAACATTGTCCACACGTTGCAGAAGTTGGTGATTTATCGTATAGAGCGGTTCCATATCATTAAAGCAACGAGTAATTTTCATCTTTTTTGATTTGCATGAAACCTTGCATACAAGTTTTTGGGGAAGAAAAACGCCGTTTTGCATACTTGGTTCGCCATTTTGAATCTAGCCTTACTTATGAGAAGGGCCTATGAAAAATGCACATGATATCTTCAAAAAATTGTATCTCGGAAACGGTTTGTCCGATTGGTTTGGTGTCTTGGGCGAAGTTTTAGACAATTGTTGGTGTTATATGGAGAAAATATGCACGGTTAAAAAAAAAGTTTGGTATTTGTGTTTTGAACTAAAATATAAATTTTCCCTTTAAAGTGACATGTCAATAATTTTTTTATTATCCTTATGTTATAGCTGACTGAAAATGCTATCTAGTGCACAGTAGGTTGTTCTGGAGAAAAATAGGTTACAATGAAAAAAAATTGTTTTTTAAAAAAATATAATTTTCAAAAAAGCTATTAAGAAAAGTCAAAAAAGTTTGTCACCCTAATTTTATGAAAGTACATCAAATTTGCAAACAAAAAGTACTGCGGTAACATTTTTCCAAGATGCACCGTTTAGAAGATATTACTGATTTAATATTGTTTTTTTTTTTGATAACTTAATAAGTTTTGGCCCTTTTTGGATGTACTCCGTGTTTTTCCAGTTTCAAAAGTATTTTTTTCGGAAATATTGGAAAATTTTGAGTTAAAATGACACTGACAGCTTAAAGATTCGAGTGAAATTCTCTGCCTTAAAAGTATTTTGAAAAACAAGTTACAAAATCCCACTATCAGGAACAATGATTTCTTCAAGTGATTTTTGGTGCGTTGTGCTGAAAATGTGCATTCAACTCTTGCATATCGCCTAACAGTTTAATCCATTTAAACTGGATGTGTTTATACTGTGCATATTTTCTCTCTATTGCCGAACATCGCCACAGACATCAAACCGATGAGACAACTCGATTTCGAGATACACCTTTATGAGAACTGCAAATGTAAGCTCTTCAATTAGCAAGATTCAAAAGAGCGAATTAAGCTTATTTTTCAGGGATGGTGATTGTGCGCAATAAAAAATAACATTATATGTTGGATATCATCAGTTTATTTTTATTCCTGTATTTTTATAAAATTATTGTTTACACAACTTTCTTAACAATATTGAATATTTTGGCATCATTGTCAGGACAGTTTGAATAAAGCTTTGCCTTTATTGTATTTTCTGATAGAGGAAGAAATGAGTGGAATTTTAGAGTTCCTTGAATTGTTTTTGCATTATTATATTGATTATTTAGCTGCAAAGACATATTTTCGTATTCTTCTGTAGTAGAATAACGAAATGACAACTTTGTAAGTTCTTCTTCTTTTCGTTTGTTTGCCCAATTAAACAACTCTCTTGCAGTCTTTATCGGGTGTTCGCGTTCTTTGGCTAAACTTGCTCTGGTAGCCATGCGTTTTATCGTACCTCCAATAGCATCGCATGGACCTTTTCCGTGCGATGTTGCGAAGAAATGCCATTCAGCGTCAATACCATACTTTGACTTAAATTTACAAAGGCTAGAAAAGTTTTTTCGGTTTTTATACTGTGAAGCAGCACCATCTGACATAAAATAAATTTTTTTTATGTTTTTATTTTGATCAATTTGTAAAAAGTTTATCATTTTATCAATAAACAAATTGACAGCGACTGAATCATGTCTTAGTTCTTCAGAAATTATAATGAAGCTAAAATGTTTAATTTGCATATTTTCAGTATAATATATTACGAAAGGATGGATTGTGGCCTGTTGCACGTTCCAATGGTGTAATTTTCAGAAAAGTCACAAATAGCTAAAAATTCACCATCTTGCAAGTTTTGTTTTGTAGTTTTCAAAAAATTGGATTGTTCGGTTTTTACAAAATCATGCGGAATCAAACTTTCTAATTTTGAGCTGAAAAATGAAACAAACTCATCAGTTTGCTTTACAATAGTTTCTAAATCACATCTGTCAGTGGTAACCCATTGTTCGAATGAAAGCTTTCCAACAAAGTTTTCTTCCAGTTGTTTCAATAAACTGTCTTCTGTCTATGTGTTCCTGTGATAGTCAATAGTTTACATTGCCTTGGCCGGAGGCTTGCAAATGATGAAAACCCTATTTTTACATTGACGTACATTTCATTAAAGCGATTAAAAGCTTCTCTCAATGTCATCATTAACAATCTTTTCTGAACAGCTAATCTCTTATTTCCTGTCTTTACGCTAACAAAATCTCTTTGGCCTGGCATTGCACGGCTTATATCATCGTCCTTAAAAAAATTCAAAACCAGTTCTTTTGTTTCATTACTCAAAGCTTTTCCAGAGCTTGAACCTTGAGATGAATCAAATACATTATCTCTTTCCTTTCTTGCATCTGATGCCATATTTCTACTGGTTTTAAATTCGTCTACAATTTTTTGTACTGACCATGATTTTGGCAACAATGATAAAATTGATAGTTTTTCTTGCCTTGTGGCTGAATTTAAAAATTTAATTTTCATATTTTCTATGACTTCATCAAACTCGTTTGCTTTTTCTGTTTTAGCGTCTAATTTAAAAAGATTTCTTCGTACACCTTCGACGATTTCAGCGCACTTTTTTTTCAGGATAGTGAACATTTTTAACCTTACCTAAATCTATAGGCGAAACACGAATAGCTGCTATTCCTCGGTTGAATATTTCGACGTCTACAGGCATCGTGAAGTCTTCATTTGATTTAATTGTGCTTAGCGTTGACTCTGATGGTATCGTGACCAAACTTTCATAGCTTTGCGAATCAGGTACATCAGGTATGGTCTGAACAGTTGGCATCCTTGAGCCGCCGGCTACGCTTTGTTCCTAGTTTTGGGTGAGGTGAGCTCTTGAATCAATATGTAGACGGCAAGACGAACAAACACGAAAATCCTTGGTGTTCAGTGTGGATACCTTGGAAAATCCAATTGATTTTAGTTTTTGGATGATACCATCCGTGAGATATCGCAGCTCTTTCGAACACTGAATGTCTTTGAATGGGCGAATACATCTTATTTTACTCATTTTGTAATCTGTAACATAGAAAATATTTTCCAATTGTTAGTTTTGTACGAAAATATCACAAAACATATAATTAAAATGTGTATTTAAAACTTACCTTTGCACCAAAACGTGTTACACTTTCCTTTACAATTATTATGTTATCAAACAACACTGGATCTCGTTCAAAAACACAGGATTATGAGCTGAAATTACTATAATCACTATGCTACTAGCAACCTTTCTGCATTTACTGTTTGGTTTTCCCTAGTAGATACTGGATGAATTCAGAACCGAGTCAGACATTATTATACAGCTCACGGGTAGAAATCATAGAATGCTGGGTAAAGACTGTTGGAAGATAGGTAGAGTTGAACGCTCAGGTATCGTCGAACCTTCAGGTACGAGTTTGGAGAGTTGGAGCGAGGTAGATTTGCTGGCGTAGGTATATTGTTATTGAAGAAGATTGTAAATTGTATATACCTGGAATGAATAAAGAGTGCGGCGGTTGTTGATTGAGGTATCAGTCGGCAGCCCTCTAGTTTGATGGAAGGTGACTACTGCGTTCTTTTTATTTATTATTAAGGAACGGTCAACGACGGAGCTAGCCTCGTTATGGCCAGCGTGGCCATGGTTGTTAACTGGTATCTGATTACCTGTATCTAATACTTGTTAGCACGTTTTCAGCACAACGCACCAAAAATCATTTGAAGAAATCATTGTTCCTGATAGTGGGATTTTGTAACTTGTTTTTCAAAATACTTTTAAGGCAGAGAATTTCACTCGAATCTTTAAGATGTCAGTGTCATTTTAACTCAAAATTTTCTAATCTTTCCGAAAAAAATAGTTTTGAAACTGGAAAAACACGGAGTACATCCGAAAAGGGCCAAAACTTATTAAGTTATAAAAAAAAACAATATTAAATCAGTAATATCTTCTAAACGGTGCATCTTAGAAAAATGTTACTGCAGTACTTTTTGTTTGCAAATTTGATGTACTTTCATAAAATTAGGGTGACAAACTTTTTTGACTTTTCTTAATAGCTTTTTTGAAAATTGTATTTTTTTAAAAAACAATTTTTTTCATTGTAACCTATTTTTCTCCAGAACAACCTACTGTGCACTAGATAGCATTTTCAGTCAGCTATAACATAAGGATAATAAAAAAATTATTGACATGTCACTTTAAAGGGAAAATTTATATTTTAGTTCAAAACACAAATACCAAACTTTTTTTTAACCGTGCATATTTTTTCCATATAACACCAACAATTGTCTAAAACTTCACCCAAGACACCAAACCAATCGGACAAACCGTTTCCGAGATACAATTTTTTGAAGATATCATGTGCATTTTTCATAGGCCCTTCTCATAAGTAAGGCTAGATTCAAAATGGCGAACCAAGTATGCAAAACGGCGTTTTTCTTCCCCAAAAACTTGTATGCAAGGTTTCATGCAAATCAAAAAATACAAAAAATAAAAACTGGAAAAATTTCCCACTTGTTCGTGGAACCGCTCTATAGTAGAATGCCACTGGTTTCAGCTTGCGATGAAATGAGATAATATTACATTTTTGTACATTCAACGTGAGATAGTTTCTTGAGCACCACTCTTCGAAAGTATCGATTAGGTGCTGAAGCCGCTGTTAAAAATAATCGTTTGGTGAATGGGTTACGAGTACGACAGTATTTACGGAGGGCCTTCGATCTCAGACGCTTCAAATTCCGTCAAAAATAGTCATTCTTATAGAAAAAAGTCTCAGGAATCGATTGGAGTGGATTTCATCTTGGGCACGATAGGGTAAGTTGGGGTTTTTCCAGTGGCGTCGCGTCCACATGTGCAAACTGTGCACGACACAGGTGTAAATAATTTTAAAAAATGCCTTCAGATTTGTATAGATTTGATGGTCACATTATAGCTGTATGTACTTCTCAACTTCAGACCACAACTGACCATGAATACACTATTTTATAGTGGGGTTCAATTAAATTTTCGACCATGGATAGCTTCAAAAATGATTAAATTCAGTTCGGATGATCTGCTTAATCCCTAATGCATTGATTTCTAAGCATTTCGATATTACTACCATGACAAAGCTCGTCAAATAGTGCACCTAAATGTGATCTTTTTTGGGTGGCGGGTGGCAAGTTTGTGAATGGTCAAATGCCTGATGTAAGCCAAGTAGACCTTGTATCACCTCTTGAAACATACCACAAATTTTCCACAATACATGGCGGTTGGCACCACTAGTTGTAATTAAAATTTTCAACAGTCACGCGTCAAACGGTAGCAACACGGAAACAGTAGTCTGGTACGCTTTGGACGTGTATCATACTTGCAGACCGGTTTGAATGTGTGAGTTTAAATCAGAAGATTTGTGATGTATGGGTGCCAAAAGTGTGCATTTCTCGCAGTGCACTTGGATATCTGATTGCAGGCAAAGAGAGTAATGGAGAAAGAGAGCGCAAAAGCTCGCTTTCACTCTCTTTACAGTTGAAAATCTCTCAATTGGGTTCTTTAAGGGTATTGAGGTAAATACATATTCGTAATCTGCATAAAAAATGGAACCCAAACCCAAAATTTTATCAATTTGGGTACACTGGAACTATTTTAAATAAGTTCGATTACATTTGCAAAAATCATCTTATTAGCGCCCCTTGGTGTCACTTTGTATGGGAGCGAGCTGTCAGTTTGTTTGTTAGTTTAGTGTCAAACAGTGAAGTTGTTATTTTGCTTTAAATTTTTATTTAAAAATCGAGATGAAAGTGTGTGGGTTCGAAAAAAATATCACTGTGCTCAGAAAACGAAGCTCTATCGGATGATGTATAAAAAACAATACATTTTTCAAAATTAAAAAATCCAATTACCGATGGTTGCGCCGGTGCGCCTGTCATAACTTATGAGCTTCCTCTGGCTCATTCTGATAGTGTTGTTTTGATGACTAAAGAGTTGATTAATTCAAGTTTGCTACCCAGGGGACTACATCAATTTTCTCTAGATTTTGACACTGTTTTGTATCAAACAATGTTTTCGGAAGTGTTTGACGGATATTCTTCATTACACTTCAGTCGAAAGAGTTAGCCTTGTGACAAAAACGAGAATTAGTTAGGTTTTGCAATTCTTCCTGCTTCGGTTAGCGCGAAAAGGGCCTTACAAGTTTTGTTTACACAAGATGATAGGCCCTTCAAATGTTACGTTAGGTAGTCATTTATATATAAATTGAGAATATGTCCCTCGAATTCATGGTGGTGGTGAACTATAGCGAACAAAGTTAGGTGCACAGGTAAACAAATGAGGCACGCGACACCTCTGGGTTTTTCACATTTTCCCTAAAATCCCCTATTTTACATGATTTGAATGCTGTATCTCAAGATACCGATTATATAGACGGATGATTTCTAGGGCAAAGTTGATCAGGGGGTCAATGATTGTTGGATGATAGACATAACAATCTGGAATTCCTCTACTAGGTGGCGCTAATGATTATTGAATGTGTGCTGCTGTATCTCAAGATCCTGACTATTTAGACGGATGATGTCTTCGGCAAAGTTGATCAGGAGGTCAAGGACTGTTGGATGATAGACAGAACAATCCAAAATTCCTCCACTAGGTGGCGCTAGTGAGCATTGAAAGTGAATATATTTGTGCTGCTGCATCTCAAGACCCTGACTATTTAGACGGATGATTTCTTCGGCAAAGTTGATCAGGAGGTCGTGTCCACCCAGCTAAAGCTCCTCCCCTTTTTCGTTTTTCTCGTTAAACTCCTTCTCTCAACATGTTAGTAAATCTTAGCCTTTAGCAGAAAGACGCTTAACACTTTTTTTCGGCGAATTTATGATCCTGTTTCACTTCCTGGCTCTTATGTATGCCCGTTCAGATAAATTAGTACTTTTATTTATTTTCGCTACTGCGCTAAATCAAAGAAATAAGAAGTTTGGTTGGTAGACGGTTGGACAATGCATACCATTGATACTTCGCGTATCTGCATGTATAAAATAGACCTCACTAGCGGTCCTTAGCCTCTTGTCCAGTAACTCCTATCCTTACCTCCCCGTGGTGAAGGCTGGGGTACGAGTAACCATAGGGAAGATTGGGTAACCAACCCCGGTGGGACCTTGGTCGTATGCTGACAGGAAAGCGGTGGGGACTCCTCTCTCTCCTCTCCTCTCATTGTGAAACTTGGCTCTCTTCAGATATAGATCTTCCTTTTTATGATTTTAACATTATTCGACTGGATCGTGAGGATTCGCGTGGAGGAGGGGTACTTTTGGGGATCAAAAAGTGCCATTCCTTCTAAAGAGTGAATCTTCCACTATTCCCAGGTATTGAATCAACAGCCTTTGCATTGCTTCTGTGTTTATTCCTCCCCGAATTTCAATTGATCAAAACCAACTTTCAGATATCTGTTCAGTTCTACCGACCCCACGGTTGATTATGGGAGATTTTAATTATCACGGTACAGGCTGGGGGAACTGTATGATGACAATTGTTCTAATATGATATATGACCTTCGTGACAACTTCAATATAACAATTCTTATAAATGGGGAAGTAACTCGAATGGCTGGTCCATCCTTCAATGGAAGTAAATTAGACCTTACACTTTGCTCTAACTTCAAACTTCAAAGACAATGGAATTGCACGTGGAATGTGATCCAGGATCCCCACGGTAGTGATCACTTGCCGATCAAAATTTCGATTGCGAGTGGGTTTAATCTGTCGAAATCCGTTAACGACCTCACCCGTAATATCGTGTCATCGGTAGAAGGGCTTCCACCGTTGGAGGAATATAACTTCCTCTCCAATCTGATCTTGGACAGCGCTTCGAGCTCAAACTCGGCCGGTTCCTGGAACGTCTTTCCGTAGGAAACCTCCTTCCCGTTGGTGGGACCAGCAATGCACTGAGGTTTATCGTAAAAAGTCCGACGCGTTTAAGCTTTTCCGGAAACGTGGAACAGCCGTGCATTTCGAAGCGTACTCGGCTCTTGAACGCGAACTCAAGAGCCTCATCAAAGCCAAGAAACGCAATTCGTGGACGGATTATCGCGCGAAACGTCGATGAATACGCTTTGGAACGCGGCGCGAAGGATGCGTAACCGGTCTTCGAACAACGAGAGTGAGGAGTACTCAGATCGTTGGATTCTCAAGTTCGCGCGAAAAGTATGTCCTGATTCCGTGCCGGCACAGATGATTCCTCGCGAAACGACGAATTCGGTAGACGAGATCAGCCAGCCTTTTTCAATGCTGGAGCTCTCACTCGCGCTCCTTTCGTGCGGCAATTCGGCTCCGGGGGCTGATAGAATCAAGTTCAACTTGTTGAAGAACCTCCAAGACGTCGCTAAGAGACGCATGTTGAACTTGTTTTGTCAGTTCCTGGAGCTCAATATTGTTCCGGATGATTGGAGGCAAGTGAGAGTTATAGCCATTAATATATAAAGGAAAACCCGCGTCAGATCATAAATCGTATCGTCCCATCGAGATGTTATCGTGCATTCGAAAATTGTTGGAGAAAATGATCCTTTTTCGCTTGGACAAATGGGATGAGACGAACAACCTACTCTCAGATACTCAATTTGGATTCCGTAGGGGCAAGGGAACGAACAACTGTCTCGCGTTGCTTACCACAGAAATTCAGTTGGATTTTGCTTAAAAAGAGCAAATGGCTTCTGTCTCCTTGGATATTAGGGGGCTTTTGATTCAGTATCGATTGAAGTCCTTTCAAACAAACTCCACGCTTGTGACGTTTCTCCATTAATAAATAACTTTTTGTGCAATTTACTGTCAGAGAAACCTATGAGCTTTTCTCATGGAAACTCTTCAGCTTCTCGATTTAGTTACATGGGTCTCCCCCAGGGCTCATGTTTAAGCCCCCTTTTGTATAATTTCTACGTCAGAGAAATTGACAATTGTCTAAGTGACAGCTGCACGTTGAGACAACTTGCAGATGACGGCGTAGTGTCAATGACAGGACCCAAAGGGGTCGACCTGCAAGGACCCTTACAGGATACCTTAGACAATTTGTTTACTTGGGCTATTCAGCTAGGTATCGAATTCTCCACGGAGAAAACTGAGTTGGTCGTTTTTTCTAGGAAGCATAGCCCAGCACAACCAAAGCTTCAACTTTTGGGTAAACCGATCACTCATTCTATGTCCTTCAAATATCTTGGGGTCTGGTTCGATTCAAAATGCACCTGGAGATCCCACATTGAGTATCTGAGACGAAAATGCCAACAAAGGATCAATTTTCTCCGAACAATTACCCGAACGTGGTGGGGAGCCCATCCGCAAGATCTTCTAACGTTGTACCGGACAACGATTTTATCGGTTTTAGAGTACGGTAGTTTTTGCTTCCAGTCGGCGGCTAAAACTCACATCATCAAACTGGAACGGATCCAGTATCGCTGTCTTCGTATCGCGTTAGGATGCATGCACTCGACTCATACGATGAGTCTAGAAGTGTTGGTCTGCATGTTGCCACTATCGGATCGGTTTTCGGAGTTGTCCCTCAGGCTCCTCACCCGTTGTGAATGTATGAACCCACTGGTGATGTGATGTGACGTGAATGGAACCGAAGACAACAAATCAAGAAGACTGATAACTCTTTCATTTTCTCATACAAACGCTATGAGCCAGGTACAATCGCGTCATATGCCGCTCGAAGGTAAATGCTTCGAACGAATTTGATAGCAAGGATTACATCCTCAGAAGAAAGGTTTGTGTATTTGCTCATTGTTCTATGCGTTGGTTCCACCTTCACTCAAGCGCAGCGTTATTGTATCTGTCGCTTCGATTCTGGCAAAGTTGCCAGTCTTCTTGATATGATGTCTTCGATAGAACCCACCATAAGTGCAAGGATTACCAATGTCTGCAGATACTTTACCGGTTGTAAAGTTCTGCCTGATGGTTTGTTGCAGCAGGGTGAATCAGCTTCATTGAAGACCTTTGGAAGACAAAACGACCAGATGGCCATCTGTAATCACGTGACAATGGACTGGCAAATCCACAAACCCTCGTCCAGTCAACAAATCTTTTGATTCCCTTAGGCTGACTCCCCCTCTCCCCTATCCCAGTATATCAAGAGCAAATTTTCATTACGTCGAATGTAACAAAGGTAAACAAAGTCGAGCTATCAGTGTCAATCGATGCTCCTGCTATTACACTATATACTGTCCGAATATAGGATCACATCCCATTTTTAAATTTATTTACCAGCCGAATTGCTTTTTGACGTAATCACCTTCCGATCAAAATAGTTTTCGATGTTACTTAAGTCACCCGATTTCTATGGAGATGCCGTTTGCCTTAAGTAACAGCACTGAGAAACCCGTGAAAAGTGTACTTTCGTCGTTTCGCTTTCTCATTATTAAAGTGAATAAATCGAACTGTTTGTTGCTAAGATGATTTCGGTGGTCCTAAAATGATGAATGGGCTGCACGTAAGGAGGCGTAATTGATAATTCTCCCGAATATCCTGGTAAATACACTTTGACTTAAGTAACAATAAGGGGCACCAAACGACGTATGATAACTTTTGACTCAAAAACCAGTATTTCTTAGCATGAAAGCTAGCGATTTGCATTTGTATGATTAAAACCCGGCTAAATATGTTAAACATTGCTATCACTATGAGATTAGATGTGTTTAATTGGAAATAGGAATAACTTTTCGGTCATCAAAACAAAACTTTATTTTTCTTGGATCGGTGCGAATGTTACTTACGACATAATGAAAATTTGCTCTTGATATAATAGTATGTTTTAATATATATGAATTACAGTAAAGTTCCACCACATGTTCAAAAATGTGCAGACATTTGGCATTCAATGATGATTTCAAATACACGAAAAATGGAATGTGTGGAGAAAACTCCATTAAGAATTTGCCAAATTCAAGAGAATCATGTAAATTTAGTTTAAATAGATCAAATCAGATACGATCTCACCAAGTTAGTCCAAATGAATCCACAGGAAGCATTCGTGCTATTTTTGCATTGTAGTTCCAATCCAAGACGGTTCATGAAGTTAATCGAAAACTTTGAAAAGCTTCTTGAGCTGAACCTTCAAACTCGTTTTATGTCATTGTACTACGGGTACATAACACACGATGTCAGCTCGTCACAGCACAATCCTCATCGTGTATGCCTCTACGACTTCGGCAATTCAGTTAGTTTTGTTTTATCTATGACGCGGAAGATTCGTGGGATTCCAGAACATCATCGTTCCATGATTGGTCCTTCATTAAACACTGCAAAGTTTGGCCAAGTTGATTCCGCTAGATCGTTCTTCACAGATGGCGTCCGCTGGTTTTGGTATTTATAACGAATTTCATAGCACCTCTCGAATTCTTCAAGCTCCCTGTTCCATGTATATTGCTGAGCTGGCGGCAATATACTATACGCTAGAAACGATCGCCTCTCTTCCACCAGATCACTACTTTATTTTAACGGATAGTCTCAGTTCTGTCGAGGCTATTCGCTCCATGAGGCCGGTAAAGCACTTCTCATGAAAATACGAGAGCTTCTAAGTGCTTTATCTTTAAGATCTTTTGTCATCACCTTTGCATGGGTCCCATCTCATTGCTCTATTCCGGGCAATGAGATGGCGGACTCACTTGTTAAGGTGAGCGCTATGGAAGGCGATATTTACGATCGACAAATCGCCTACGATGAATTTTTCTTCATTTATCGTCAACAGTCACTCGCCAGCTGGCAAAATAAATGGAGTGAAGGGAGTTTGGGACGATGGATATACTCGATCTTCTCTAAGGTGTCGAAGAGTCCATGGTTCAAGGGGTTGGATGTGGGTCGAGACTTCATTCGTATGATGTCTCGCCTCATGTCCAATCACTATTCGCTAAACGATCACTTGTTCCGTGTTGGGCTGGGGGACAGCAATCTCTGTGAATGTGGACAAGGTTACCTAGAAACAAATCCCATTATTTGGTCTGGTGCTGAGCATCGCGGAGTCAGATCTGAGCTGTACGATTCCCTTCGGGCTCGATGTAGACAACCTAGTGTTCCAGTTCGGGATATTTTGGGTAGACGTGATCTGGAGTTTATGAAACTTATATATGTTTTCTTTAAGAATACTAACCTTCGATTGTAAGTTTGACTAACCTTGTGTTTAGTTTTCGTTTTGTTCGTGTGGGTTTTTTTTTAATGTTTGTTTCTGTAATAATTATATAATTACACTGCGGATACAAAATTGAATAAGAATAAGTTCATGGTTTAGGAATAATGAAATATTTGTATCGTTAATCATAGCCTAAACCTTCTTCTCCCTCTCCTCATCCATAACACTGTAAATCTCTACTAACCTCGAGACGACCGCGAGTAATCGGTTCAATTCCTTTAACTCTAAATTTAAGACATTAATTACAACGCAACGCAAATGATAACTTGGCTCTGTAAAGTTTATTCGATTGAGCCTGTACAAATAAATGAATAGAAAATTTCAGCCCAATCTATTCAAAAATTAAAAACGATATCGCACTCTGATGTTGAGCTTCGGGAGATATTGACCCCAATATCTGACAAAGGTTAATTAAAAATTAGTGAGCAAGTAGCACTAAATTTAACATGATAGCACTGGTGTTTATCCTATATACATTCGAATCATGACTCCATGTCCACTTCTCTAATGCTCCTCAGTTCCCGTTTGTACACGGTCTAAATTTTATCACCACATATCATCGATCACAGCCAACTGAAAAAAATACGACAGTTAGGAAATTTCAAACCTTATCGCAAGAACTGACAGCAACGTATCCTTCCTATTCCTAACGTACATGTGTTCAGGGTATGTTGTTTCCCAATCGCAAAAAATATATCAATTTATTCGTTCCATTTTTAAGTAACCCTCCCGACGCCCCAACCTATCGCCCGAAAATAGCAGAAAAAGAAAAAGAATCCTCCAGCGCCCGAATTGAAAAAGCATCCTCCACATTTTCAACATTTTATTCGTTTCCATTTTGTTCCATTTTCCCATTATCACAGCACAAGCACTCAACAACACAACAATTGCAAATAAAACTTTTCCATTTTCCTAGACTCGATTCATTTTTCTTTTCGCCCATTCAGTATTCCTCTCTAGCCTTTTGTTGGCACCCAGTTGGAAGGTAGAAACCTGCCACCAGTTCCGCCAAACCTTGTCCTCCGGTTCCGTGGATTCACTTCTTTGCTATCTATCCCCTGGTCCAACCGACGACGGCTTGGAACTCAAATTTTTCACACGAGAAGAAAAACCATTTTCTCGTTTCTCTTTCAAACTCCGACTGGCATACCCCCCCCCCCCCCCCCCTACCAGGAGCGCACTTGTTCCTGGCATCCATTATTATTTGCCTCTTTTGGCATGAACGGAAAAAGCGAATCAGAAGGGAAGAAAAAACTTCAATATCATTATTTTCAAGCATATAATAATACCACTCACACAATGTCTGCTGACTGGTTTTCGGCGAGAAAAGTGTGTTCCTCGAACTGCGCCTCCGCCTCCCCCCCACCCTCACATCCAGCTGGAAATGAAAAACAGATTCCCGTTTCCTCTCCAGCCCCCCCACAGCCATTCTCGTTACATTTTCTACGCCGGGTGACGACAGCGGCAACGAGAGGACGATGGATGCCTCACTGTGCTCTGTTTGTGCGACTGTGTGATGCCAACAAAAACTGATAATAATGACGGCGATGATAACGCGCAATATTTAGTGAATGCTACTTTTTGCCGCATTCAGAAAGGCCGGGCCTTTCACATCACCCCTCGTTCCATGGCAAACATAGAAAAGAGCACGATTTTCAGCTACACTGGCGCAATTTTCCCGGCGCTTTTCAAAAATAGGCGCACCCGTACTGGATACTACCAACATCATCATCATCATCATCATCATCGTCATCAGCAGCAGCAGCAGGCGGAGTATAATGAACGATCGTGGCACGGAATGGTGCTTTGTCCGCCCTCCCCCCGACGACCAGGTTTGTGAATAATGGAGCAAATTTCCAAACGATGGGGCTGTTTAATTAAAACGGAAATGGATGGGTTCACTACTTTCAGGAGAGTCGTTGTAGTTACTGGAAGTGCTTGGGAATCCAGCGAGGTCAGCGGCTTTATGAGGGTTTTGCTCGCTGTTCGCTGTAAGAATTTCTGCATTTAATCTTCAAAAAATATTAGACTGTTTCTGAATTTCCAAAAAAACGGTGGTTGTGGATGAATTAGCATTAGTTTAGAATCTCCGGCATTATTGATCAATAACATATTGCGCTGCAGCTGATATTTCTCTATACAAAGAATTCATCGAATCACTTCCCCATTCCGGTACCGTTAGCAGTTCGTCATTTCCCAATTTGCTGGCCATTGTTTCGTAACGAAACTTTTCGTCGGAAATCAACCATGAACGGAACGCGAAAATCTTTTCGATGCCATTCGAATCAACTATTGTACACAATCCATCTAATTTCTTCCTCGTCTTCATAGAAATGGTTTCTTTGTCCAAGCAGCCAGCAGCAGTGCACAACAATTGGCCAGAAAAAGAGCCTCTCTCACAAGTCGCTGATTGCGTTTGTCCAATGTTTTTGGGTTGATTCTTTTCGTTTCTTAAACCATTTTATTCGTTTTCTTTTCATTATACAGCGTGACTCTTTGCCAAGTCGCGACTTATAACTTCTTTTCTTTCGCGCGCTCTCTGTCTCTCTTTCTGTCTTTCTGTTGTGAATAATCGAATTAAACCGATGATGATGCGCGAGGGTCGTAAAACAGAAGGGACAGGTGGTAGGAAAAATCTTCAAACACCAGTCAGTCAGGCGGGCGGTCACAAGTCGTCGTCGTCGTCGTCAGTCAGTCGTTCATTTTCTCGAACCATGTGTCTTTTTCACCGCCATCGTCGTCACCGACGTCTTTCATTCGTTTGTTCGGAACAGGCTTTTTGTGGCCAAACTAAAGCGATTCGTTGCGCGACATTCTCCATCACCAGACTCGAATGAAATGAAGAAAATCGACTCTAATGGCGACGAAATAAAATAATTCGCTTCAATGGGAAAGCTGTTTTCTCTTCATCACTGCATTAGGCACGATGAATTGCTGGCTTTTGGGAGGGTTCTAACGGGTGAATGGCTTCTTCAGTTGGTCTTGGATGCCGGTTTCGATGAGGGGGTGGAATCGTTGCAATCGAAGAATTTGTTCTGTCATTTCCCTTAGAGCAGCGGTTCACAATCCTTCGTCGATTGCGATCCACTTAGGAAAAATCTTTCCACTCGAGACCTTCCTTTAACGTTTTCTATTGAGTTCGCACCACTAAACCGTAGTCGGGACTTTGACCAGCGATGCGAAGTTTTCTTGTGAACCAACTGTCAGTTTCACTGTCAGTGCAGATTGTCTGGTGAGAATCGAAAAACAACTAAACAAAGTCAATGTTTGGTTCGGTTTGAACGCTTGAACGTAATTGTGATTGTTTAAATTTATAAATATTTGAGTTTTTGACCATTTCTTTACAAACATGAATAACGTAATCTACTGCAACGTTCGTCGAAAGCATGCAGCATCGAACACAGTTTATCACGCGTTGTACGGATATCATTTCCTGGGAATATCGAGAAAGGACTTATCTGTTATTTATGGAAAGGCCCTATCTACTATCTGTGAGTGGATTGCAAAGTACGAGAAAAACGGATATTTCTCCCGGAAGCAACGTGCTCAAGTATATAAGAAGTTTGGATCAGGCATGCGACAGTGGATCATCGATTTATACCGAAAAGATCCCGTGCTGTTTCTGGATGAAGCCAAGCAGAAGTTCCAACTCAACTTTCATCAGTCAATCAGTGTTTCATCTATCTGTATCATTTTACACGAAGCAGGGTTTTCATGGAAAACCATAGAGCGTCGAGCGATACAGATACGCAACGATGAAATCATCCGTTTTTGTAAGGAAATGCTAACAATACCATGGGATGTCTACAATCTGGTGTTCTTAGATGAGGTCGCGTTCGATAACCGTGACATGCTAAGAAAAAAAGGGTACGGAGTCATCGTAAAAAAAAGTAATTTATCGTGGAGAATTTTGTCGGAGACCAAGAGTATCTTTTCTTTGCTTTTTGGGGTTGAACGGTATAGTTGAAAGCTTTTGGACGGATGGGACCTTCAATAGGGCTAAATTTTTTGATTGCTGCAAAAAAATTGCCTTAAACAATCGTCAAGTACAACAGTATGCAGGATTTCATTCTGTATGCATGGAGCTAAAATCCATTGTGATCCTTATATCATTCGGTATCTCCGGTTCATAGGAATTATCCCTATTTTCCTTCCTCCCTATTGCCCCTTTTTCAACCCTATAGAAATTGTTTTTGGTTTGATGAAAAAGTACTTGACAAGATGCCATAGGGAAAATGGTCCAATTTTGAGTGACGTTTGTACAACCGTTAATCATTTTAAACGATTTCCAACCAAAAAGATTTTTGAGCATTGTGGATATTTTTCTGGAGGGACCTTCCTTCATGAAAAAGGTCTAAGCCAAGACCCAAAGACCATGGATTTCAATATTTGTCCGGTTTAACGATGTGCATTGGAATCGATTTATTATCAATGTATTTTATTCTCTTTGTACTTTCAAATGGCTGATAAAAAAAATAAACAAGGTAAAAACATTTAATAAAACAAGTTCACAGGTTATTTCTGTCAGTGATGAAATCGAATTCTTATGCATGGTCTACGTCGTCACAATCAGTCACCCGAGACGATAGATTGCGGCTCAGTTCGGCTTCTTCTGGTTGCAGAGCCGATTCCACAACATCGAATAATCCAGATCCAGCTGCTCCTCTCATTCTCATTGCGCTCAGCCTGTTGGAAACACCTTGGAGAATATTTAGAGCAAGTGTAACGTCCCTTTCAAGTTCTGCTGTTTCCTTTGTCCACCCATCGTTCACTACGTTTGCCACGACCATTCCGCGATGCAAGGCTTGCAATCTTGCTGGCTCTGAGACAGCGGCCCATCTGAAGTACTTTGCCAGCTCTAGTGGAGGGAAACTAGCTTGTTTGAGCTGGTCTTGTTCGTGTGCTGGAGCAGAATTTATTAAAATCACCCATAGCAGCCAGGAACTGTAGTGCCCTTCGATGTCTTGATGAGTTGAGCGTAATTCCTCAGCAAGTGCTGAATCATCGCGTGTGGAATGTGCTCCTGAGCGATCTGGATTTTGAGGGGAGATCAGGGTACGTTGTAGCATGTTCCAAGCACCCGTAGGGTGATACTGAATACCGAGTACAACTTCTTCTTGGTTTGATCGTGTAGCATTATAAACTGGTCGATGTCTGCAAACCCAGATTGCTCTTTTTCGCTCTACACTGGTGTTTCGTCATTGAAGACAACTTTGCGATGGACATTATGTTTTGCTGATGAACAAAAATATATGCACCGAAGAACACCTTCTACCGAATTACCAACGATATCTTTGGTACATATCTGTCCGGGGCGTAGCTGACTCCGAAATAATTTTCGACAATATGTGCCCTTCATGCAAAACACGTAGTCGGTTGGAACACCATCCTGTATGAATGATTCTTCATCGGTATCTTTGTCCGCTGTTTGGGCAGCTGCTGACGTTCCCGGGTGATTTCCATTCTCCTCGATGTGGCCTTGGTTCTGATCGAATTGACTGACTGTCTTCCAGCACTTAAGGATCAAGCAAAAGATTACCCAAAAGATCAGGGCAACATTCGTCCAAGTATTCCTCGTTTGTGTATGATCTAAAAAATGATTTTTTATTAGTCTTTATATATTTTAACACCAAAATTTCAATATTACCCATCCATTCTACAATCACAGCAACCAGTACAGCAAAAGACAATTTTTTTTTATCGAGCAGGACGTAAACAAGCCCACGAAATGTAAATAAACTCAACAACGAATAAAAACAACACGGCAAAAATTGACCACCCATTTTTGAGAATATTGCAGGAGTTTTTTTTTTTTTTTTTTTTTGTATGATTGCAAAAAAAACTCAAAAAGAGTTGATTTTTTTCTTATTTTAACATAAAATGCCAGTTTTCCATCAGAACGATGAAAAAAGTAGAAAGGTACTTAAGAATAATTAATTAAAAATGCTTAAAATGAATTGGCTTATAAACGAGTAATAAAATTGCCATAATGATTATATTGACTATATGTTTTAGTATTACTTCTACGTGAAGTCAACGATTTACATAGTTGAAGATGCTAATTTCAAATAACAGACTGTAGTGGTAATTTTTATACGATAGATGGAGTAGATGAAAGCATAGAGTTGATAGTTCCGTTAGAGTACGGCAGTGTGAAGATTGCATATAGATATTAGAATATCGAGCTAGGACAACTTTTAAGGAAGGTACAAATGACATGACAGGAGCACATACGGCCATATCCTTCACATATTCACATATCCTTCAAATAAATGGTAGGGGTAAACAATAGTTGCAATTTCCAAACCTACGACTGGATGCCTTCCTTCAAATAACAACTGAAGTGCGGTAAAAAATCGGTAGAACTGTTTCATGAACTTGGTACATGAGCGGGTCGGCTTTCATCTCTTTTTGCCAGTGGTGGCGGGGGGGGGGGGGCACCCCTCACCATCCCTCTCCAAAGGGGGAGTTTGGTAAAGAGAGATGAAAAAACCGATTTGTACCTTCCTTAAAAGTTGTCCTAGCTCGCTTGTCTAATATCTATATACAATCTTCACACTGCCGTACTCTAACGGAACTATCAACTCTATGCTTTCATCTACTCCATCTATCGTATAAAAATTACCACTACAGTTTGTTATTTGAAATTAGCATCTTCAACTATGATTATATTATTTTTTGTGTTTTGAAAACAGCGCAAGAGGAATGTCATTTAAAACCAGTTGCGCTCGCATTTAGATTTTTATCTCAATGGGCAATACTCACACTCGATTTTTATCCACACTTCTTCGGCCCTTTTCTGTAAGAAAATGACGTTTGTTTTTATATTTTATATAGGGTAAATGGATGTAATGTTGGCCTAAATGCCCCTAATTTGGACCCACACATAAATTCAACAATCGACTAAATTTTCAATAGCGATCAGAAATATCCATTAGTACCGTCCCAATGACGCTTTCATCTAGATAAAATTGATAAATAGCAGATTTTTAGCGATGGGCCAATCTTAGATCCAAAGTCCAACGTTAGAGCCATTTCCCCTATCTCAGCAAAAAATATTTCAAAATGGATTAAACCAATTTAGGCAAAAACTGAAGCACTAGCCCTGATGAAGATTCCATCCCCTGGATCAAAAAGTTGACAATGATAAAAGTGTAATCTACAATTTTTCTTGAAGACTTGAAAGTTGAATGAAAATGACTAATCAGCCAAGATCTTTAAACTTCCCCGCAAATCTAGACTTCTTTGAAGTTTTCGGTGCTTACTTTAAGTAATTGGAACTGATCTAAAGAACTCTGAATGTCCAGAGCTCCCGCAACTTTCCTGAAGTTTTCGACACTTCCATGAGGCTCATGGATCTTTCTTTGAAATCTCTAAACTTACCTGAAGTTCCAAAAATTTACAAGAAGTTCAAGGAGCTTCAATTACCTTCCAATAATTTTCCTTATGTTCATGGAACATCCTTGAATACCTTGAAAAATTCCAGAATTTTTGGACAGTTCAAGCAATTCTTAGAATGTTTCATAACTCTTTGAACTTCTTGGAAGTTCCTGCAATTAACTAATGGATCTAAAAATCTTCTCTGACGATCTGTGGACATTCCTGAAGCGTCAGAAATTTGCTGATGTTCCGAAAATTCCTTGAGTTTTTTTTCGATTTTTGAAAAGTTCAATTTCCTTGAGGTTAAATAACGTGCCTTGAGGTTCTTGATCTTCCCTGATGTTGTTACCGTTAAGTTCCACGGTTCTTCGGAAGTTCTGCCCTAAAATAAATGGAACTGTCTGAAAAATCTTTAAATTCTGGGCATCTGTAAAGTTACCAAAATATGTCTATAGTTAATAAAATATATCGGTAGAACTAAGGACTTCCCTAAAATTTCTGGAACATGTTATTTATTAATTGTTTATTTTCCGAATTCAACTAACTTTTATATAGCCTTACTGAACATCTTCATTCTAAGCACAGTAATTCATTCAACAAAAAGTAATAGATTTAACAACAAACATTAACTTCGGCATATCACAAATACTCAACACGGTAATCGATTGACAATTACAAATTAACATATCAAAACACATGCATTTGTATAATTGCATACAATTTCAAGTGTTGTTTAATGCAATATATATCGATCGTCGACAAAGTTGTTCCACATGTAAAATTCTGGTATTTGACCTTATCAGTTTGGATGTAGAGATCATGCCGCAGAGATGGCGCTGATTGACTACTGTGAAATTGAGCACTAGAGAGTTGCAGTCTGTCTTCGGAAAAGTTGTTCAATATGAGAAATGCTATTATTTGACATCAGCATATTAGTTGCAGACTGTGCCGCAGAGATAGCGCTGTAGTCTATCTTTGCGAAATGAAGCGGTTTTGGGCAAAGGTGTTCAGTATGCGTAATTCTATTAATTGACATTGTAAAATTAGTTGAAGGGGAATTAAGGAACAAAAAGGATTAAAATTGACTGCCGTTGAATGCCCAATTTGAAAGAACTTTTGCCAATTTTTAATATTTTTTTCTATAGTCCGCATTGCATGAATTTGTATAAAAACTGGCATGCAAATACTTCTGAAGAGCTTTTTGAGTGTGTTGATTTATATCCTTTTGATTCCTTTATAATTGCTTATCTTTTGACAGATACGCGTGTTTCGTCTACTACTTGCAGATTTCATCAGTGCCAAGAACTAAACATCTCTGAAGAATCTATCTTTTATCTTCGTCGTATAAACTAATCAATAAGTACTATAAATCCAACTGCCATATCACATTTACCTTACCAGTTTTGTTGGTACCTAAATTCAGTTTTCAACAGGTAGATGCATACTACGATGTGTGGTTTTAGGTAGCATGCTAAAGAATCTCGAGTATCCGTTTCCATGAGCTCTTTTAAACAATATTGATGAATTATGTTTAAATATTTCTAAGCTTTCCGCTAAGTCTAGTTTCCAAGGCAAAGATACACTCCGCAGGATATTAATACTATCGTTTTTTTAAATTGTGCCCCTTTGTAAAGGTATGTTCTGCAACCATGAAGTCCTTTATCCATCCCTTTGTTGGCCTTTTTTTTCTTCTGCGATGAACCTATGAGCAGCTATTTCAACTACGCACACCGGTCGTTGCTATCGCGGTAACCAAACAAGTTTTCGCATTCCGTATCGGTTGTGAACAATTTGACAACGCAACCATCTGTTTGAACATCGATTCGAACGAAACAAAATGGACAACTATTCCTCGAACTATTCGCTGTGCCTTTCGGATTCCAGTGACGACGATCTGGACTTGGTAAGCAGGTTGTTATTCCAGACGCAGGCTATCGTAGTAGGCGACGCAACGCTGATAGATTGGCACAGGAAGGAGCTGAACTTCTGGAGTCGTTTTATTTCTCGCATAATCCGACGTACAAAAACGACCAATCTCTCTAGAGTCGAGACCTATTCATGCGCATCGTGAATAATACTCAAGCTGCCAATGTGTACTTCGTCCAACAAGCGGATTCAACTGGAATGCTTTGTCTCCAGAAATGCACAGCAGCTATTCGCCAGTTGGCCAACGGAACCCCCGCAGACGCAATTGATGAATGTGGTCTTTAGCCAAACATCAACTTAACTTTAACTGAACTTTAACATATGTATACTGTACTTTGCTATAACATCATCTTATCGTTAGCATAATTTTAACTTAATTTTAATATATCAAGAACTTCCAAATTTCTTGACACTCTCATATGATTCAAGAAGTACCAAAAACTTCTAAAAAATTTCAAAAACATTCAATAAATTCCAAACGCTTTCAATAACTTCCAAAAAGTGCCATGAATTGAAGTTGCCCCGAAGTTCGCTGGAAATAAATTTAACATAACTTAAACCAAACTTAATCTTAGGTTTTACATAACTATATCTTAACATTTACATATATTTAACGTATCGTTTACTTAACTTGAACATAATTCTAACTGAATATTAAATAAACTTTTACTTAATTAAGTCTTATTTTGTATTTAACTTAAGTTTATCTCCAAATATAAATTTACCTAATGTTGCTAAACTTTTACTAATTAACTTTACTGAACTTGAAATAAACTTTAACAGAACTTTAACAGATTAACTTAAGTTAACATTAAATTAACTTTTTCTAAGCTTAAACATAATATTAACATAACTTTAACTTAACTTAAAAATTTAACTATCTTTACCTTAACTAAACTTTAACCTAACTTTAACTAAACGTTGACTCCATTTTAAATTAACTTGATTTTAGCTTTAACTAATTAACTTAGCTGTAACTTTAACTAAACATTGCTTAAAGTAAACGTTAACTAAAACTTAACTTAATTTTGGATAAATTTCAACTTAACAAGAACTTCCAAGAAGTGTTTCAAGTTTCAAGAAGTTCCAAGAACATCCAAAAACTTTTTATAAAATTCAAGAATATGTATGAGCCTCCAAGAGGTTTCTAAGAAATAATCTGGAAATATCTTTAACATAACTTTTACTATGCTTTAACTTAACTTCAACATATATTTATCTTAACTTTAACATATCTTTAACTTAAATTTAACTAAACTTTATCTTATAAACTTACACACTATGTTTTTTTTTCTACCGAGCTCGGCTGTGCAAATCTTGGCAAGAAAAGATTTACTGAGATCTCAGCAAACATTTCAATTGTTTGCTGAAATTCGGTTAAGCATTATCCGAGACTCAGCAATCAAATGTTACTTTTGCTGAGATCTCAGTGAAACTAATTTTTACCGAAATTTGCTCAGCCGAGCTCGGTAGAAAAAACTAAGTGTGTAACATAGCTTTAAGTATTACTTATCTTTGACACAATTTTTATTGTACTTTATCATAACTTTTACTTAACTTGAACATATCATTAATTTTAACAAAACTTTTAACTTAACTTTGACTTTATGTTTTAGTATTACTTCTACGTGAAGTCAACGATTTACATAGTTGAAGATGCTAATTTCAAATAACAGACTGTAGTGGTATTTTTTATACGATAGATGGAGTAGATGAAAGCATAGAGTTGATAGTTCCGTTAGAGTACGGCAGTGTGAAGATTGCATATAGAAATTAGAATAGCGAGCTAGAACAACTTTTAAGGAAGGTACAAATCGGTTTTTTCATCTCTCTTTACCAAACTCCCCCTTTGGAGAGGGATGGTGAGGGGTGTCCCCCCCCCCCCGCCACCACTGGCAAAAAGGGATGAAAACCGACCGCTCAAGTACCAACTGCGTGTTTGAAACAGTTCTACCGATTTCTTACCGCACTACGGTTGTTATTTGAAGGAAGGCATCCAGCCGTAGGTTTGAAAATTTCAACTATTGTTGGCTTTTAACTTATCTTGATTTTATCTTTAATAAACTTGACTTAATTTTTACTAAACTTTTAATAATTATCTAATTTAACATAACTTTAACTTAACTTTAACATAATGTTAAGTTAACATTAGATTAACTTAAACTAAACTTTATCTGTTTGACTTGACATAACTTTAAGTTTATATTAACTTCAACTTATCTTTTCCTGAACATTAACCCAATTTTAATTAAACTTTATCATAACTTTTACTAAAACTTCACTAAACATTGATTTAATTTTATCTTAACTAACTTAACTATTTTATGATAAAATCAACAAAAAAAACTTGTAAAATCAACTAATTTAACTTAACATTAACTTAATTTCAACTTAATTTTAACATAACTTATCTTTACTTTAGCTTGACTTTAACTAAACGTTAACTAAAATTTAACTTAATATTGGATTAATTTTAAATTAACTAGTTCTTCCAAGAAGTGTCAAGTTTCAACGAGTTCTAAAAACAACCAAAAACTTTTATTTTTTCCAAGAGGTTTCCTTGAAGTTCTCCGGAAATAACTTAAACATTACTTTTACTATACTTTAACTTAACTTTATGATATCTGTTACTTTACTTGAACATACAATAAATTTTAACAATACTTTTTGCTTAATTTGATTTTATGTTCAATAAAACTATGACTAAATTTTTACTTTACTTTTACTTATTAACTAATTAAACTTAACTTTAACTTAACTTTAACTTAACCTTAACTTAACTTTAACTTAACTTTAACTTAACTTTAACTTAACTTTAGCTTAACTTTAACTTAACTTTAACTTAACTTTAACTTAACTTTAACATAATTTTAACTTAACATTAGCTAAACTTTAATTATTTTTTTTTTTTTTTTTTTTTATAATAAAGATATAAAAAAAATTAATTTAAATTTATCTCATTCACTCGACATAACTATAAGTTTATGTTAACATCAACTTATCTTTTCCTGAACACAAACACAATTTTAACTCAACTTTATCATAAATTTTAATAAAACTTCTCTTAACTTTACCCTAATTTTAACTGAACTTTATTTTATGTTAACTTACTTTACTAAACTTGTACAAAGCAACTAATTTATCTTAACATTTACTTAACATTAATTTAATTTAACATAATTTTAACTTCACTTTATCTTAAGGTGGAAGTCAAGTTGAAAAATTCCACTACATACAAGCTCATTTTTGCGAGTGTCTGTGTGTTTGAGAATCACTACTGTAATCACCGAATTTTGCAACTATTCCGACTCTCAGTGAAAGGTGGAAATACCATAAGCAAAATCATAAAGCACTTACCTTGCCATACAGCTCAGAAAAATCTGGGATTTTACATTATTATTATAAAAAACTTCCCATCTCAATTCTTTGTTTTGGGTCATCAACACACACCTTCTCGAAACAGTACACAAACACACTTCAAAAATGTAATTTTAACTTCATTGCCTATTTTAATACGATTCCCAACACTTTCCTGTCTTATACACTGCTTTACGAGCTGGGTCTATAACCCAACTATCAATTAAACGCGAGAAAATCCGCGGCGGTAAGCTCAAAATCGTGAAAACTATGCAAATGAGCTACGTGAAAATACGGAAATGTCAATCGTTTCCCCCCGGCGCCGTACTATCACTTTCCTGTTGTGGTATTCTCTTGAACGATGCAAAATATATGACGTCATCATCATTGTCAAACAACGGTGAGAATGGTGGAAGGAGACAAAAAAACACACTACCAGTCCTGTTTTGCTGGCACAGTCTCAGACGGTGTGTGTGTTTACTTTCAGTTGGTTGCTAGCATTATTTCAAATTTATGTTTATAATACATAATAATGCATTCCTATTGCAAGCATGATTATATCGAGTAATAAGAGAAATAATGTCTCAATACTAAATTAACTTTTGGCAGCACTGACAGCTTACTAATGTATACAAAAATTGTGTTCAATTTGTGCGTGACTTCTGCGTATCCTGGGCGCACTGTGATTTCGAAATCAGATTCAGAATATTCGGTCAATAATGATGATAGTGATTATGAGTTCCATTATAAGCTCATAGATGCAAATGAAGTCCAGAGGTTCGGAATCGACAATGAGACATACTTGGTTCCGGAAGTGTACGGGAGACTTTTAATGCTTTTAACTGCAGAGTTTCTCACTCGGGTAAATTGAAAATATGGATTTATTTAAGAATATGGAAACGGAAGGAAGTATTTTTGATTGTGATAAAATGACCGAGGAAACTGAAGAAATGATTCAGCATGTGCAATGATGATGCCAGAAATGATGATTCTGCTGGTCATGACCCTCATATGCAGTTGCAACGATTGTATCTTCGGTCAGCTGTTGATCTTCCTTGTATGCTAGTATTAGTCTATACTAGTATCAATATGCTTATATCCATTATTTAGGGGCCTCAGATAATCTTATAGTTAAATTTAAATCTGCGAGATTACAATACTTCCCACCTTTAGGAAAATAAACACGAGTTTAGTACATGTGTTAGTATCCTTGCACCATATCCAATACATAAGCTCAAATCGCTAAAACATACTAATATATACAAAGGGTGAATCCAATCTGATTTGCACCTTAACTTTAGCTTAACTTTAACTAAAGAGTAACTTAAATTTAACTTAATGTTTAGAGATCCGGCTTCGGATTCCCTGTCGTGTTCCAGCTTCGGACTCGCTGTTGGAATTCGGCTTCGGACTTCCTGTTCGGATTCAGCTTCATTTAAACATCAACTAAACTATCACTCAGCTTTATGTTAACTTTAGCTTAGCTATAACATATCTTTAATTAAAATGTAACTAAACTGTATCTTGACCTTCATTAAACTTTATTAAAAGTTTTACTTAACTTTGACATTATTTAAACTCTATTTATCTTTCATCAAATTTAAATGCAAGCGGTGCCGGTGGTGCATTGGTAAGCGTGATAACCTCTCACCCCAGCACGCCTGGGTTCAATCCCAGTCGGCGCCACCGGGATATTCTGAGGCATATCATCTCTGATCATTCAAACCAGGGAAGTAAAGCCGTTGGTCCCTGGTCTATGAGCTGATGGGTTGATAGGTAGGGTCCAGGTGTGGGAGCTGCCTCTCTGGCGTCAGTAGCATTGGTACTCAGCACGGAAAACAAGATCGACGGAAAACAAATCAAGGAAAATTAATAAAAAAACTTAAACGTTCTTACTTACCTTCCCAAGCAACACACTTCCACCACAATGAGTTGTTGCAACTTGATTGTGACTGGAATAAGTTGGACACAAGTAACCACAATTGTTCAGTGACAAGTGTGCTGCTAGGGTTACCAATCACGCTTGACTAAGAGTCCGTGGGTCGCCTTCTACTTGGTCGATCCACCTTGAGCGATGCGCGCCTCTTCTTCTTGTTCCTGTTGGGTCACTTTCGAGAAACATTTTCACTGAATCGTCGTGCGGCATTCTTACAACGTGCCCAGTCCACCGTTGTCGCCCAATTTTTGCAATTTTCACGATGAATGGTTCTCCCAGCAGCTGGTGCAATTCGTGGTTCATTCGCCTCCTCTACTTTTCGTCATCCATCTGCACTCCAGCGTAGATGGTACGCAACACCATCCGAATCTATGTTCGCACTGCGGTAGGGTTAACTACCCCATTTCCGGCCTACTAAGCACAATCCGCTCTTAGTCTCTCTTAATCTAGCGCAGTTTAGCACCAAACGGAATGTTATTATTACTGATGACTTCCAAATTTATTAACCTTTCCGTACGCACCGTAAGATTTGATAAAGAGAAACCAATCGTTGAGATATTGTCAAAAGTCTAACACTGCTTCTTGACGCCAAACTCGGCCTACGGATTCTAAACTCGGCCTAACGCATTGACACGCCATTGAAACGCCAATGAATTCACTTCGGCCTATCGGATGAAGATAAAACATGATTCGGTCGGAGCGCTTCTTTTGTTTTTGAGAATAATGTGTGCAAACCTTCATATCACGCGGTATCGTACCAAACGCATAATTGACTTGTTTACTCTGAAATCATGGACTTATTTGAAGTTTGCTGCTCGATAGGCCCAAAATTGGTGATTAGGCCGAAGTAGTTCTCTACCCTACGTGAGGACGTTGATAATGTCGGAGAAGAAGTTCTCTCATCTCCGCTTTTAACATGGATTATTTCACAACTCTGGGTAGCTATGCAAATAAACCCAACAACCTACAATTCCTCAATGCTTTCCGAGCTTATCTGATTTGACGTATGTGAAAACCGCTCTGTCAAAAAGACGAATCATGCAGGGTGCATGTAACAAGGTGTGATACCGACGAATCAATCAAGGTTTTTTTTTTTTTTTTCTTTTATTAACGACACTTTCAGCCTTAGGCTGGTTCATCTCTAATCAATCAAGGTGTATGTGAGTAGTACACAAGTAAAAAGTGTATCATTTTGGTTTATAGAAAGTCTTGTCCGAGTTTTCGAAAACTCAATTTTTTCACATTTCTCTTAAACGTAATCCCTTCATCCTACTAATAGCAGAAACAGATTTAAAAATAGCATTAACTTTTAAATAGGATTTAATAATCACATATGGACATTGCTATCCACTGTTTGTAATTTCCTATCCAATATTACATACGTCCTTTTGAAAAGATATGCTTTATATAATTTAAGTGCAGATGAATTTCAATTATTCTTTCGTATTAACAGTTCGTTTGCAAGACACAGACCACACAAATCAGGTTACTGAGTTGCTGCGTGTATTGAACAGTGAGCAGCACGAGTTACTGAGAGTTACTCAAAATTTACTCGAAAATCAAAAGCTGTCTTACCTCTAGGGCTGTTCCGTATAGTTACCATTTAAATCTTCCATCGATTTTGTAGTTCCTTACGAAAGTACAATTGCCTTTCCATTGCCTTGTGGTTAGGTTGCTATGTGTAGATGATGTTGAGCAACGCGAGCTGCTCAAATTTTAAGTATGATCAAAAGCCCCCAAGGAACAGTGTCTTGCACCTGTCACAGAATCGATCGGGAAAAATCTCGACAGTCAGCTTCTTACTTTTATGACATTAATTTTTGCTATGCTTCTATAACTCGACATTGAGTTGTGGAAAGTTGAAAGTTCATTTTCATGTGTCCTGCAGATGGCAATGACTGGCGTTCAAAAAATCCCTCCATTTCTGAACACCTAAAGTTCAACATATTTCTGTCAAGCGATCCCAAAAACTGAACTATGTTGCCATTGAACGAATTCCAATAAGACTCCACCTCATTCCGAAAACTATTCGGAACAATCATCCCAAAAGCGGCAGTTTCTTAAAAAAAAAAAACTAAATTTTGCTACCTTTCTAGAGCAGCGCATGAAAAGGAACTACTCCTACACAGAATATGCTTCCAACAGAGGAAACAGTGCGTTCCATTCAGAGATCTTCCGCGCTCGCCTCGTGCCTATCTACTCTTCAGTGCCGTTGTTGTATGTAGCACATTGATCGACTACAAAATAACACACTCCTGAAAAGGGAACTGAAAAGCACCGAGAATACTACATCCTTTTACGGAGTTTCACACACAACAAAAGGCCACCCACCCGATTCAGTCCAACGAATGGGCGAAGGAGTGAGTGAGAGAGAAAGAGAACGAGAGACCGAGCGAGCGCATTTTCACTCTGACAAAGAGGCCAAAAGGCGAATAACAGAGGATAAAAGAGAAGAAAAAAGCTGAAATGTTTCTCTTTTCACGGGGAAGAAAGGAAGAAAACGAAAAGAAAGCATATACCTTACAAGAAAAGAGAGAATACTGCCATGCCATTCAGGTACGAACACAGAGAGACGCTCGCACAAAGCCCGGAGAGCCTTGGCACAGTCGAACTTGTAAAATGTAGCTATTTCCTTTTATCCAATTAGAATTCATCGTTTGTTACACTGACACAGCCAGAAAAGGCCACGCCGCGCCACTCCGGCCTTCAGGCGTAACAACGTCGACTGCCGGAGCCGGGCCCTAGCGTCGTCGCCTGGCCGTCGTCTAAGGGGGAAGTGAGATGGAATAGACTTTGGAACAAGAGGAACAATGCCAACAAAGGAAAACATATGATAGGCAACCCTGCCCTGCCCGAAGCACTGTTGCCACGTTTTCCATGCGTTTTCCGATTCGAATTTCCCCTCCCTCTGCTGTTATGTTGCTTCAGACGGCACGCACACCAGTCAAAGCACTTGTTCCAATCTTGGAATAGAGTCTTAACCCGGCGCTATCTAGGGTTGTCCCGCTTCTTCGTACGCTCGCAAGCAGCCATTGAAGGCTCTCCTACGCTCTTTGCTTCAAAGGCCAACGCCTCTTGGAAACACTGCAGAGCCTACTAGGGACGACTCCGAGGGCGGCAGCGCATGCTCAGCAAGCCCCAAACCATGCTCTCTTGCAATTCTCTTCTTCTTTGCATCGCCAAGGGGGGTTGCGAATATCCTCCGGGAGAGTGTTCGCTCTATCTCACCACTGCCGTTCACTCTCCGCTCTCTAATGTCCACCCGTCTGCAGGTACGAGCCATGGGTGCTCGGAACAGGTTCTCTCATCGCTCTGAATCCTCGAAAACATCATCGGCCCCCCGCTCACGGGCGCGGCTCCCACGAACTTTGCGCGACCCCCGGGATCATTGGTTGCTGTTGTTGTTGCTGCTGCTGCTGCTGCTGCTGTAAACAAGTATCGTTAAATGTCAGTTACGTCGAAGGTTTTTGCAAGTTTGGATGTTTTATTATCAATTATACAAACAACACATATAGGAAGAGTTGCGTTTGCTAGCGCGTCAAGAGGGATTTTTAAACTCGGTTGGATGGTGTATTGGCAGAATAAGAATAAATAAATCACTTAATTAGCATTCTGGCATTTGTCGGTCGCGCCGTCGGTTTTGTCGCGGAAAAATGTCGCACCAAGCGTCGTTGGGCCCATTATTGTGACAGTTAGCGTGTGACGGGTGGCTGCTGTGGGTTAACCGCGTGAATATTTCAACCGCGGGTGCCGTCGCTCAGTTTTGTGTCGGTGGAAAATTCAAGGAAGAGGAAAATCTCCAGCCCTGATCGAGAATTTCAAATTATGCTGAAAACTACAAACGTGCCAACGAAGTGTTATGTGATAGTGAAAAGCATGTAAAAGCACCAAGTGTTAAGGAAGAAGGCAAAAGTTTCAAAGAAGAAAAAGAAGAATAGCCGTACAAAAGTGCATACTCAAGTGACACCAACTGCAGAATAATGTGTTTATAAATATCACACCCACTGTCAAAACGGATCAGAAGCAGTGAAGCGTCAGATAGATACGGGAGCAGTGGAGGACAACAATAACAACAACAACGACCACCACTAAGAAATGTAGGCAACTTTTTAAACATCTTTGAAAAAAGCCATATGCTGTAGCTGCCGATGACGTTCGCCTGTCGCCCGACCAGGCTGCGGGTTTGATTATTATGCTAATTTGCATATTTTCGTTTACTGTCGTCGTCGTCGTCGTCGTTTTTCTCCATTTCACCATTCATATTCTATGTGCTGCTGTTTCCAATGTTTGGGGACGGCTTTTTAAGATGTTTGCCTGAATTGTTAAAATAAACAGTTGATTCTCTGGATTGTCAAATGTTTATTTGACGATTTTAAGGCGGTGCGAGGGATGCCATTTGCATAGGAAATTTCTTATCAAAACAGCTGCCGCTGGGATGATAAAAGAGCAAATGCCGACGCAGTGACGGTGGATTAGGAAGCAGTTTGCGAAAAGGTTTGAGTTCGTATGATTGTTTCAGGATTTGATTACTGTCAAAATATTCATCGCAGTTGCTACCGTCTTTAGGGGGGCCCGCCTTCGCTCAGTCAGTAATGTCTGCTAGCTGCTAGCATAAATGGACATCATCAGTTTTCAGCTACTGATTTTTATCAGCACTCCAGTTTCAAGTGCCCACTAACTTCATTCAGGGTGTTTTTATGTTACTTCATTCGTGAAGGTTACGATTTTCAGAATTGGTTGGAAATGCTCTCTAACATGAAGCTTTAGTGTGATAATTTATTAGCTAGATAAAGGTCTGAAGAGGCACAGGTCAAACGCCTGTAGATTGAAGAAATACTTCAAATCTCCTCGTCCATTCAATGAGTTAGGTAAAGATGTGTGGGTTTGACTAGTACTGTCGCATTAATGGCGCTTCGCTCATTTCAACTTCCATTCAATTTTCATACTGTCGTACTCTAGCGGAACTATCTACCTACCCTCTTCAGACCTTTCTCTAGCTAATAGATTATCACGCTAAAGCTTCATGTTAGATAGCATTTCCAACTAATCTAATCTAATCTAATCTAATCTAAAAATGCAGCCAGTACGAGAAAGCATCCTGGAAAATGATTAGGTTAGATAACGCCTAATTTTTTTGTCAACATTGGTGTTTACAGCATATCTGACACAGGCCCACGGCCATCTAATCTAAAAATGCAGCCAGTACGAGAAAGCATCCTGGAAAATGATTAGGTTAGATAACGCCTAATTTTTTTGTCAACATTGGTGTTTACAGCATATCTGACATATGATAGGCCCACGGCGTTGCATTTGCGGCAAAGATGTGAAATGATTCGAGTTTAAATAAATATATTTAATCAGCTATGCATTTCGTGAACCTACAGGGGTGGAAGGATACGTGGACATACCGTACTAAACACTCCGAGCTACACACTTAGACAATTGACGTAAATTTAGGTACTCTGAGACTGACATATACGAGCGTCAATTTTGAAATAAAATTGAGTCATAATAGACGCGCAATTCAGCGCAATCAAACGTACTTTTGAACTTTTCAGTCTCGGAGCACTTAATTTTACATGTTTACGTCTCATCCTTCATGTCAAAGATGGATTCCGTCTCGTGTAAGATTAGGTATTTCTAAGTGTGTATGTAAGAGTGAATTTAACAAACATATGTGATATAATGAATGGTTTATATAATGTAGTATAATTGAAGGATCTCACCAAATGTACATCAAATTCCTAATTTATGTTTAAAAATGGAATGATCTCACCAAAACTGGTCTGCTTGAGTGCGATCATCAGCTTTTCCGAGCTTCAAATGGAGTACTCCTTCGGTCCCTTCTTCTTGGTGTGGATGGATCAATAGAGTTTTATTTTTTTTTCGCAGGGAAAGCACACACACGTCCATTGACTAGCTGCCAGGATTCGCGGCTATGACTAGTAGTTCGGCTGTCCAAGTATAAGAGCTTCCATCCCTTTTCCGAACAATAATGGGCTTTGTGCCTCGCTTGGTGCATAGCACAGGCGGCGATATATACGTACACAGCTAAAAAAAAGGAGTGTAAATTTCCGTTACTATGATGCACATAAATCGAGCGTCATAAATCATACAAATTTACATTATAAATCGTGTAAATTTATGAGACATGTCATGCAATATTCCATATATTGTATGCAATTGTATGCAATTATGAAATACAACATATGGCTTCGGACCGTACTGTTCCACGGAAGAACATACATACTTAAAAATTACCTCCGTGTTGACCTTGTCGCCTTCTGGAATGAACACCGGGTCCATTTTTTTTGCCATCGGAAGCCACCAATCCAAACACCATAACGCTAGCAGGATGCTCCGACACGTTCTTGTACCGGTCGGTTCTGGAATTTGATACGGGATCGACGGTAAACATGCTCTCGTCAGTGAACAGGATTACTGGATTTTTTCGCTTAAGGAAGTTCAAGATTTTCTTGCATCGCTCGACTAGTAGCTCCCGGATGCGGTTGGTAATCATGTGAGTTTTTTTTTCGTGCCCTCGACTTCGCCCCGCAATATTCTTTTACGATCTTCCGTGCCGTAAAGTCACTGATCCCGTGTTCATTTGCCATTTTCCTTATTGAACGCACTGGATTCACCGAATCTTCCTTTTGATAGCAGCGATAACACTCGGAACCCGAGCTGACCTCGGACGACCTGTGGCCACCTTCGCGGATAGTTGTCCTTTCTTTTCTCGGTCTAAAGGGTGTCCACGATGAAATTGCCACACACAAAATTGATTCGCAAAATTCGAGTTTTCATCCGATTGCCATCAAATTTTCAGGGATTGAGAAATAACTATTAAACTTCATTTTACCATTTTACTCGTATTTTATTTACAGTCCATACGCAAATGCCCGCACCTTGGCCTTAACCCCGGCCATAAGATTCTGCACAACCTGTGAATCAACCGTTTTTTGCATGTAAACCCATATTTTCTTCAGTTCCTCGACTGTCTTCACTACCTTAGGTCGTTTAAGAAGGTGCTGCTTCATAATCGCCCAGTACTTCTCGATGGGGCGGAGCTCCGGAGTGTTGGGAGGGTTGAACATTTTCGGCACGAAATTGACCTTATTGTCCGCATACCACTTCAGCACGTCCTTGGAGTAGTGGCATGAGGCCAAATCCGGCCAGAAGATTGTTGGGACGTTGTGGGCCTTCAGGAGAGGAAGCAGCCGCTTCTGGAGGCACTCTTTTATGTACACCTGTCCGTTCATCGTGTCCTGGGTCACGAAAGGTGCACTCCGCTTCCCGCACGTGCAGATGGCTTGCCAAACCAGGAATTTCTTCGCAAATTTGGACATCTTCTGAGTGCGGACATGCTCCGGAACACTGAACTTATCCTTGGCCGTGAAAAACAGGTTGCCGGGGATCTGTTTGAAGTCGGCCTTCACATATGTTTCGTCGTCCATGATGCAGCATTCAACTTTCGTCAGCATGTTGAGGTACAACTTCCTGGCACGGGTTTTGGTGGACTTGTTCTGCTTCTCGTCGCGATTAGGGGCCTTTTGTACCTTGAACGTTCGAAGCCCAGCCTTAGTTTTGGCCTTCTGGACAAAACTTCGGCTTAGGTGCAGCTTTTTAGCCACATCCCTAACGGAGGCGTTCGGATTTCGGTTGAAGGCCCCAACTACGCGGTTGTGATTTTTGGTGTTGTACGGAATACTTTTTCCTTCACTTCTGGGCTTCCGATCGGTGGTCAACCGTTCCTCGAACCGCTTAATCACTCGCGACACCGTGGAATTCGCGATTCCCAACGTTTTAGCGATGGAACGATGCGAGAGATCCTTGTTCTCGTGATGAATGCGCAAGATTTTATCACGCACGAACTGTTCTTTCGACTCCATTTCCGCGAGTTTTGATCACAGGACTTTAAAACTTGCAGGATGTAAATAATGCACTATGAACTAAATCCACCCAAATTTTCATTAAATTCTACCCAACGGTTAAAAAGTTAGAGCAATCTCATAGTGTGGCAATTTCATCGTGGACACCCTTTAAAACCCTTTTGACAGTTCACCGGGACACTCCTACGGCGATTGAAATGTCTTTTTGCGACATTTGCACGTGGGACAAATCACGAATACGCTGCCACTTCGTCATGGTGCAACTGTCAAACTAAATAAATCATTTTCTTTTATACACAGCCTACTACGGTATGAGCTATAGGCTACAGGTGCATGCAAAGAAAAACATTATCACGCATACGGTACTTCATGCTGAAGGTGATTTTTGAAAATAATCAGCCTAGGGAGCCACCATAAGTGTAAACCTGGGGGCAAGACAGCTGCACTCAGAGTAAATATATTTGCAGCGAGTAAATTTGAGTTACTCATATTTACTCAAAAATTATCAAAGTAGTCTCGATTTTCTGATCAAAGAAATATCGTCTGACAGCATATTTCGTTTGCAGCATCTGTTTGCTCATTTGACAGATCGAATCGTGCGTTTAGAAATCGAATTGCGGACAAACGAAATGCTACTGTGGTGGTTTGACTACACGTCGGTTTTACGGGGCTTGTCGTTCGTGTGTGGCTTGGATGCCATTCAGGCGCCTTCCCTCATTGGTGAGGATTGACACGGCCTAGGACGATACAGGAGTGACGGGAGTTACCCGTTCCAAAAGGAGAATGCTCCTTTTTGGTTACCTGAAGTACAACCTGAGATTTAAGCTTCCTTCGTGGTTAATAGAATTGGTCCTTGACTGCTGATTGTGGCATATTATGTAGCTGCTGATTCTAGGCCAGATTTGGCCAGCTTCGCCAGCGAAAGAAAACCACTTCAACTTTAGCGCTTTGCCAGCAATCGTAAATGTATCATTGAAAAAGCGTTGCCAGATGTATTGCCTCTAGCAATTAATTAAAGTTTATTAAAACAAGCAATTGTGAAGTTAAACTGGATGTATTTAATGGTGAATAAATATCAGAAACTGAATAAATAGAAAAACGACTATTTAAGGCATTTTAGCGGTCCAATTAAAAAAAATTACAGAAGATTGATTTCAACACTGACAGGAGAGATGGCAGCAGTGCTACAAACTGTATTGCTCTAAGAATTGAATTTATTGAATTATTTTAGTCTAATTCGAACCTATCGAATCAACCCAAAAGTCCCTATACAGAAATTCCAAGAAAACACGCCAACTTCCTTTGCTTGACAGCATCGGTTTAAACATTATTTTCAATAGAGATTTTCACGTTCGGTTGTATTGGTGCGATATGTGAGAGTGTGTTAGTGAATATCCGAGGAAAATACATAACAAATCGATGTCAAACTCATTTTGACAGATCTACTTTCATACATTTTTTAGGTTAGCCAGAGGAAAATAATAAACAACTTTACACGGTGTTGCTCCCGTTAGTGTGCGTGCGTTAAACGTCACTAAACTCTATATACCAATCAGGTTGCTATGTGTATATAAGACATTGAGCAGCGTGAGTTACTCAGAGTTACTCAAAATTAACTTCAGTTTTACTCATGATCGATAGCTGTCTTGCCCCCAGGTGTAAACCGCACAGATAAAAATTCTGAGTTTTAATTGTGATGTGAACATTCATTCACGTAGACTTGAATTTCGTTTCACGCCACCGAGCAAATTGCAAACAATGTTTTTTACAAAGATGGGCTTTTGTACACAATATGATATGATATATGATGTAAACGTATATGATATGTGACGCTCCATTTTTGTGAATCATATTGAACAGAAATTTACACTACTTTTTCGAACTGTGTGAGGAAAAATTAACCTCCCTCCCTCCTTTCGTGACGTTTTTCCTATACCCAATGCATTGCTTGTCTCAAAATTATAAACTCCCCCTCCCTCCTTAAAGCTGGGCATACACATTTAAAAATCAACTCCGAATTCGGTAATTTTGACCGAAATCTCAACAGCTGAACTGTTCGGCAAAATTTTACACAAAACTAAAACTCCACAACAATGACAAGGTTCGATCATTTTAATAACGTTGAATGGGTTTTGAAACTAGTTTTGAAGAAATACAAAATAAAGTTTGAGGTTTCAATGAATGTTCAGCTGTTGTGATTTCGGAAAAAAAAAATGCCGTAGAGGACAATAATTTCTGCGTGCTTAGAGTATGATTGAGTTGCCACTAAATATACTCAATATACCCAAATTTGAGAGGGACGGGGCAAAGCAAAAAGCGGGAAACCCTTACTTTATTTTTTGTATTATAGGGGAAATGGATGTAATGTCGGCCTAAATGCCCCTAATTTGGGCCCATACACAAATTCAGCAATCGACTAAATTTTCAATAGTTACCAAAAATATCCATTATTACCGTGACGATGACATGTTAATTAATAAAAAGCAGATTTTTAGTGATGGGCCCAATATTAGATCCATTGGCCAACATTGGAGCCATTTCGTCTATTTTGTTGTTGTGCTAAAGGGAGTTATTTCGATTTTACGATCGATCGTAAAAATGTACACATCATTTTTTTTTTTTTCGAAAGAGTCTAGTCTGGACAATAATCGGTAATTTCAAATAATGTAAAAATTGGACAACGCTAATTGAACTTCACAACTATTGGATGAATCGTCTTACTTGTCACTACACAAAATCAACACAAATGGGTGTTCATTTAATATAAAAGAGAGAGAGAGAAAGAGAGAGAAGTATTAGTAATTTCCATTTAATTCTACTACCATATTTACTTATCCTTGACAGATACGCGTATTTCGTCTACAATGTGCTGACTCCTTCAATGTCTTGTACTACTATAGACGAAATATGCGTATCTGTCAAGGATAAGCAAATAAGGTAGTGGAATTAAATGGAAACTACTAATCCTTCCCTCTCTCTCCTTATACAGGTTTTCCACTATGACGTCCACAGTCATCAGAACCCTCTTAAAAATCTGAGTCTTGGATAATGCTAAGCTGAATCTCAGCAAACAAATGAAATGTTTGCTGAGATCTCAGTAAAATTTTTGTTTTGCCGAGATTTGCACAGCAGAGCTCGGTAGAAAAAACTAAGTGTGTAGTATCCCTCTAATGGATTGTTGCAGTTTTAAAATGCGTCCCAAATGATTAGGCACTAATGCTGTCGACCGAACCAGCTCGCTGTTGCTAGGATCTGTAATTCAGACAAGTTTGTTACTATTATTACAATTTAGATAATTTTTTCAACAAGCTACACACAAAATTTAGTAGATAACAACAGTAAGACCTGTATGAAAGCGAAATTTCCTAATTGATCACGAATATCTCGCGATGAGAACATTTTAGCTTGCAATCCCTCCAATAAATTCTAGGTAGGGGAATACAGTCCAAAATGCACCCCGATGCAAAACGCTCTAGGCCGTTTTTCAAAGAAATCCCGGTTTTAGTTCAGCTAGCATTTCTGTACAAACATCCCAGGATGTAGAGTGAAATAGCTATGAAATGCCACATCGGGTGTTTTACTCGGGGTGCATTTGTCCCCCAAGTAACATTATAAGTTTTATTGAGGTTTTAAAGCACTCTACAAGTCTAAATCATGGTTTACAGTACCCTCATAAAACCCAAATTGTTACTTGGGCCCTGTGCTACCCTACATATTTTATCTACAGATTGAGTGAAAACATTTTACTAAATATTAATTTTTTAGATCTCGTGCATTTTGTTACAGCTTCTTCTTCTTCTTCTTCTTCTTCTTCTTCTTCTTCTTCTTCTTCGCATTTGATGCTTAACACTCTGAATACGATGCCTCCGAAAAACGTGTAACGGCAAGTTTGCAATAGCATAACTTAGCCATTTCTTGATGAATTTCAAAAACTGTGGTAATTCTAGAATTCCTAAGGTCTGTCAATTAATTTGACTGTAAAAAGATTAAAAATAGGGTCGTCTATTTTATTCAAAACCAAAAAGAGTCGTTAAACTTTTTTTAAAGGAGTGTTTATGGGTTTTGCAAAGTGGGCTAAGATCCGTAAATTAGATTAATGGGCACAAATGTTCATAGTTAGCCAGAATACAGACATGGTTCCTATATATGGATCATGGAGACAACGGAACGGTCCTCCGGAAGATTCGGAACATCCGTAAAATTGGTCAATCCACGAAACTGATCCTAGAGCTCCGCGGTTTTTTTTTCGAAAACATTAGGAACTGTGATATAAGAAAGAATTTGGGTTCATGACATAAACACGGACCCGGATGGCCATGGGACGTGCTCAGGAAGATCCAAAACATCCGTAAAAGTGATCCGTTCATGAAACTGATCCTAGAGCTCCACGATTTTTTCGAAAACACTTGAAACTGTGAATCGTGACATAAAAATGGACCCGGATGGCTATGGAACCGTCCTTCGAAAGATTCGGAGCATCGGTAAAATTGGTAAATCCATGAAACTGATTCTAGAGCTCAGCAGTTTCTTTAATCCCTTGGAACTGTGATATAAGAAAAAATAGGTCAGGACGTAAACATGGACCTGTATGGGCATGAAACCGTACTCTGAAAGATCTGGAACATCCTTAAAATTGGTAAATCCATGAAACTGATCCTAGAGCTCCACAGTTTATTTCAAAAAAATATTAGGAACTGTGTTATAAGAATGAATTTGGGTTCTTGACATAAACATGAACCTGTATGGCCATTGGACCGTCATTCGGAAGATCCGGAACATCAGTAAAAGTGTTTCATACATGAAATTGTGAAAAAAACATGATTTTTTTTCGAAAACTTCTCAGTTCGAAGTGTTCTCGAGAGAACCGCGTAGTTCTAGAATCAGTATCATCGATGCACCACTTTAACGGATCTTCCGGAAAACGCTTTCATGGTCATTCGGGTTTATGTTTATGTTAAGACCCCAAATTACTTCTTATATTAGAAAAAAAAAACCGTTGAACTCATGGATCAGTTTTATGGATTGGTCATTTTACGGATGTTCCAGATTTCCAGACGACGATCCCATGGCCATGTTTATGCCAGAACCCCAAATTTTTATATCACAGTGCGGAGACGAACCAGCGTTTGGCTGAAAGTCTCCTTAATAAAGATAACTAACTACAATAATTTTAATTTTACAAGTGACGGAATCCATCTTTGACATAAAAGATGAGACGTAAACAAACATGTGATGTAATATTAAGTGCTTCGAGACTGAAAAGTTCGTTGATGTCATGACCCTCAAATTCTTTATTATATCACAGTTCCTAGCGGCGCCGGTGGTGTAGTGGTAAGCGTGATTACCTCTCACCCCAGCAGGCCTGGGTTCAATCCCAGTCGGCGCCGTCGGGATGTTCTGAGGCATAACATCTCTGATCACGCCTTCCTTCGGAAGGGAAGTAAAGCCGTTGGTCCCCGGTTCATGAGTTGATGGGTCGATAGGTAGGGTCGAGGTGTGGGAGCTGCCTTCCTGGCGTCGGTAGCATTGGTGCTCAGCACGGAAAACAAGAACGACGGAAAAACAAATACAAGGAAAAAAAAATTACAGTTCCTAATGCTTTCGAAAAAAAACCGCGGAGTTCTAGGATCAGTTTCATGAGTTGACAATTTTTAAGGATGTTCCAGGTCTTCCGGAGGACGGTCCCATGGCCTTCTAGGTACATGCGGTACCACGGAGTTCTAGGATCAGGGGTTTATGGATAGACCACTTTTACGGACGTTCCGGATCTTTCGAGGACCGTTCCGTTATCTCCAGATTCCATATATAGGAACCATGACTGTATTCTGGCTAATTATGAACATTTGTAGCCATTAATCTAAATTGTGGATATTAGGCCACTTGCAAAACCCATAAACACACATTAAAAAAACGTGTAACGACTCGTTTGGCTTGTGAAAAAAGTAGACGACCCTATTTTCAATATTTCGGCATTTAAAACAATCAGAGCCTAGGAATTCTAGAGGTATCACAATTTTTAAAATTCATCAAGAAATGGCTAAGTTATGGCATTGCAAACTTGCTGTTACACGTTTTTCGGAGGCTTCGTAGTCGGCGTAAAGTATTTTACCTACCGTATTCGGAGTGTTAATACTTTTCGCATTTTAGCTTATTGTTCTAGATGCACTTCCGCAGTTTTTAATTAAGAGCTTTTAGGGCTAGTAGTGCTGATGCTATATAATAGTAGTGACTTTAGTGACTGAAATTACGGAAATAGTGACATTTAAATCGTAAATAAGTAACCAATAGTGACATTTATATGATGACTCAGAAACTCAAATAAGGTTTAATATTGAAAAAAAAAAACTGTTTTTGTCATGTGACAATTTTGGAATCATGTAAATTATTTGAATCAAGAATTACAGGAAAATTGACCATAGAGAAGTCTTGATAATTTCAGGGAAGTTCAAGGAACTCCAAAGAAGTAAAGAAAATATGAAACTTCACAAAAGTCCAGCAAACTTCACAGGAGTTCCGAGAATTCCAGTTAAATTACGGGATTTACGTGGTAGCCAAAATGAAATTCCGAAAATATATTTTAAAAGTTTGGAGATTTTAAGGGCGATTTCGTTAGCATACTTCAGGGAAGAGCAAAGAACTCTAAGACAGTTTAACTCACGAAAAATGTGGGAACTTCTAGAAAGTTATGCGGGATTTACAGAAGTCCAGGGAATTTCTGAAAGTCCATAGAATTTCTGGGAATTCCAGAGAACTTCATGGAAGTTGAGTGAATTTCAGGGAAATCCAGCGAGCATTGAAAACCCGATTGAAAATCATAAAAGTTTAGAAAACTTTACAGAAGTTACGTGAAATTAGGGATCTTTTAGTTCGATCACATCTGGAAGATTTTGGGAACTCTAGAGAAGTTCCGATAACTTAATGGAAAACTCTCACCAATTGGCCTGTGACTTGATGTGACGCATAAGGGTTTTGGCTTAAGAAGTATCTGGCCACGTAGAACAACCATGTTGAGACAGAACAGCGATGGAATTTTTCATTACTTCATTATGATGGCTACCAAGCCTTTGGGGATTTTCCTTATTAGAGAGTTGTACAGATGTTTCTCCTTTAGCTTACTTAAATCTTTGGTTTTTATTAGTTAGGTAGGTTCCGATTCAACACATTGTAGTTTCATTTTTATACCTATGATCTTGACTTTTTTACCTAGGGGATGAGTACTTAAGGGGGTTAGATTTTGATAAGTTCTTTAGTGGGAATGACACTGATGAAGACTGCACATTGTAGTCGAAATGCGTATCTGTCATGGATACCAAAATTAATTAAGTGGAATTAAATGGAAGATAACCTTTTTCCTGTTTTAACAGGGTATAGTCATTTGCCTCTAACTTTTTTCATCAACAGAGTTCCGTAAAACTACATCTTCTACCCAAGTAACCTACAACATAAGGCTGATATAAAGTTTAGCATGTCCTATGTTAGGCTTGTTGGTTACTCAGGGTGACAAGTGAATATCAATTTTGAAATTTCTGGTTGTTTCCTGGTTTTCCTGGACAATAATTTAAAAAATTTCTGGTTTTAAAAACCATGTATTTAAAAAACAATTTTATTAAAAAAAAAATAAAGTAAATCCTTGTACCATCATTCTTTACGCAATACGGAATTTCACAAACCAAAATAGTTATTAAGGTTCTTGTGAATGTCCGTGAAATCTTTATCTGATTGTTTGCTGTAAAGAAGCTAGTAGGGAGCCGTGCTAATTCGTCGTATCATGGCGCCTATTCCCGTTCTATGTGCTAAAACTATAATAGCAAAGCGTTTTCACTCAGGTTTTTGCAAAATCATCTTTGCTTACAAGATTAATTACGATTGACACTGAAACATTTGCGATAGCTTGTAAAATGAGCGATTTTAGGGGTGTATATCGAAGAAAAGCTGAGATACGACGGACTAGCGCGGAGCCCTATCTAATTTTTGAAATTTAGAGATCTATAAACCCCTAAATCTGGAGATATCTGTTTTTGAAACTACGATTTTTTTAACTTTAATATTGAGATTTTTAGCCAGTTTAGCTAGTTTATCTCAAGGTGAAATTACGGAGTGTTATATGAATGAGGACTCTTCAAACAAACCTTTGCTTCTTACTATTTTACGGAGTTTGTTTAAATTTTCCGCAAATTGTCAACGATTAAGGATCTTATTTGGCGGAATTTCGATTACAACTTGATTTCAAAATCATATGACTAAAAGATTTCATAAACAACACTGGTTTAATAACTCTTATTTTTAAAAAGACTGAGCGTTAAGGTCTTTCTTGAAGGGTTCATTGAAGTTTGTATTGCCTGAATTGCATGGGACTTCCCCGAAGTTCAAAGGACTTTTTTAAGATCTTAGGACTTCCCTGATTTCGAAGTTTTTTTTTTAAATTCATAGGAATTTCTTAAATATCGTAGAAGTACCACGAAGTCCGTAGAAATTCTCAGAAGTTCTTCGAAGAACTTTTTCGAAGATCTGAGAACTTCCCTGAATATATGAGGACCCTAAATTTAGAAGAGCTTCCCTGAAGTTCATAAGGGTTTAAATATCGATGGGTTTTCCAAAAGTTTGTGGGTATTTCCATAATTTCTTGGAAATTCCCTGAAGTTTGGCGAGCTCCCATGAATTTCGTAGGACTACCTGTAGTTCAATCGACTTCTCGGAAGTTCTAGGAACTTTTTTGAGCTTGGAGAACTATGTTGGGTTCAGAGGACTTCCCAAGAGTATTGAAGACTTCTCGCAAGCTCGGAAAAAACCATAAGTGTCATAGGATTATCCTTAAGTTTTAAGCAATGCCTAAATTTCGTAGAAGTTATATTTAATCTGTAGAAAATTCTTTAAAATTTGTAGTTATTCCCCAAAGATTAAAGGACTTCCCTGAAGTTCGTATGATTTCTCTGAAATTTGTAGAACTTCTCTGAAGGTTCGGAGAGATTTCCTGACCGTCGTAGGTCATCAAAGTAGTTCACAGGATTTTCCTGAAACTTGTAAGACTTTCCCGAATTTTGTAGAACTTGCATGAAGTTCGAAGGCCTTATCTGAAGTTTTTAGAAATAGAACTTTTTTATTGAACATGTTGAACAGGTACTTCAAAGTAGTTACGCGTCGGCACTGCTTAAGTCTGCTTTTAACCAAGCACAAATCATACAAACAATTGATTCGGGAAAAAATTAAATTAAAAATAAATAGAAAATATATTTACTAAATTCTCAGGGTAAATTTTGTTCATCAATGTTTAGTTGTGTGAAAGATTTAGCTTGAACAAAATGGTTAGTTTTGACCTGATTATAAAAAGAAACTTTGACATACATAAAATTTAAAACCTATTTAAATTATACAAGCAAGATTATTTTCCTGGTGGACTTATGAAATTCCTGGTTTTCTCACGGTTTTTCCTGGTAAAAATAAATTCTCGGATTTTTCCCGGTTTTCCTGGTTTTTCTGGTTCACTTGCCACCCTGGTAACTTGGGTAATTCCCTCAGAATTAAAACTCTCGGAATTTCTTTAAAGTTGTCATAAGAACTTTCTTTATATTCTTCTCTGAATTTATTTAGAATATTCATAAGAAATTAACCAGGAATCCTCCTTACAATTGTCATATAATTTCCCACAGAACCACCTAAAAGTTCTACGTTGAACTTAGCAATTGACTTGGCGTTGTAGTCAACACTCTATAAAAATACTTCCAAAAACTCCATTGGAATTTGTAGCTTACCGATCTTATGATATCTAGAATTCATTCTAAAATTTCCTCTAAATTTCTTTGGTTTTTTCATCAAAATTATCGAATTGATTGTGTCCGAAAAATTTAGTAGTTTCGAAGATTATTATTTTCCAAAGAGAGGACAAAGTATATGTTTTCCCGTTTCATCGTCGAAATTCACGGACTTCTCCCTACTTTTTTCGATTTCCCGGTTCACTGGTCACCCTGTGTCCAGTATACAATAAGTCTTATCCATCTGAATAACAATACTAGAGATAGCAATTTCCTATCTAGTCGAAACACAGAAAACGAAACTAACTTTGAGAGTGAGTAACTTTTGCTCATTGGTAAGGATACATTTCTAAAAGCGTTGGTCACTCAGCACATGAGTAACCTACGTAAAAGTGACTCACTCTCTGAATAAGTTTCGTTTTCAGTGAATGCAGACTGCTTAAGCAAGCCATTTGAATCAAATGTTACTAGCGCTGCATGGTGAGTGAATTCTTTACTAAGAGGCCAATCATGCGATTGGTATTGTCCATCCCAATAACTTCACTGAATACAGAAACCTGCTTTCTGGCCGCATGCAGAATTTTTTCACATCGTATGTTACTCATGCGTTGAATATCCTACGCTTTAAGAAAAAAAATCATACAAATGAGTAAACTCTCTGAGTTAGTTTCGTTTTCAGTGTGCAACGCAACGAACACCCCTGTTTTTCAAACGGCAGCCAAACGTTGACTGCAGTCAAACTTTCTACGTTTAGCTTACTTAAGCATTTGGATTATCATTCTATGCCTCTCATTTTTTCTGTATTAAGCTGATGTAGGTTAATAACAGAAAAAAATGCTACGATGCCCACGCTGCAGCGAACAAGTTTGAGGTTGACCCGTCCAATGTGCAACGCTGAATGATTAGGCGGCTTCGGCTTGTGTTGTTAGGGACCAACTTTCTTATGGCTGTGTTAGGGGTGAGCACCTTGCGGTCGAAAAAAATGTATGAGAAATTTGAATGTTTCCATATTTCTTAATTTTTAGCTACTTAAATATCGACCATTTATAATGTGCGACATACTACACCAATTTTATTAAACTGCCGAATCGATCGACATAGCAATCATCAAAATCCATTGATTATTAACCAAGTTATTGGCATTTAAAGTCTGACCAATTCTCGTTGCATTTCCCTGGATTGGCACCCTTCTTGAAATACGTCAAAATGCGGTTCCTTCCCATTTTTGGCAACACGTGATTTCTGTTCTGAACTTGAGGAATGATTATAAATTATTGTGGTTGTTTCACGAACTGAGTAATTCTGAATATATATACAGCAATAAATTCACCATCTAGCAATTCAACCCAACGTCAAAGAAACCATATTTTCCCAACTGTAGTCAACAATTTTCAAACAAAAACGAAATAAGAAAAAAATCAATACCGACCCTCATAAATTCCAAACTTTACTCACTTGTTTTCCCTCGCCCGTCATCGTTATTTCAGCTCATTAATTGCTCCGCAGTTCATTGCGCGGCTTTCATAGCGCTATTATGTTCCGTCCCATTTGGTGAAGCCTGAGTGTCCCCAAACAAGTTCTAACGTGGGTACAACAGCCTCAAAAAAGCACTCGAAAAAAAAAACGCACGACAATCACGCAAACTATAAGCACTCCAGCCTAGCTTGGTTGGTAGGTACCTGTATCCTCGCTTGATCGTAGGTGGAAAGGGAAATTGAACAAAATAATAATAATAATAACAATGGAAAAAGAAAACTTGTTATCAACGGCACAACATCACATCCAGTCCCTTGAATTCTCGAACCAGCCGTGAGGCAACACAAATGGTAACTCATAATTATTTCAATGCGAGTAGGTACACACGCGCCCGCACCCGCCGCCTACTGGACCGCACTCATTCAATGCTCATTTCATTCGGTTTATACGAAAAGAAAAAAAAAACTGCGCATAATGAGAACCATCAAATCTGAACAAAAAAAAACAAATCTCAAGTGGTTGTTGCTACATTTTGTGGTGTTCTCATCGAGCGAGTGTGGCTTTTGAGGGGATAAAAAGTCGAGCATAATGAGGCTCAGTCAAGTTTTGAAGGACGCGTTGGTCTGAATTTGTGGAAAAACGTGTGCAAAGCGTTCGAAAAGTATGAATGCGAATGAAAATCCAAACGAATGAAACGTGCTAAAAGGCCACTTGAGGTGAATGTGACTTTTCATTTATTAGAGTTAGTTATATGTGTTTATAAATGTCAGTCAATGTGTGTTCAAAGATCATCCACTGGGGCACCATATGTTCGTTCGCGATGTACACATTTAACAGTTATGATTTAATATTTATGACTGAGTCGTCACAGAAGAAATCACTTGCAAAGATTGTCCATTCAGCTCGCTTGATGTGCCACGTGTCGTAAGTTTCAAGCATATTTTAAAATTTGATCCACCTCACTTTCCGTTTTGACCACACTTTTTGCATCACTCGTCAACCATCGTCACTCTCTTAAGCATTCACATAAACCCCGTCACGCCCGACTTGGGTGACTAATGATTTGAATTTTAAATTAATTATAATACGCCCCTCATCGCCGCCGCCGCCGCCGCTCGACGCTCCTTCCAGAATTATGCAACGAGAACAAAAGCCCAAGACTTTTTCTGTTCGGTCAACTTCGCTCCCGACTCAATGAGCGATAGAAAAGGTCACTCGAAAACTTTTCACTGAGTTGCGGCAGCCGAGCTGCCAAATGAAAAGAAACCATTTTAGAAAAGGTTGTGACATTTCAAGTTGTGGAAAAGTTTGTTTCCACTAATTATCACAATGGGGTTATATAATTAAGTGGCGTTTGCATTTGTTTACTCACGCTGAATACATTTGTACACAGGCCAAGCACTGCTCTCTTCAACAACCCACTCTGGAACAGATGATTATCCCAGATCAACGAAGTGATAGTCTGATTATGGAACCGAGCAGTGATGGTTGGCCAGACAAGTTATATCTTAATTTCCCCTGCAATCCAACATGGCTGGGGGCTCGTGTCCGGCAACCAAGGCGGTCCCCCATAGGAATAACATCTCTGAGTCAAGAGTCATGCATATCACACTTGAAATAGTTTTCTCCACTTACGACAAGCATCGACGTACGAGCAGCTCTCAAGATGAGGTACCTACTCCTTGGTTGCAGGTTTTGTTATTCTTATCAATCAAAGCGATTTAAATGGTGTGTTGAGGAAGTGAAGGATGATATCTCTGTTTGGGTTCATGTGTGCTTTTCGTTTAAGAGTCGAATGGGACTGTAGCTTATTCTTACCCTTCTGTGTTGTGTCTCGTGAGCAAAGGTTAAAGAACTAGATAACTGGAGACCCCGTCCAAGGAAAACGAGATTGTTGGTTTTTAATCTGGTTTATTTGTTAAAGCTCGTGTGCCTTCACGAGCTTTATGATGCCAATTGTTTGAGTTCATGTTGTAACAAAACAATACCATTCCCTAATCAAAATTAAAGTTTTATCACGGTCTTAAAGAGCTTTATAAGACATTTTTTCCTTGATTTATTTTCCGTCGATCTTGTTTTCCGTGCTGAGCACCAATGCTACCGACGTTTGCTTATGAATGCTACCGACGCCAGGGAGGCAACTCCCACACCTGGACCCTACCTATCGACCGATCAACTCATGAACCGGGGACCAACGGCTTTACTTCCCCCGAAGAAAGGCGTGATCAGAGATGTTATGCCTCAGAACATGCCGGCAGGCGTCGTCTGGGATTGAACCCAGCCATCTTCGTCTTTTTACTGGCTTTGATCTTTGAAGCACTTCTACAGTTATTGACTGAGAGCTTTCTAAACCAAACAATGCTTGAATTGGTATAGAGATTTTCACGTCCGGTTGTATTGGTGCGATATGTAAGAGCGTGTTAGTGAATATCCGAGGAAAATACATAACAAATCGATGTCAAACTCATTTTGACAGATCTATTTTCATACATTTTTTAGGTTAGCCAGAGGAAAATAATAAGAAACTTTACACGGCGTTGCCCCCGCTAGTGTGCGTCCGTTAAACGTCACTAATCTGTATATTGAGTGGTAGGCACAATAATTCTCTATGCCCAGCGAAGTCGAGAACATTTCTAACCAGAAAGATATTCTAGACCGAACAGGTAATCGAATCCACCTTCTCCGGCTTCATTACACCGTGTCTTAGCTGATTAAGTTATCTCAAGCCTCAAGACCATACTAGCATAGCATAGGTGGTACGAGCTCCAAACTACTGTTAAGAAGAAAACCCACCTCTATCTGGCAAACATATTTTTGAATATAAAAACCAATACATGATCCATAAATATAGGAAAACGTTCCATAAAAACATCCAAATGATCCATAAAACATCGGAGAAAATCCTTTAAAAAGTATGAATGATCCATAAAAAAATATCAATATGATCCATATTTTATGTAAAATTTAGCAACACAATTGTAAAAATGTACCGCTAAATTTCTAAAGAATGAACATTAAAATTGTAAGAATTACTCATAAACATATTGCAATTGATCCATAACACATACAGCAGTGAACCTTAAACTAAAGAAAGTGATCCATAGAAAATCAAGTTTGCGCGGGTACACGACGTTAAGCATACGGACGTTAGGCATACGGATGTTAGGCATACGGGCGTTAGGCATAATGTACGATAGGCATAATGGACGTTGGGCATAAAGGACGTTAGACATAATGGACGTTAGGCATAATCTACCCGATGTATTCCAGAAGGATGATAAAGTGGACCGTCTATTGATTGCTGACTTCGGCGACAATAATGAAAGAGCCTTTATTTGTGGAACTCATGAAAACTTGCGACGCCTTGGACAGGCAAAGTATTGGATTACAGATTGTACGTTTACCACAGATCCTTGTTTGTTTCGGCAACTCGTTACTGTTCATGAAAGTATCGCTCTCTCACATCAGCAGACAGTTCTGCTAGTTTTCATTCTGATGACAACAAAAACAGAATCGTTGTATCGAAAAGTATGGCAGGAAATCCTGGAAGCAGCAGGTTTGTTTTTTTTTGCTATTGAATGAAAAATCACAGAATTCACCATTCTTGATTTCATGAGCTGTTCTTTGAGGAAAACCTTTTCTTCTTTGACAATTGCAATATGTGTGTAAGAATATATTACAACGAAAGTGTGATTTTTTTTATTTCTAGATGCGATTGATTTCTAGCTATAGTTCAAAACTATGCTGAGTTTTCATTGCCAGATTACTTAATCGCTATTGCTACTAATCTTGGATCTAAGTAAACATGTAGCTACGTCACTTATGATATGATAAATCAGACCAACAATTGAAATGGCCTTAACTCAATTTTGTAAACAAACCTTGTAAGGCCATTTTCTCGCGATCTGAAACCTACATTCGCAAACCTAAGCCACAATAGATGAGAATTTCCCCTATCTGTTCATTATGTTGGTTTGTCTTTGCAGACTTCGGTTCGCGAGAAAATGGCCCTACAAGGTTTGTTTACAAAATGGAGTTGAGGCCTTTTCAATTGTTGTGCTTGAAATAATGGATTCCAAACTGTGTTTATTAAATAAACTATGTTCGTTTAACTTGCATCATTTTTTATTCAACGCTTAGCCTAATTTAAGCATTGTTTACCATGCTCGAAACAGGTTTCTAGAGTTGCACAGCTGCAAGATATTTTATGCCTAACGTCCATTATGCCTAACGTATATTATGCCTAACATCCATTATGCCTAATGACTTTATGCCTAACGTCCATTATGCCTAACGTCCGTATGGCTAACGTATTTATGCCTAATGGGGTATACTCAGTTTGCGCACTTAAAAATATAGCCATGTTCGGATTAATGAAAGCAACTTCCTCAGAGCAGTCTCGTTTTGGACAGCTTGAAGTTGTGATAAGTTTTATTAAACTAATATTAAATCTAAACCAATCTTAAAGCATATAATAAAACCTATTTTAGCTTCAAGCTATCCAAAACAAGACTGCTGTGAGGAAGTTACTTTCATAAATCCGAACTTTCTTGAAGAACAACGTCGAATATAACCTCAAAATCATCAAAAAAAGATCTGGAATTAGGGCCTAACAGCTTTTGTAAACAATGACTTCTCTTGATGATTGCGGTGATCCTCATCGGGTTGGGAAAGACTTCCCTTATCCGATGGTTAGGTTGGTCTTCGTGGACGTGGCTTGAATTCCTAGAAATCATCGATAGAAGTCATTGTTTACAAAAGCGGTTACGCCCTAATTCCAGCTCTATCTAGATATGTAAAAACAATTTTTGCACACAGAGCCAAAATTTTCAAAATAAAAATTGCTTAACCCGTAAAGTACCAGGACGAACGAATTTTTTTCAACAAACTCGTTCTCAGCAATGCTGCTTCCGATTTTCATAAACTTTGGTTTTTATTCAAGTGGAATAGTTGAACTAACTACTGTCGTAGGTACCGCCCCTTTGAAACCCTCCTCGTTCTTGGAAGATGCAAATATGTCTGTGTTTATTGTACTTTTTTAACCAGTTTGACCAAAAAATTGACTTCCTTGTTTTTTGAGATATCAACATTTGGAACTAACAAGTGTTTCTAAAAAAATCATATATAACTGTCCAACAGAAGGAGATGTCAAAAGTGTCTTGAAAAACCATCTGCATTTCAAAAAAATTCACTGGGAGGTATAAGAGAGCAATCTTAAAATGTATTTGTTTTGCTAACACATTATTTTAATAAAATCTGGATATTTTTAGTAAAAAATTCAGGAATACTCCATAGACACAACATATATATAATTTAATTTCTTTACAGATTTTAAGTTATGTACTAAGATAACAACTTTTCTTGCTTCATGAGCAAACTAAAAGCATTTTAAGGATGCACTCCCATACACCTTTTCGTGAAATTTTTTGAAATCTTCATCACTTATATAAATTCGCCTAAACGGGATTTTAGGTTCATTTTGATTACTTACACTGGCTCAACTCTAAGTAATTTTATTAATTCTTTTATGGTCTGATCCAGCAATTCACCACTGGCCAGTCCTTTCAAGACAACCTTCAACAGACGTTCAGTTTTGGTGTCATAAGTAAAAAATGTGTGTTGCTTCTCAGTAAGGAACTTGAGAAGACGTTTGAATCCGTCCAAGGTTTCAGCCATAACGGCGCCGGTGGTGTAGTGGTAAGCGTGATTACCTCTCACCCCAGCAGGCCTGGGTTCAATCCCAGTCAGCGCCGCCGGGAAGTTCTGAGGCATAACATCTCTGATCACGTCTTCCTTCGGAAGGGAAGTAAACCCGTTGGTCCCCGGTTCATGAGTTGATGGGTCGATAGGTAGGGTCCAGGTGTGGGAGCTACCTTCCTGGCACGTTGGTAGCATTGGTGCTCAGCACGGAAAACAAGACCAACGGAAAAAAACAAACCAAAGGAAAAAAAAGGTTTCAGCCAATACACGGCATTTACCCCGACGGGCAATTTGAAGTGAAAACTTGAATTTAACAAAGTTCAAAAGTACCGCGCGAAGAGCATGGAAATCGGAAGTGGTTATCACAATAGGGGGGACCTTTTCCTTCTTAACATTAAGTCGGGAATGTTTAATGGAATTTTGCCTGGATGATGGATTATTCTCATCCGTGAGCATATCGAATTGATTGCTCAATTGAATATCAGCAGAAGGGGGATCAAGAGATTGTCCTTTTCTTTTGCGTTTAGGCGCCATGACGGCAGAAGGAAGTTTCTCCAAATCGACTTTCAAGCACATTACTATAAGATGTCGAAGGATCGTATAGGAATTTCACAAATTGATATCCAAGCTGGATTATCTCGGGTAGGGTCCAAACAAGGATCGCAGAGGAATAAGAATCGAACAAGGTAAAAATTGCAAGTAATGTTTAGCACTAAGTAGTTCTGTTTAAATTTGTTGTACCTTTAGATAGCAGTAACACTTCCTTCAGCAAAAAACCAATAGATCCGTGCGGTAAGAGGGCACGATGCGGACTGGAAATTCAAAATATAAATGCCTTATTATAAGCAACAACTTCACCCAAGACACTATGCAGGCAAAGTTCTGATTTGTGGGTCAAAATGTATGTTTCCTCCGAAGGGGACGACTCTATCTACGATGCAGAAAAGATTGTGTTTTGCTGTGGCTAGCTGTACGCACGCTGAGTAGATAGAAGGAAAATTTATGTCAATTTTGAAGATTTCCTGTAAAAAGATGAAGCACGATGCAAGTAGATGCGAGAAATGAAAGATGATTTTTCGAAGATTGATTCGCTAGTGTGAGATTTTTTGAGCATCTAGATTTGAGATTTAGATGTGTCGCTCCTCTCGGTTTCCTCTCAATTTTCATTCCTGGATCACTGTAAATTGTCACTGATAAATTACATTGCGTCTTTGAAGATCATGTTCATTTCGTGATAGTGACGAAAGCTGTTTTGTCGATATCGTCGTGAACGGTCGAGGTTTGACAGCACTGATTGCAGGTCCACTGTTGGGACTGAAGCTTAATTTCTGCTTGTCATTTCAAATCCAGATCGCAATCTGTTACAATTTGGCGCATTCGTTGGGGATCTCAAGGCAGTGGAAAACAGAGGGTTGTGAACTTCGATATAAATTTACCCCTCGCTAGTAACCGCCCTATACCGTGATTTACTGTGAAGATTTACTTAGTTTGACAGTTGCACCATGACGAAGTGGCAGCGTATTTGTGATTTGTCCCACGCGCAAATGTCGCAAAAAGACATTTCAATCGCCATGGGAGTGTCCCGGTGGACCGTCAAAAGGGTTTTGGACCGAGAAAAGAAAGGACAACAATCCGCGAAGGTGGCCACAGGTCGTCCGAGGTCAGGTCGGGTTCCGAGGGTTATCGCTGCTATCAAAAGGAAGATTCGGGTGAATCCAGTGCGTTCAATAAGGAAAATGGCAAAGGAACACGGGATCAGTGACTTTACGGCACGGAAGATCGTAAAGGAAGATTGGGGGCGAAGTCGAGGGCACGAAACAAAAACTCACATGATTACCAACCGCATCCGGGAGCTACGAGTCGAACGATGCAAGAAAATCCTTGAACTTCCTCAAGCGAAAAAATCCGGTAATCCTGTTCACCGACGAGTGCATGTTTACCGTCGATCCCGTATCAAATTCCAGAACCGACCGGTATATTAGTTCTCTTCCGGTAAAAGACGTGGACGACGAGCACAAGAACATGCATCTGACCAAGCATCCTGCTAGGGTTATGGTGTTTGAATTGGTGGCTTCCGATGGCAAAATAATGGACCCGGTTTTCATTACAGAAGGCGACAAGGTAAACACGGAGGTCTACATCGGGATTTTAAGTAAGTATGTTCTTCCGTGGATCAAAGAACAGTACGGTCCGAAGCCATATGTTGTATTTCAACAAAATGGGGCTCCGTGCCACACCTCGAACCGCACTCAGAAGTGCTTGCAGAAACATCTTCCGTTCTGGGCAAAGGATATGTGGAGGCCGTAATTGCAGCAATTGGAAACTTGATCCATGATTAACGTAGTTTAAGACTCTGAGAAACATTCCCCCTTTGAATAAATAAAAAAAAAACTCGAAAACGAAATTTTTGAGAATTTTTTTCAATTTTGACATTGATCAATGGTGCAAACATTATCACGCATACGGTAGAAGTTACATATTTTAGATATTGAGTAAAAATGTATCGTCAGCCAATGGAGCTCCGTTGATCGAGTGCCAAATGTCCTAGATCTTCTTTAGGATATTGGAGTAGACTCTTGGCAACAGGCTGGGTACAGTCTCTTGAGTAACAGTGTGCCTGTGTGGACTAAGTCTCGGCCTTGAACGTCCAATCGGGAAAAGAGTTTTCTGTCAGGGAGTCGGTCAAATTCCGGTTTCTGAATTTTGTAGTGTTAATCATGGAAACGATTGAACTCGAACCATTTGCTGTTTATGCATACCAAAAAACTAACTGTGAAAGTCACAAACTTTGCTCTCATTCAAGTAACACATTGGACAGATCATTCCCTTTACACTTCCCAGTACACCTTGGTGCACAAGAGAGACAAAAAACCCAGTAAACGAGAAGATATCTCTTCCTAGTGTCCAGTCAATAATGTCGCAAAGGCATAGAATGCAAGGCACTGTGCGCCTGAATACAAGGAGAGCACACTCATCCGATCTGTCGAAAGCGCGTGTTGATAAGGCTGATGAAAGAAAAATAAATAACCGCTGACAATTGGACGAGTGCCCACCGGAAGATCGAGCGAGCGCTCAAATTCTCTTCAACTCCCCTTACAGCTTGATCGAGTGACGGTGGACGAGTGGAAGAGCATGGTCAGGCCTTTTAAATGCAAGAGTTGTATCTCTATTCGTCCATAGTTTGAAGTTGTTGTCTCAATTTGGTCGAATCTGTTTAGAGATGCATCAATCAATCAATTTTGGCTCGAAATTCCGATTGGCGCTCTTGAAAGCATCACTTGATGTCTTCATTTTGTGTTCCCAATAAAGATACACCAATTTGAGATATTGCTCGCATGTGTGTCGGCAGAGAAATGGAGAAAATTACGTTCGACGAGGTAGGTTTTCCAATCAACATGTCAGCCTTCCAATTAATAAAAACAGTTATTGCAATTATCCAGCAAGCACTCACTGACGAGTGAGTCTGAAGCCAAAATAATAGCAAATTATTGAAACCTTGAAGCCACTTGTTGACGCACGGCAGATGCGATAATCGTCATCACACCTCAGCCAACAACGACGAGCAGGCGATAATTATGTGCAACTCCTCTCGGGGGGTTTAATGAGCATCAAAAACCGTTTTCCGCAAATTCATAATGTGCCTACCACTCAAACGAGCATCACTTCCAGCAGCAACCAGGCAGTCAATCACACGTCGACCAAAGAGGTGAAAAAATTAATTAATTTCATCATAATTAATTTTTAAACAATTTTTCAAAATAAGGCACGTAATTATGGCTTTCCTCACTCTACTCACACGAGTGGTGGGGTGGAAATTCTCTCGCGTAATGAGGTCGATTAATGCTCCACGGTGTCGTCAATGTCGTACCTATTCTGCGGACGTATGGTGTCCCCGATGTAGCGCTTGGAGCACAGTTCCACGCCACAAGCCAATGCAATACAATGTTGGTACTTGATGGAAGGTACCCCCTCCCCTTCCCACACGGCTGGCTTTGGGTTCATAATCGCTCGATTGAACGCTCTCCACGACCGACCGATCGACCAACAACGGTGGGTGAGGGTCGATAATGATGATGATTGAAAAATCAGAGTTGATGAGTTGCGAAGAAGAATGGAGTGAAATAAATAAATAAATGAACGAGTCGAAAGAAAACATGCCGCCTTGTAGGTCTTCGATACGAGCCGATGATGGCTGACTGGTGATGTGAGGTGATTTTAATGATGGGGCAATTGTGAATGACGGTGTGGTGTTGCGTGATGGGTGTGTTCATCATACAGACTCCGGAGGGGGTGGATGCTCGATATTCTCTGGAGATCAAGGAGGTGCTGGGTAGCATTGAAGATATCTGATGTTAGTCATTAATTGCAGGCATACCTAACAGTTATATCAAATTGATCGCCAATATGGTTTTGTCTTCGAGGAGTTTGGGACGATCTAAAACATACAGTATTCACTAAATATAAATGGTATGTCTATAACCAAGCCGGATGCGGTGGGCTCGATACCCGGTCAGGTCGAGGAAATCTTTGAGGTATGAAATTTTCTCGATTTCCTATATAGAAATTGCATGCATTGGTTGGCATAGGAAACTCTCAATTAATAACTGTTGAAATGCATGTAGAACACTAAGTTGAGAGCCGGCAAAACGTTCGCTGCAGAAGCTTAAAAAGCTTAGAAGAAGAGAAAGATGTTCAAACGTGTATTTTTCAATCCAAAAAAGTTCGAAAGCTGTAATTGTTACATACCGGATGTGAAGCCATTTTTGACGTGGGATTACGGTTTTTGGCAACATACAGTACTGGACAAAATAAATCATACACTCAACCCAAAAAAGTACATTAAATCATATTTTTGTTATTTTGCACGCAATTTCAGCAGTATATTCAGAAAAGTTCAAGTGTTTCTCATGGTGCATTCAATTAGCTGAATGAAAATTGTTATAATATTCTGCTACTTTTTTTTACAAATTCAAATAAATATATGCTCACTTTTGTGCTTGGACAAAATAAATCATACACTCCTAAGATTTTATTTTTTAGCCATCGAATAAAAACAAAATCTGAAGATTTGGCATCACGGCGTCATATTTGACAGTTCTTGTTCCGGGAAGCGTGCGCATCGCACCATTGTGTTTTGTTTGCGTCATTTGAAAAGTGAAAAAATGTCGGGATAGCAGATTTCGCTCGATGTTAGAAATTTGGTGATTCGCGATCGTGAAAAAGGAGTTTCTTTTCGGAAAATTGCCAAAAAGTACTCGATCTCAGTTGGAGTTGTTCAGCACATATGGAAAAAGTACGAAACACGGGGAATTGTGAGGAATTTATCCGAACAAAGACGTCATCGTGCGACAAGTAATCGTGATGACATCAGAATTGTTCGAATGGCTAAGCAGAATCCGAAGTATTCGTCGAGGCATATTGTGGAATCGATGGATCTCAATGTAAGTCGACGTACTGTTCGCCGGCGACTTAATGAGAGCAGTTTGAAAAGCTGTTTGACATCGAAGCGTCTTTTTAACAAAAAGCAGAACCAACGGAAGCGACTGGAATTTGCTAAAAAGTACGTCGGAATGACTGTGGACTTCTGGAAACGAGTTCTGTGGACGGATGAGAGCAAATTTGAGTTATTTGGACAGAAAAGGCGATCAAGAGTTTGGCGAGGTTCCGGTGACGCTCTTAAGGAACCATACATTCAAAAGTAACCGTAACACGGAGGCGGAAATATTATGGTATGGGGAGCATTTGCGTGGTCTGGTGTTGGAATATTGGCTCATATAAAGGGAATAATGACTGCAGATGTGTACATTGACTTGTTAAGTGAAAATCTGGAAGTTTCGCTTCTGAAAACTGGCCTGGAATCCAATTACATTTTCCAACAAGATAATGACCCAAAGCACACAGCGAAGAAAACAACGGCATTTTTCAAATAAAATCGGAACAAAACGCTGTAATGGCCTCTCCAATCTCCCGATCTCAACCCAATTGAGAATGTGTGGTCTTACTTGGACAACAAAGTGGATAAAGCATCGGTTTCCAACAAAAACGTTTATTTTGAAGCACTTTAAGTAGCGTGGGAGAATATCGATTCAGGATATCTACAAAACCTCGTCGAAAGTATGCCAAGACGGTTGGAAGCAGTGTTGAAAGCAAAAGGTGGTCAAAGCAAATACAGAGAGTTTTAAAATGTATGTTGAAAGTTGAATTAAACAAGAATTTTCAATAAGAAATCAGGCGTATGATTTATTTTGTCCAACTCGAAATTTTCCTTTTACAACATATAAATGATGATTGAGAAAGTCAAACAATATATTGAATATTCTATACCTGCACAGTTTTAGCGAAAAACATACAGAAGTATTGCAGAACAAACCATTTTTGTATGTTTGAATCTACCTGATATATCGAGCTCCAAAGAAAAATTATATGGGTGTATGATTTATTTTGTCCAGTACTGTATTGGGGGTGCAATTTCAAAAAACCAGAATCGACCGCGTTACGAAAAGTGGTCAAGTTTTGAAAACTTGTAACTCTGTAAATAACGGATGGATGTTTTTTTCTAAACAAGCCAATTGGTTGGAATGTCATCTACAAATCTGCTAAAATGAACACTTTATCAATTTTTAAAAGGTCACTATTGAAAATTACATGAATGTGCTACTGTTGCTAGGAGAATGAATATTATCATCGATTGGCTGCGAACAGCGCTTTCCCTAACACAGATTTCATAATCGAATTCACTCCGTTCTCACCGAACGGTGTTTATGCAATCGCTGCGCTCCAGTGGTCATCATCAGCAGCTGAAGCAGTGCTTTCGGCGCGTGGCGTTGTAGATAAAAATCCAGTACACGACGAAAGGCGGTCCATTCGCCGAAGAAGGAGGAAGAAGTTGCACCGCTACTGATCGGATTTCAGTTGCTCGTCAGCCTTATTTGTGTAAAACACCTTAATTGCTCAGCATTACTCAACCATTGTCAAAACGGTCCTTTTCAGGACCACCATAAATTTGTTAAAGAGTATTTTCTCGACACTTCTCGCGTTAACTTTCAAAAAGACCAATCTACATTAATCGATTCTCTTCATCGACTCTCTTTTTTGTTAACAACTCAGCTTCAAAAACATGTTCAGCTGTTATTATCGTCTAATACCATATGCTGACCATATCCTATGATTTGATATGCAGTATGATACAGTTGCCTCAAATATGATTATGGCCTAAAGCCTGAGGAATCTATCAAATCGATTTCCGGAATCCCGGAACCGATGCCAATGTGGCCGTATGTCGAAGGAATCACCACAAATAACCTTCAGTCCACATCGTGCTCTCTTGCCGTGCGGATCAACTTGCTTTTTGCTTAAGGAAGTGTTACTACTACCTAAAGCTACAACAAATTTAAACAGCACTTTTCAGTGCTCAACATGTAAAATAATTTCTACCTTGTTCAACTCTTATTCCTCTTCGATCCTTGTTTGGACCCTACCCGAGGTAACACTTCTTGGATATCGATTTGGAAAATTCCTCTTCGATCCTTCAGATTCTTATAGTAATCGGCTTGGAAGTCAATTTCGATAAAAAATTTACTGCCACCATGGCGCCTTAACGCAAAAGAAAGGGGCAAACTCTTGATCCCCCTTATGATGAAATTAATTTGAGTAATCAATTTGATTTGCTCACGGATGATGAGAATGATCCATCATCCAAGAAAAATTCTAGTTAACTTTCCCGGCTTAATGCCAAGAAGGAAAAGATTCCCCCTATTGTGATAACCACTACCGATTTCCATGCTCTTCGCATGGAACTTTTGAATTTCGTGAAAGTTAAGTTTTCACTACAAATTGGACGTCGGGGTGAATACCGTGTATTGGCTGAAACCTTGGCGGATTTAAATGTCTTCTCAAGTATCTTACTGAGAAGCAGCATATTTTTTTTACTTACGACACCAAACCTGAACGTGTGTTCAATGTTGTCATGAAAGGACTGCCCAGTGGTGAATCGCTGGATCAGATCAAAGATGAACTGGCAAAATTACTTGGAGTTGTGCCACTCCAAGTAATCAAAATGAAAATGAAATCCCGTCCTGGCGATTCGCGCAACGGGATTTCTAATGATTTTTATTTAGTTCACTTCAAGTCTAGTGAACTAAACAACCTTAAGGCCTTAGAAAAAGCTAGCCTTATGTTCCATGTCCGAGTGAAGTGGGAACACTTCAGGAAGACTGGAGGAAATTTCCAAAACCTCACTCAGTGCCGTAAGTGCCAGGGATGGGGTCACGGAACTAAAAATTGCTACATGCCAGCTAAATGCATGAATTGTGGTGATTCCTCTCACGCAAAGGACGACTGTCCTGTGAAGGAAGATCCTAAGAAATTTAAATGTTCAAATTGTGGGGAAAACCACAAATCCAATTTTTGGGAATGTAAGACTCGCAAAGCGATCCTACAATCTCGTTCTAAGCGACAGGTAGGAAACGCTCCACGTTTCCGACCAGGTACAAATTCCTCTGCTGTTAACAACGGTCAGCGAGGAACAAATTCTACATTCGTACCCGTAGATACAAATATCACCCCTGCTTCAAATGTTTCATTTGTACCTACTCCCCGCACTGCTAACAATATTCAGCGAGTTAATGGAGCTACCTATGCTGCTATTGCAACGGGTAGAAATCAAAATACTAACCAACGTTCTAACGGAAATTTTGACAATTTTGACTTAGGAAGCATTACTGCCCCTAAAATGGAATTTTTACAGAATTCATTAATTGACATGATTTCTGATATGCTTAAATCTAACTCCATGTTTGATGCTATTCAAACTGGAGTAAAATTTGCTTATAATATTGTCATGACTTTGAAATTCAGTAATGGATTTTAAAGCTTTAAATATTTTAAATTGGAATGCTCGATCTCTTAAAGGTAATGAAGACGAGCTATTTAACTTTTTGAGAGTTCATAACGTGCATATTGCCGTTATAACTGAAACGTTCCTTAAACCTGACCATAAGGTTAAGAAGGACGCAAATTATTTGATTTATAGAAATGATCGTCTTGATGGACCCTGTGGTGGCGTTGCCATCATTGTTCATAGACGAATCAAACATAAAATTCTTTCTTCATTTGAAACCAAAGTTTTTGAAAATAATGTTTCTAAATTAGACCCGAGTTCCAAACCCTTTTGGAAACTCACAAAAATTTTGAAAAAACCTCAAAAGCCTATTCCAGCGCTTAAAGAAGGTGGTAAAATTATGATCACAAATTTGGAAAAAGCTCAGAAACTTGCTAAGAAATTTGAGAGTTCCCATAATTTCAGTTTGAGTCTTACTAGTCCTATTGAGAATCAGGTTGCTCGGGATTATCTGAATATTTTCTTTCGGGAAAATATTTTTGATGATTCCTGGGGGACTCATTTGGACGAAGTAAGGTCTATAACTAAAAAGTTTCAAAATATGAAAGCTCCAGGTGATGATGGAATTTTCTATATCCTCATCAAAAAACTCCCAGAGAGTACCTTGTCTTTCTTGGTAAAATTATTTAACAGATGTTTCCATTTGGCATACTTTCCTGATAAATGGAAAAATGCAAAAGTTGTTCCAATTTTGAAGCCGGATAAAAATCCAGCTGAAGCTTCTAGCTACCGTCCAATAAGTTTGCTTTCTTCAATAAGTAAACTTTTTGAAAAGATAATTTTGAATAGAATGATGCTTCACATCAATACGAACTCAATTTTTGCAGATGAGCAGTTTGGATTTCGCCATGGGCATTCAACTACTCATCAACTCTTAAGAGTTACCAATTTAATTCGTTCAAACACATCTGAAGGCCACTCAACTGGAGTTGCTCTTCTAGGCATAGAAAAAGCATTCGACAGTGTTTGACATGAAGTTTTGATTGCTAAATTGAAAAAGTTTAATTTTCCACTTTACATTATGAAATTAGTTCAAAATTATTTAACTGACAGAACTCTACAGGTGAATTAACAAAATTACAAATCTAATCGACTACCTGTTAGAGCAGGAGTTCCTCAGGGTATCATTCTTGGGCCTATATTGTATAACATTTTCACTTCGGACCTCCCTAATTTGCCTCAGGGTTGCCACAAATCTTTGTTCGCTGGTGACACAGGCATTTCCGCTAAAGGAAGAAGTCTTCGTGTGAAGTTAAGATATTTTATCTACTTATTTACAAAAATGGAAAATTTCTCCCACATAATGATGATGATATGATGATAGTCATTTACCACCCATTGTAGCATGGAAACTAAGTCCAACAGCTCTCTTCTCTGTTTGTCTTGATCAAGCTTAATTACCTCTGATTGTCCTCAACATGTCACTGTATGAAGGGCCAAAAACGGATTGGGTAGATCGATAGGCAAAGTCACCTATACGCATCTACGGAACATTGAAGAATCTCGCAGGGGGAAAATTTCTCCCACATCCTCCAAAACGCAACTTATAATATTTCCACATAAGCCTAGAGCTTCCTTTTTGAAACCTAGTAGTAGTCACATAGTCACTATGAAGGAAGATGCAATTTCTTGATCAAGTCAAGTGAAATATCTTGAATTAGTACTTGACCAAACATTTACTTTAAAAAATCCCATTGAGGGCATTCAAGCCAAACGAAACAAATATGGGTAATTCAAGCTCAAGTGTGTACAGAATTTAAAAAAAGTTGTGGTCACCAATTTGAGCCAAACTTGGCCAAAACGCTAATTTTGGCATTCTGAACAAACGCCTTTTTTGATTTTGCTCTAAAGTGCCAAGATCCTTCTCGGCTACAACCCTGTATTTTCGAGATTTTTAAAAATTTAAACTTTCAGAAGCTGTATTACATAAAATGTAATAGCAAAAAACAGATACAATATTATATCGATAGATGTAATTTTGTTCGCAAAATCGATGTACATCGTGCATCGTAATATTACCATAGAGGTAACTCTAAGACCACTGGGTCCCGAAGAAAATCATTATTAATTTTGGCTCACTCAGTACCAGAACAACGGTCCCAAGCAGTCCCAAGCTATTTCACTCACCCCTGCATGTTCTGCATGAATCCACACACCCCTGATGTTATCTGTCAAACTTTCATAGCGAATCAAAACAAACATAGTGTAGTAATAGAATTTCAACTAGAATAGGGTCCGTTAATCGTTTGCTTGGGACCAATAGGCTACTAAAGTGGTGAGCCAATTTAAAATCGTTAGTTTTGTATTGATTGTTGATATTACACAACCGGCGGAATGACCTCTGTGCAGCTGTTTGGATGTAATATTCAACAACTTTTTTTTTCTGTGTAGTAAACAAAATAGTTAGATTTTCCTAAAGACAGAAATAACAGTGGGCGGTGCAGTAAAAATATGGTACATAATAGTTTACAAACTGATTTTGAACTATGGGTTTGCTGACGATACATGAAAGTTACGTTAACAGTTGATTTTGGCATCGAAAGCTATCAATTAATCACCCATTTTCTTGTTTTCGTTCAAACCATATTTTCCATACAATTTTTTTTGTATGGAAAATACGGTTCGAACGAAAACAAGAATATGGGTGAATAACTGTGGAAGTGCATTTAGAACACTAAGTTGGGAGCACGCAATAAGCTAATATGCGATTAGCAATAAGCTTCAAATGCATAGAAGAAGAACATGACAGTTACGGTCATGAATGGATAGTGTGTTTACAAAATATTTAAAATAAAGGTTCAACGTTTATTTTTCTTTATAACTATAATAAAAAAAAGGCATTCTTGCTCGTGAGATTGCATCTAAAAAAATTAATAACTCAAATAAGGGTATTATCGAAGACAACAAATCAAGAAGACTGGCAACTCTTCCATTTTCCCATACGAACGCTACGAGACAGGTACAATCGCGTCATCTGCCGCTCAAAGGTAAATGCTTCGAACGAATTTGATAGCAAAGATTACATCCTCAGAAGAAAGGTTTGTGTATTTGCTAATTTTTCTATGCGTTGCTTCCACCTTCACTCAAGCGCAGCGCTATTATATCTGTCGCTTGGATTCTGGAAAAGTTGCCAGTCTTCTTGATATGATGTATTCGGTATTATTCAAGTAGCAACTGTCATCCACAACTGAAATTTTGCATACCTGCTAATCTATCTGATTTCATCGTACTTCTTAGGCACGTTTTGGCTGTATCCCATAGGAATGTATTTTTCACTTTTAGGATCATAATTAAATTATGGACAGAAGTAAATAAATGAGGTAGTTATGATTTCATATAACGAAAATCCAGCCCAGAACATGTGAAAAATAACATAACAATATTATTGTGCCATCAGCATGAAGGCAAATAAAAATATATTAAATAGCATAGCATTGATTTTTCACCAGAAAAGCTTAAAACTACCTCTCACTCATCTAGTCATATCTCAAAAACTATTTGTCCAAATAATTTGCCCTTGGAAACACATCAAGTACAAGAGTTTTCCTAAGTGTGGTGATAATTTGAGCCCAAAATCCCGCCCATGGTGAAAATAGGCCATTTTTTGACAATTTTAATACCTGCCGGTAATCAGCCTGTTTACTGCAGTTACTAAAACAAAAACGAAATTTAGGTACACCTATAATAATTTACATTAAAAAATCTTCAAATCGACGTTCTAAGATCACGAATAACTTATTTGGTTGTGGAGTAATCTCTTCTAAAGGTTTAAATTTTTAAAAATCTCGAAAATACAGGGTTGTAGCTCAAAAGGACCTAGGCACTTTAGAGCAAAATCAAAAAAGGCTTTTGTTCAGAATGCCAAAATAAGCGGTGGTGTACCCACTTGAGCTGAAATGACCCATATATAAATTTTTTTTTATCCTCTTATAAACAGGAAATCCAAACTTTGCCTGACGAGTAAACTTCTAATATTTAAACAAGTTTTATACTGACCATGCTTTACGCTGTGTCAATATGGTCTAGTTGCACTTCAAAGGATTCAGAACAAAGTTTTGAAGCTGATTTTGAAGTTTTCTCTCTAGTACAGTACTACCGAGGTACATTGAACTTCGAATGTTGAGGCTTTAGAACAAATGTTCAACAACATAATTAATAATTTCAGGCAAAAATGGATCCAATTCTCAATTGCAACAATTAATTATATTCATATGTAGATAAGATTTAGTTTTAGTTTTTAATTTAAAGTTGTCAATTCTAGATAGAGCTGGAATTAGGGCTTGAACTGAGAAAAATGAATCTGAAGTTTTGAACAAAAATTATTAAATATAATTTAAACTATAAACCTATTCCTAGAAATGAACTGTTCCTTATTATAACATTATTGGTTAGCATTATGGTGAGATAAATAAAAATATTATTATTTTTATTTACAGCTCGAAAAAAATGAAAATGTTGCATGCGCCCTTTTGATTTATAGTACTTGTATCGCCCTGAGGTTATTCGTCCGGCTGCGTTCACAGAAGTTATTTCGCCCCTATGTTTCGCCTGCTAGTTTTTGACATTGTCTGTTTCGCCTCAATGTTTACGTTCTTTTTCCTGATGGTTTGTTACTATCGACCTATTGCAGTTTGTTGGATTCTAGATAAATTCATGTGTTGGGGTGTTTTCGCTTATTTCAATCAGATTTACAATGTTTTCTTTTGATTACCAACCGGTAATTGCAAGGAGTAGTGAAAAGATTCAAATTATATCTTTCGCCTTGTATGAAGAAAATATGTCTGTTTCGCCCCATCTATGTATATGGGATGAAGCGGCCGTAAGATCCAACTCAATTTGTAATAAAAGAAAAGTTGGTTTCGCCCTTATGTTTTTTGCGTTTTTTAAGAAAGTACAAATTTTGTCCAAAAATTTTTAGTATCGTTTTGTAGCATTTTAATAGTAGTATAACATGACGTATTAACCTCAGTTTGTTTACACTTGCGACATTTGCCCTTATTCCAGCTCTATCTAGAATTGTTATACTGACATGCACGTATGTTTCTGTAGTAGCTGGAGCACCTAGGTTAAAATGAAATTTAATTTATTTTGAATTTAGAACAACTAAAGAGCTAACAAAAAACGGGAGATTGTCTTTCGCTTGTTATCTTATATTCTAAGATTATGCTTCCTAGGAGAAAGTGGCAATTTTCACTGATAAATCCAGTTAAATTGCATACGCTAGTCAACGTCATCTAGATCCCCTCTTTCACCGGAGATTTGTGCTGCCACTGCGAGAACTCATTCAAATACACAGCTGTTTCGATATCTTATTTTAATTTCATTCAATATATATTTTTTGTATCTACATCATCTCCATCTTCTTTCTACGTCCCTTCTCGCGGTTTCCTAAACATTCATCATACAGTCTGGTTTTCTTTGTCAATTTGAACAAAAATATTAATTGAACGAATTGATTTCTTGAACGCACGATTGTACGAATTGTTTTCGCACATACAACGATAGTCATAAAGGCTTGTTTTTCGTACAATGTATGCAAATTGATTTATAGGTATACGAATGTTCCGTTCTGTTTTCAATTTACACGAATAATTCGTATTTATTTTATGAAACATTCGTTATCAAAACAAACGAAAATCACTATGGCAATTTCTACAAAATAGAATCTATTTTGCAGTAGAAAACAACGTGAATCAAACGCACGATTTTGGTATATAAGCTAGTTTTTTTTGTCAGTATATTCGAATTGTGTAGTTATACAATTATTACATAAACAAACATATTGAAAAACACACAAACTACTCTTAAGAAAAAGGTTAACAAAACTGCAATCTACGGTTAATATTCTTCAAGAAACAATGTGAGTTTAGCGGCGCCGGTGGTGTAGTGGTAAGCGTGATTACCTCTCACCCCAGCAGACCTGGGTTCAATCCCAGTCGGCACCGCTGGGATGTTCTGAGGCATAACATCTCTGATCATCCAAACCAGGGAAGTAAAACCGTTGGTCTCCGGTTCATGAGTTGATGGGTTGATAGATAGATAGGGCCCAGGTGTGGGAGCTGCCACCCTGGCGTCGGTAGCATTGGTGCTCAGTACCGGAAAACAAGATTGACGGAAAACAAATCAAGCAAAAAAAAACATATGAGTTTCATAAACTCAAGTTTGCGTATAATAAAATTAAAAATTTCGTTGAAATCGATCCAATGAACATCTCTGAACTACCTTTCATTAATTTTTTTTTACGAAATTATAACTAACTTTGACAATGCTCAACGAATACTATTCCATTATATTATTTCACTACAGTTCTAAAGGTCATTGTCTCTGGACGATCTCTTAAAGGAATCACAACGGAGGCCGATTGCATTGGGAAGTATTTTTTTTCCTTCATTTCTTTCTTAAAATAAACGATCCAATCACGTCTTTCTTACTCATCCAAGCGAACAAATGAAGCACTAAAGCCCCAACCTGCCCGTATTGGCATCAGCTCGCGCCAAAGACAATCATCTCAAATCCCAGCAAACAACACAAACACCTCGTATCAATAGGCTCCGCGCAAACTAAGACCCCATCGCTAAATGGTGGGATGACAGCCAAACAAAGCCCCAACAAGCCACTCTTAGACCTGCCAAATGAATCGGATTGAGGCACTTTGCTTTCTTCTCAATCGTCTGGTGTCTCCTTCCCCCCCGCCAGCTTATTTCAGCCCTTCAAGTGTATGTGTGTTTGTGTAGTGCCCCCCCGGTCTGCCAGGGTAAGCTTCTTAAAGACGCATTTCCCAGCTCCACACAGGGGGACTATCACCCGGTAGGTGCCGGAACAGAGCAGCAACTTATGACACCTATAATTCCCCAATTATCTTTGTCTTCTCCGTCGTTTGTTGGCTTCCAATAAATACCATTAATGCTGACTGGTGCTCTGCGTTATCGGAATGTATGTGAAGTTCTTTCTTTTGCTGCCTCTGAAAGAGGGGAAACTCCGCTTTCCGTGCGATCAGAGTGGCGTATCGAATTCGAGTGGGGGAAACAAGCTACAGAATCATATTTTAATGAGGCTGTGTCTGTGATAGGGGGAGAAGACGAACGAAGGAAGGCACTTTGGTTTGGAATTTTTGGAATTCTTTACCGATGACGGAAGCACGAGTCCAAGCAAACTCATCTAGAAGGATTTGATCAACATGTCCAAACACATCGTGGAAGAACTCATTAGAAGCGATCTTCAACCGCAAATAGCCTATTCCTGCATTTGCGTCCTTCTCAAAGTGTTGCTGCCACTCTGTCTGGCCTGATTAAGATCGCTATCGGAGAATCCCATTACTCCGAAGATTGACACCAACGCAACACTCCGAGAAAGGTGCCTGCGAGTCTCTCATTGCGATTCGAATCCATTTAGCATCCATCCCGGCGGAGACTGACGCGAGATTTGGGTGGCCTCGGTCGGCTTAAGGTCTTTCTTGATTTCTGCCTTGTGGCACCCACCGGTGATTAATATCTTTTCTTTTCATCGTTTAGTCGGTTCAGACATCTGGACCGCGCGCCGTAGGTAGGGTCGATTGTGCCAGAGAGCAGAACAAAGCCGCAAGCGGCACGGCTTTTGACGATGTTTGCATGATTCGAGTAATCAAGATTCCACCGTCACCCGGCGGAGCTTGCACCTTGAGATTTGAGTGAAAAATGTGCTTCGTTTGAACCTATTTCAGACCGCCTATTTGAGCACCGTTGAAACACTTTCACAGCCAATTGATCTTTGTATCCGTGCAACATTTCTGTTTGAGACCCTCGAGCTATTGGGAACCACACTCCTTCATAATGGTTGCAAGCGTGTACGTCCGCCGTTAGAACCGATGTTTGTTTTCTTTTTGTTCATCACCCCTCGGCTCCGAATCTACCCCAAACCTCTCGAGGTCCAATGAAAGTCATCTTTTGAATTGGAACGCATGCCTTAACTATCCCGGCCCGGGGAAAAAAGATCATTCACTGCTGCCTTGAGAATATGCCTTCCAAAGGAAACCGCGCGTACCAGATTAAAAGAATACAAACGACGACGACGACGACGACGACGACGACGGGCCTTAACAAGGGTCCCCGCACACCATACAAATGTAAAGACCGTGTGGGACGGTGAAACTGGTGGAAAACGGGTGCTCTTCAAAAGACGGCTTTATTGCATCAATCATAACACCTTTTGCTGTGATGTTGAGGCATTTTACTTTTATGTTTCGCACTCCTCCTGAGAACGGTGTAGTAAGGCATAAAGCGGCTTTTGCATTTGCACTCGAAGGGTCCGCTGCTGGTGGAACCCACTTTGACACCTGAGTTTCACTGGGATGCGGATTAGAGACAGAGGAACAGATCATATTTTTAAAGCAAATCATGAAAAACTGTTTTGCGTTTCAGGTTGGTATTTGGGATCAAATGATGCGAATATGGATAAGTCAAACGTGTGTCATCCGGGAGACATTTCTTGCGGAGCTGAGGCTCAATATCATAACACACACACACACACACTTAGCAATTATCGCTGACTTCGGTGATTTTTACCGAAATCTGAAAAGCTGAACTTTTCGGTAAAATTTATGCAATTCAATTCAATTGCTTCTTTGAAACTAAATCTCCTCTAAAATGACAAGATTTGATCATTTAAACAAGGTTGAACATGTTTTGAAATTATTTTCAAATTCAATAGCCATTAAAATGAAGGTCAAAGTTTTACCGAACGTTCAGCTGTTCTGATTTCGGTAAAATTTGCCGAACACGGAAACAAAGTGCAAACAGTGTGCAAGTTTGTGACAAGTGTGCTACTATAGGGTAGGCAGCAGGGAATAGTGAACAGTTGGTGCACCAAAAGTATCTATAGCAGATGAATAGCGAAAATTACTCCAAAAATGTTTAAAAATAATGTTGACTATATGCAGAAACGAAATTATAGATTTTACGTAAAAACTGGAACTGGAAAGTGAGAAACAAATCAATTACTAATTTATGTAGTCTTAAAATAGTTCCTTAACTTATGCTGCGTTAATAAGATCTGCCATCCATAAAAGATGTTTTAATAATTGTAAATAATGTAATAATATAATGTCTAGTAGTAAAGATTACTAATCGGTCGAGTGTCATTAATAAGTGATTTAAGGTGAATTGGGGGATCACTTGATTAATCACCACGGTTATGTATTTGTGCGATAATAATCATTGACCACGTCACTGTGTGTGTGAGATGAAATTGTTTGTTTACTCTGGAATCATCGAAGCTGCAATTTTTCTTTGTCAACATAACCTCCATTTCGTGATATAGTAATTCACCCTACAGGGTTAGAAAGAAAACATTAACAGTTAAGATTCCTATAGCGCGGTTAAGGGGTGACGCCTACCTGCAAGGCCAAAAAAAAACGTCATTTTGAATATTTTTTTCTTGGCAAGTAAGAGACATATTTCAAATCCCCCTAAAAACGTGGAGGGTGGTGCCGTATATCCACCGCTATTTATAGGGTATTCCTCAATTAAATGAGCAGCACCACCCACACCCCACGGCACATTCCTTTATTGCATACCTTATTGCTGATTTACGACTAGCCATTCCAGTTGGCAATGTTAATGCATCAAAGTTGGCGTATATTTTCAGCATTACTTTTTCGATGGATTTGTCATTTCGGGGCTCGAAATCGGAATTGTATGGTTTGCAAGTCGGTGCCTGTTGGCTGCGTTGGTTGAACTCGACAGTCTTCTTACAGGCAGGGCAGTTACAAACCGCCAACGGATCTAATTCAGCGGATTTCATTGGAGGACCTCCTGGAATGCTCATAATCACGGTTTCGGAGCGAGTCAAAGAAACTGCTTTCTTCGGTTTCGTTGCGGTGAAGCTTTCTTCAAATCGACCGCCTGAAAACAGTATTCAAATCAGTGCAGTTCTCGAAATTATCAACCACATATACTTGCCGGTGCGCATCATTGAATCTCCCCCAACTATACGTAGGCCTGTTTCGTCCCTCGCAAGAGATGGTGAACCTAGTTCGAGGTCAATAGGACATTCATCTACATGTCCTGATGTTAGCTCATCAGTATCCAGGAGGCGTTCGCTATTCACTTCGGCTTGATGTGACCAGAAGAATTCAGTCTCGTGTGACGGAGGGAGTAATTCAATTTCAACCATCGCCGGTAAGGCAATTTCGCCAGGACCCGTATGCAGCATCAACAGGTTTTCCGGACCAAAGAATGATCTCCTCCGTCATTTGCAAGGAGCGGCGTACCTGGCTCAAGATCGATGGGAAAATCATCTCTGATTCTTGTCGGGCTTGTGGACAGGAGATGTTCGATATCCGCTTCGGGTTGGTAGCACCAAAAGGATTCTGTTCCATCTAACGGAAACGGAGATTGCAATTGCCTCCCATCCATCTTCAGTAAAGCGGTTTCGTCAGGATCCGGTAGCATGGAAAGGTTTTCGTGATACGACATTGGAATTTCCTGTAGATCGCTTGCTGAATAGGTATCCGCTGATCGCAGAGTATGATGTTCTGGATGTTCTAAAAAAAAAAGTTATCACGAAGTGAAACTAAACGTATTAAAAGCAATATTACCTTCATCAGTTACGCCTTCCAGCTCCACGTAATCTACTTCGTCTATATCAGGATCTGTAGGGGGATCTCCGGAACGAACGGTAGCCTGGTTCGTTTGCTTTTTCCGGGAGATCCATCGTAAAAACGCTGCTTTACGTTTTTTCGAAACTTGCGGCATGTTGATTTCGCACTGTTTATATTTAGATTTTGAAAGCTGTCAAAATCAGCTGGACGGTCAGACGGCAGTGTGGCCAGATGGTCAGTGCAAATTTGATTAAGAAATTGTTTATTTTTTTTTTAATACTAATTACAAAAAATGAATTCAAAATAAAAAAAAACATTATGTTGTGATAACAGTTGACTATTAAAACATTTTTTTTTTAATTTTCAAAGCAAAAACGCATTTTCAATATAATTTTCTTGGAAAGCAAATTGAGATCACTGGACGTGATGATTGATGATTGCTTACGCACATTGTTGCATGCAGAGTGTATAGTAAACACGAATCGAATTTTTTGTGTTTGATTCATGAATCAATATTTTTTTGTAAAAATAAGTGAAATTGGTGCAGTTTTGGCTACAATAAACATCAGACCAGGTAATTAGTTGTTACAGAAGTGCTGTGATGCAGTACAGCAGTTGTTTTATAAGTGGATATTTGAAAACGGAATGAAACAAATTTTGTGGAAAAAGTGAACAGGGATACAACAACAAGTGTATCAAGAAGAAGCAGAATCGGAACATTGATTCGTGTGATAAAAATAGCAATGCTACATGTTTTTTAGTGACTTTTCTTAGCTGGAATATGTGTAATTAAGTGTCTAGTATGTTGTCATGCAATATTTCCCAGAAAAATAAGACATATTGTGCACATATTCAGTTTTTGACTAATTGGTGATTTTTCACACACACTTTGATGGCTTCTTCTTCTTCTTCTTTACTGATTCGAAGAGGCGCCATACTTAATTGACTTCCCAATTCACGTTAACCTGTTTGCCATAATAGCTGTTTCTTCGTTAATGGGCAGATAGCAACAATATTATTCAAAAGGACTGTGCTTGTTTGTAAGAAATATTATATTCTTCTATTTTATTATGATATCTGTGTGAATTATTATATTGCATTGCTGGAGGCGAACCAGCCTCAGGCTGAAAGCCTCCCTGATAAAGTTAAATAAATCAATCAATTATATTGCATTCGCTCTTTGAGCCATTTGACCTTTTGTCCCTTTTTGGACCATCCGATCTTTTGTACATTCGACTTTTTGTTTCCCTTCTAATGATTGGACTTTTTGTCCATTCGACCTGTTGTCGTTCTTTGGATAATTTGGTTTTTTGTCACCATTCAGCGTTTAGTCTATTCGACTTTTTGTCCCTCTTTGGGCCATTCGACCTTATGTTTCTCTTTGACTTTTTGTCCCTTTTTTAACTATTTATTTGGTGCGGTTCAACTTGGAATTTATGTGTGTTGTGAATGGCTTTTCAGTTTAAACAAAATTAAAATTATGGTTTTTTTTGTCTAACGTTTCGGTCCTTTTCGGACCTTCTTCAGGGACTCTAAAATTGTTTTTTTAAACATTTTTCTCGTCTAGTGTGGTTCAGAAAAACTCAAGTAGTTGGTATCCATCCACGCTGAATTTGATCGTGTTCATACTCCCGCTCAAACGCAAACGGTTCAGATTAATTTATCCGTTGAAAACCCCAAATGCACGCAAACATACGCAATGTACAGACAAGTATATAAAACACACACACACACACACACAGACACACACACACACGCACACACACACACACACACACACACACACACACACACACACACACACACACACACACACACACACACACACACACACAGACACACACACGCACACACGCACACACACACACACACACACACACACACACACACACACACACACACACACACACACACACACACACACACACACACACACACTCACACACACACACACACACAAGCACATACACACACACACACACACACACACACACACACACACACACACACACACACACACACACGCACACGCACACACATAAACACGCACACACACACACACACACACACACACACACACACACACACACACACACACACACACACACACACACACACACACACACACACACACACACGCACGCGCACACACACACACACACACACACACACACACACAGGAACAGAAGAAGAAGGAGGAAAAGGAAAAGGAGCCTTATCACAGGAGTCAGTTGTCGAGTGCAAGGATCTGGATGAGATCACAACGGAAGACGAGGTACGATGTGCGCTGAAAGGTGCAAGGCAATCTGGGAGATGTGCCTATGACAATCCGGTTGAGGAAGGCGTACGGTGGTACACAAACGGCGTCGATACGACTTGCGACGGACGCAGCTAACGAGTTGCTGAAGACAGGACGAGTCAAGGTTGGGTGGTCAGTATGCCCCCTGAAAGCTATCCCTCGGGATACCAAGCAAATGGAGAGATGCTTTAAGTGCATGAACTTTGGTCACCAGGCGAGAAACTGTAAAGGCCCTGATAGATCGAATATGTGCAGGAAATGCGGAGAGAAGGGGCACGTTGCTAAAGACTGTATGAAGCAACCGAGGTGCATGCTATGCAGAAAGGAGGACGGAAACGGTCATATGACGGGAAGTTTCAGGTGCCCAGCTTACAAAAAGGCGATAGCGGGTCAATAGTAATGGAGATAACCCAAATAAATCTCAATCATTGTAACACAGCACAGCAACTGTTGTGGCAGTCGACAACGAAAACAAAGTGCGACGTTGCAATGATTGCGGAGCCGTATCGAGTCCTTCCCGATAACGATAACTGGGTGGCCGATAGAGCAGGGATGGCGGCAATACAAGTTATGGGCAGGTATCCCATACAAGAAGTGGTGACGAGGTCTTACGAAGGTTTTGTGATCGCCAAAATTAATGGAACCTTCGTATGTAGCTGCTATGCACCCCCGAGATGGACAATGGAGCAGTTTCACCAGATGCTAGATGGACTCACCGGGGAGCTCACCGGACGGAGACCAATCGTCATTGGAGGAGATTTCAATGCTTGGGCAGTGGACTGGGGAAGCAGATGTACCAACGCAAGAGGGTATAGCCTGCTGGAAGCTCTGGCAAAGTTGGACGTCAGTCTGGCTAACGAAGGAACTATCAGCACCTTCCGCAAAGATGGTAGGGAATCCATTATCGACGTCACTTTCTGCAGTCCGTCGTTAGTGACAAGTATGAACTGGAAAGTGTGTGAGGAGTACACTCACCATCAGGCGATTAGGTACAGCTTTGGCCAACGGATACCTATGGCAATGTGGAAAACGAAAGTAAGCGAGCGGAGGTGGAAGACGAAGGCATTCGACAAGGATCTCTTTGTAGAAGCTCTCCGGGTAGACAGCAGCGTCCCAGACCAAAGCGTGGACGAGTTGACCGAATCGTTAGCGAGGGCATGCGACACAACCATGCCGAGGAAATCGGAACCAAGGAACAGACGGCGCCCAGCTTACTGATGCAGACAGAGCAGAGCAAAGGGTGGTGTTTCGAGCAGCCAAGGCTGCTCTAAAACAGGAGATAAAGCTGAGCAAGTCAAACTGCTTCAAGGAGCTGTGTCGAGACGCTGATGCCAACCCCTGGGGTGACGCATACCGAGTCGCGATGGTGAAGATTAGAGGTCCAACGATGCCCGTTGAAATGTGCCCAGACAAGCTGAAAGTCATCGTCATCGAAGCACGACCAAATGACCTGGCCACCTACACCGTACGGCGAGACAGAGGCAGACAACACCGAAGGTAGACAAGTCTCCAACGAGGAACTCGTAGCAGTGGCGAAAGGACTGAAGACGAAGAAAGCTCCCGGTCCGGATGGAATCCGCAACGTGGCGTTGAAGGCGGCGATCCAGGCGTTCCCGGACATGTTCAGGATAGTGCTGCAGAAGTGTCTGGATGAAGGTCACTTCCCGGACCGATGGAAGATACAGAAGCTAGTGCTGCTGCCGAAACCCGGAAAACCGCCGGGGGATCCAGCATCGTATAGGCCTATATGCTTGCTGGATACAGTCGGAAAGCTATTGGAGAAGATCATCCTCAACAGGCTAACGAAATTCACGGAGAGTGAGCATGGATTGTCGGTGAGGCAGTTCGGATTCCGGAAAGGGAGATCAACGGTGGATGCAATTCGGACAGTGGTCGAGAGTGCCGAGAAAGCGTCTAAACAGAAGCGGAGAGGAGATCGATATTGCGCCGTGATAACGATCGACGTGAAGAACGCATTCAACAGCGCCAGCTGGGAGGCCATCGCCGAAGCACTGCATGGAATGAGGGTTCCTGATTACCTGTGTAACATTATAAGGAGTTACTTCCAGAACCGGGTTCTAGTCTACGAGACGGACATGGGAGAGAAATCAATCCGGATCACGGCGGTTGTGCCACAAGGCTCCATCCTTGGCCCAACGCTCTGGAACGTGATGTACAACGGCGTGCTAACGCTGAAGTTGCACAAAGCAGTTGAGATCGTAGGATTTGCGGACGACGTCGTGTTGGCGGTAGTAGGCGAGACGTTAGAAGAGGTAGAAATGCTGGCAACCGAGGCGATCGACACGGTTTCCAACTGGATGCAAGGAGCGAAGCTGCAGATAGCCCACCACAAAACGGAAGTGCTATTTGTCAGTAACTGCAAAGCTGTTCAGCGAGCAGAAATTACCGTCAGGGAGAACGCCATAGCATCAAAGTGCGTGCTGAAGTATCTTGGAGTGATGATCGATGACCGGCTAAACTTCAATAGCCACGTCGACTACGCATGCAACTCAATGCGATAGCCAGAATCATGCCTAATAATTCTGGACCAAGCAGCAGCAAGAGGCGTCTTCTGGCTAGTGTATCGTCGTCGATACTGAGGTATGGAGGTCCAGCCTGGGATGCAGCGCTGAAAACGAAGAAGAACCACGCAGTGGGACGCAGCGGAGAACGGTAGATGGACACACAGGCTAATACCGATTCTTTCGACCTGAGTGAACAGGAAGCATGGAGAAGTCAACTTCCACTTGACGCAGTTCCTGTCTGGTCATGGATGCTTCAGGAAGTACCTGCATCGCTTTGGACACACAACGTCACCCCTCTGTCCGGAGTATGGCAACGTAGACGAAACGCCGGAGCACGTGGTTTTCTACTACCCAAGATTTGAGGCAGTGCGAGTGGAGATGCCGGCCCTTAGCGCGAGAAATGTCGACAGTGAAATGTGCCGGGATGAGAGGACGTGGAGCGTGGATCAGCGAGTTAGCAACGCCGGCTAGCTGAGCTAAAGAGAAGTGCTTGAGCACAGCCACCCCCCCCCCCCCCCCCGACGAAATACTCTAGGGGGATAGTGGCTAGAGGCGAGTAAGGTTTTAGTGGTTAAGAGTCCCACACTGTGCCAGAAGGAGAACAAACACGCAACACAGTGACAGGCCGCCCAACAAACAATTTTAGTTGCAGACTAGCTTATACAGGCAAAAATTAACTGTATAAGCCAATTTTTGGCTGTATAAGCTAATCTGCAGCTAAAATTGTTAGTTGGGCGAGCTTTTAAAGCTTTCCTTACTATAAAAAAAAAACAAACACACACACACACACACACACACACACACACACACACACACACACACACACACACACACACACACACACACACACACACACACACACACACACACACACACACACACACACACACACACACACACGCGCATTGGTCATTTGAGGAGTTAGGTACACGAAAAATTTCAGCGTGGGTGGATTTTAAAACAGAAACTCTGAACTCGGAACATTTTCTGGTTCCACAGAACCACACTAGACGATTATTATTGTTGAAATTAATATTTTATATGAATTATTATTGTTTAATAATTAATTAATATGTTATTATTGGTAAAAAAAATATATCACAAACACATTTTTCAACAATTAAAATGTTACTAAACAATTTAGGAGTCCCTGAAGAAGGTCCCAAACGGACCGAAACGTTGGGCCAAAAAAAATAGCAGTATTTTGATTTAGTCGAGACAAAAATTAGCATTCCTTGCACTGTTTACATTCTTTTTTATTCACTCAATTGAAGTGTTTTGTTGTTTCATACGTGAAGTTTACGATTTTCAGAGTTGAGAGGAAATGCTGTACAGTACTTTCCCGTTTTTGTCAGCCCCATCTGAAATTTTAGGCTGACAAAAACGGGAAGCTGACAAAATCGAGAGTTTGTTATTTTTTTGCGTAGACTACGTCTTACGCACTGGGTACTGGGGGTAAATCGAAAATCTAAAATTGCAAGCGTCACGAAAATGTGTAAGGTTTTAAACGCTTATACCTTTGTCAATTATAGATGAAATTAAAATCCAAATACACCAATCGATAGAAAGTAACTCTCATAATCTGTTACAATAAATGTTTTTTTCAATTATCATAAAAAGTGATGATTTTTGCACTGTTTTCATGAAATAAACATTCTCCCCAAACCCAGTCGTCATAATCGAGCACCATTTTGTTGCACATCGTGCTACTAGAATATGAAAAGTTATAAAACAGCGATGCTTTTGTGCCTCAACACATTTTTGCTTCGGTCGGCGGGAACTTCACGTTTGCTGCAGTGCACAGTGGTCCAGAATGCAGATTTAGGTGGAATGATATATTTTGAGCATGAAATTGAAACTTTAGACTAAAAGTCTCTTCTACAAAGTTGTTCCTTATAGTTAGGCCCTCATTTTTATGACAATGAATCCTAGGGTGGTTCCTATTATCATTAAAATCAAAAATCTAACTTTTTTGTTTGAATAAATTAAGGTATACATTTCTCGGCAAAGTTATAGCTGAGCTAATTTCAAGCAACTTTATTGAAGATAACTTTTTTGTATCTCTTGAATTGGCCGATTTAGAGCTATTTTCTTGAATTCAGTTAGGGTGGCTCTTGAAAAAACAGTTTTTTTGCTCTAGTTTTCTTATTTCAAATTTCTCAGCAAAGGTGTCTTGAGATAACTTTTAGATCTTAAGAAGGTGCAAGTTTTTGCTGCACAAAGCTTGTCAATATCTTTCACCGATCAAGAGTTATTGCCGTTTTTATGCTAAAAATATGCACGTTTTAAATGTTAATATCTCTGGTTGGGGCAAACAAAAAAAAAGTTTTTTTACGGCATTTGAAAGGGCGTATGTAATTCTCAATGTTATGACAAAATTGGAGGTATGTTATTTTTTAAACTCGTATAAAATCAATTTGAATTTAGTCATATTTTTTATTATATTTGGGTATATCTTTTTTATTAGAAGAGATACAGGCAACAAATTCAGGTATAAAACATTCGTCTAAAAGAGTTTTAAAATTCTCTGGAAGATAACTTTCATGAGAAATTTCAAAAAAAAAAGTTATTTGCAAAAAATGGATTTCATAGGACCACTCTAATGACAAATTTATATAAAATGTGCTAGTACATTTGTTTCAATATTTGGACATTTAGTGTCTTCGAAGAAGTTTTTGTTCTTAAAAATTCCCTTCTTTTGGTGTTTACAAACGTCAGGGTGGTCCTCAAATTAGGGAATTTTTAAAACAAACTTTTGGGTTTTACAAAATAAAAACATGTGATGTTTGAAAAAGTTGTAGCTAAATTAATTGCAAGCAACTATGTCGAAGAAAAAAAAATTCTATCTCTTAACGTTCTCATTTTAGAGTATTTTTTCGGAGTTGACTTAGGGTGTTCCTGGAAAAAATAGTTTTTTAGCAATAACTTTTTTATTTGAAATTTCTCATGAAAGTTATCTTCTAGAGAATTTTTAAACTCTTTTAGACGAATGTTTTATACCTTAATTTGTTGCCGGTATCTCTTCTAATAAAAAAGATATACCCAAATATAATAAAAAATATGACTAAATTCAAATTGATTTTATACAAGTTTAAAAAATAACATACCTCCAATTTTGTCATAATATTGAGAATTACATACGCCCTTTCAAATGCCGTAAAAAAACTTTTTTTTTGTTTGCCCCAACCAGAGATATTAACATTTAAAAAGTGCATATTTTTAGCATAAAAACGGCAATAACTCTTGATCGGCGAAAGATATTGACAAGCTTTGTGCAGCAAAAACTTGCACCTTCTTAAGATCTAAAAGTTATCTCAAGACACCTTTGCTGAGCAATTTGAAATAAGAAAACTAGAGCAAAAAAACTGTTTTTTCAAGAGCCACCCTAACTCAATTTAAGAAAATAGCTCTAAATCGGCCAATTTAAGAGATACAAAAAAGTTATCTTGAATAAAGTTGCTTGAAATTAGCTCAGCTATAACTTTGCTCAAGAATGTATACCTTAATTTATTCAAACAAAAAAGTTAGATTTTTGATTTTAATGATAATAGGAACCACCCTAGAATTCATTGTCATAAAAATGAGGGCCTAACTATAAGGAACAACTTTGTAGAAGAGACTTTAAGTCTAAAGTTTCAGTTTCAGGCTCAAAATATATCATTCCACCTAAATCTACATTCTGGACCACTGTGCAGTGCAGTACACAAAAAGTTCAAATTTCATGAGTGATGTCACAACCGTCCAAGATTTGAGCCCTAGAAATCTTGAAGTCATTGTGGGATGCTGCAATGAATCACCTGGAGAATGCCTTACTCATATCTGTATTTTAGAAACGGAATGTAATAGAATATACATTCGCATTCTTACGAGGTCCTGAATTTAACCAAGTTTTACTAAGTATGACATCCAAAATATGTACATAGGACCGAAATCATAGGTTACTTCTACTGTATTTTAAATCAATATCTAGAAAAATGCACGAGCATTTCACTACACAGCTTAACGTAGTCTACGTCGAGTGTACCCCATTAGGCATAAATACGTTAGGCATACGGACGTTAGGCATACGGACGTTAGGCATACGGACGTTAGGCATACGGACGTTAGGCATACGGACGTTAGGCATAATGGACGTTAGGCATAAAGTCATTAGGCATAATGGACGTTAGGCATAATATACGTTAGGCATAATGGACGTTAGGCATAATGGACGTTAGGCATAAAATACCTTGCTGCTGTGCAACTCTAGAAACCTGCTCAACCTGTAAACCTGTAAACAATGCTTAAATTAGGCTTAGCGTTGAATAAAAAATGATACAAGTTAAACAAACATAGTTTATTTAATAAACACAGTTTGGAATTCATTATTTATCATATCATAAGTGACGTATCTACATATTTACTTAGATCCATGATTAGTAGCGATAGTGGTTAAGTAATCTTACAATGAAAACTCAGCTTAGTTTTGAACTATATATTGAAATCAATCGCATCTAGGAATAAAAAAATCACACATTTGTTGTAATATATTCTTACACACATATTGCAAAAGTCAAAGAAGAAAGGTTTTCCTCAAAGAACAGCTCATGAAATAAAGAATAGTGAATTCTGTGATTTTTCATTCAATAACAAAAAAACAGTCAAGGTTGAATAAAATATGATGCCAAAGAACAGCTCATGTAATCAAGAATGGTTAATTCTGTGGTTTTTCATTCAATAACGAAAAAACATACCTGCTGCTTCCAGGATTTCCTGCCATACTTTTCGATACAACGATTCTGATTTTGTTGTCATCAGAATGAAAACTAGTGGAACCGTCTGCTGATGTGAGGGAGCGATACTTCCATGAACAGTGACGAGTTGCCGAAACAAACAAAGAACTGTGGCAAACGTACCATCTGTAACCCAATACTTTGCCTGTCCAAGACGTCGTTCATGAGTTCCAAAAATTAAGGCTCTTTCATTATTGTCACCGAAGTCAGCAATCAATAGACGGTCTCCATTATCATCCTTCTGGAATTCATCCGGTAGATTATGCCTAACGTCCATTATGCCTAACGTCCTTTATGCCCAACGTCCATAATGCCTATCGTACATTATGCCTAACGTCCGTATGCCTGACGTACGTATGCCTTACGTCCGTATGCCTAACGACCGTATGCCTAACGTCGTGCACCCGTCTACGACAACCATGCGTTCGTGTCTTGTACATAACCCCACCAATTTTATTTTTCTTTAAATCAAGATTAACCATTATGTATCCACTATCAATGGACTTACTGGTAAATGTTTACTATTCTTATAACAAAGGGTACTCCAGCGGCGCCGCCGGGATGTTCCTTCGGGGGAAGTAAAGCCGTTGGTCCCCGGTTCATGAGTTGATGGGTCGATAGGAAGGGTCCAGGTGTGGGAGCTGCCTTCCTGGCGTCGGTATAATTGGTGCTCAGCACGGAAAACAAGATCGACGGAAAACAAATTAAGGAAAAAAAGGGTACTCCAAACGTCTTGAAAAGGCAAAACTTTTCTCGTACGGTTTGATGAGCTGGTACGTACTGTTCAGTTTCTTTAAATACTGCTTGGTTTCCAGCGCTGCAACCCAGACTGGACCTTTGTATCTCAGTATCAACGTAGATACACTAGTCACTACCGCGTTGATGGCCGTCGTCGCCTTCTCGCAAGCGTATTCGACGTGGCCATGAAGCCATGCGGTCGTCGATCATCACTCCAAGGTATTTCGACACGCGCTTCGAGGTTATGGCGTGCTCCCCGAACGGTGATTTCTGTCAGCTGCACCGCTTCATTTCTAATCATTTCGATCGCCTCGGTCGCCAATATTACCTTTCTCTTTCAGCGTCTTTCCTGTTACCGTCAAGACGTCGTCGTCCGCAAAGCCAACGATCTCAACTCGTTTGGGCAGCTGCAGCGTTAGCAGGCCGTTGTACATTCCGTTCCAGAGCGTTGGACCAAGGATGGAACCTTGTGGAATTTCCACCGTGATACTAATCGATCTCTGTCTCGTAAACCAGAACACGGTTCTGGAAGTAGCTCCATAGAATCCTACACAGGTCGTCAGGAACCTTCATTCTATGCAGCTTTTCGGTGATGACCTCCTGTTGAACGCATTCTTGACGTCGATCGTTATCACGGGGTAATATCGATCTCCTCTCGGCTTCTGTTTTCGACGCCTTCTCGACTCTCTCGACCACTGTCAGAATTTCATCCATCGTTGCTCTTCCTTTTTGGAATCCAAACTGCCTCTCCGACAATCCGTGCTCTCCAAGAGCTTTCCGAGTGCATCCAGCAGGCACTGCTACGAGTTCCTCGTTGGTGACTTCGTCGTTATCTTACTCTCCGTCTCCGTACGGTGTAGGTGACCAGGTCGTTGAATCGTGCTTCGGGAAAAGTCCTTCCGATGACTTTCAGGTTCTCTGGGTACATTTCAGCGGGCATCGCTTGACGTCTGATCTTCGCCATCACCACACGGTATGAGTCGTCCCAGAGATTGGCAACAGCGTCTCGACACAGCTCATGGAAACAGTTTGACTTGCTCTGCTCTATCCCTGGTCGCTCGGAACATTCCTCTACGTTCTGGTTTCTGGCTCTGAGATAACTGGCGCGGAGGGTGCTAATTGCCTTGTTCCACTTCCTCCGTAAGCTGGACGGCTTCTGATATTTGTTTCCAGTTTCTTCGGCATGGTCGTGTCACATGCTCTCACTAAAGTTTCTGTCAACTCGTCTTATACTTCAGGCCGCTAGTTCTCGTCCTCCGTACAGCCACAGAATTCCGATGGCCGATGCCATATCGGATTGCTTGATGGTCACTATATTTTTCGCACACTCTTCAATTCATGTTTGCCACTATCAACGGACTGCAGAAAATGATGTCGTTGATGGATTCCCGAAAAGTGCGGGTGGTACCTTCATAGGACAGCCTAATTTCCAGCTTTGCCAGAGCTTCCAGCAGAATGTGCCCTCTTGCGTTGGTATATCTGCCACCGACAAACCGACATGACACTTAATTCTGACTTATGTCCGAATATCGTGAACGGCCGATTTAAATATGCAGTGATCCAAACTGTCAAAACCATAGGATTTTTTGATCAAGATAAAAATAATTTGTCCACAATAGATCAGACACGAACCAATTCATAACTTTTGCATGCGGGTTCATGGCTTAGTGAAATATTTCCCGCGAACACGGAACCAGATGTCAGTAGTGTGCTTTGATCAGAAATTTTATTGTTTTTGCTTTGGTCATTCATGTCGGTTTGTCGGTGTATCTGCTTCCCCACTCCACTGTCCAAGCATTGAAGTCTCCTCCGATGACGTCCGATCAGCTCTTCGGTAAGTCTATCCAGCCTCTCATGGAACTGCTCTATCGTCCATCTGGGGGGGGGGACACGAAGAATCTCGGAGTTGAAAGACTCAACGGTGTCATCCAGATCTTGATCTCTATCCAAAAAATGCCAATCAATCGTGGAGAGAATTTGATTAAGTAAGTCATAATCAGCGCGATGGAAATCGAACCGTGGGTTTTCGTTAGGCTACTCAAATCTAACGGGTAAAGCAATTGTTCGAGCCGTGGGCTCTGTATTTGCCGGGATTCGGAGGTTTTTCTTCCCGTTCGTACCGCGAACGGCGCACAGAAACCAGAGGAGCACTTTAGCACCCGAAAAGTATTGCTGCTACTCCACCTTCCCAGTAGAAGATGTGAGTTAGCCAGTCAGTCACTTTCCACTAACGTTGGAGTCCGCGATTTTCACGTTAATTACGCACGGACACACGATTGATCAAAACCTGATCACACTGACGCGATAACATCGATTTCGGACCACAAGCAAAATTTCGATTTCCACTTCACTTTCCTTTAATTTATTGCAACCGACGGATGGTTGACGATCGAGGAATAGAAATTGAAGAACACCGACAATAGATGTGGTTGCGCACGCTTGGGGTATCTATTTGCTACTGATTTACAATGTGTGTACAATTCGTTTTGTTTGGTCAAGTGCAATAATTGACCATTGGAATGAGATTATTCTCTCTCGTGAGAATTGGCGATCATCTTCATTAGACTGGTTCACATTTATGGAGTTGTTAGTTTTGCATTGATTTAGATCAGATATGGAGTGGAAACTGAATTATCAAATGTATGCTCTCCGCATGTGCGCATCGCAAGCAGCACATCATGCTTCACCAAACATCGTGTTCATGAACACCATTTATCGATACGTTTGAAACGATGCTGGCGGTAGCGCATGTGCAGTAAAAATAAATGTATGTAATTCATGACCAACAGAATGAAGAAATGAATAACACCGGTATGAGAAATGACTTTTATCTCTCCACAGTAGGCACAGTAGTAGGCTTTTGAAAAAGTTTAATGAATAACTCTTGAATGCATTGGAGCAGAGTGTCAGTACATGTTCCTGATAGCTCAGATGGATGGGCGATGGTATATTAATAAACAAGTCACGAGTTCAATGCTGTGTAATTTAGAGGTTTTTTTATGTTTTCGATCAACTTATTTTGAATACAAGTCATCTAATATTAATAAAAAATCAATTGTTTTTAAAACACAACTGCATCTGTTTTATATTTTAGATTCGGAATTCATACAGATATTTTGAACATTTTAATCATTGGTTCATTGTGATAAGAACCCATTTTAGTGAAAGTGGTTTATTATGTTGATGAAACTATCCGAGGTTGGACCGCTGATACACATCACGTTTCGATCTTCTACACAAGCGAAGTCACGCGCTAGGCGGCTGCATTGATTGGACTTATTCTATAATTACAATTATCTTTTGGCTAACAAACGTCTTCTAGACAAGAAAAATAATTACTAAAAGTTTTGATACATAATAAATCAATATCCAGCACTATTATTCTGAATTTTCATTGATTTTTGTTGATTGAGTCGATCGAAAGCTTCATCTTAGTCAATGAATATCATAAATTAGGATGATACGAAGCGTAATAATACGATACGCCCATAATCTTGAATCCTGAGTTGCGTTATAAATTCAATTCACAATAAATTTGTACATGACACATCACCAATTGTCACACAGTGGGGGAAACAGCCCTATTGTTGCGGTACGATAGCAGCGTTGGAAGCCTATTGTTGTGTATTGGAGGGCTGTTTCCCCTACCAGATCCCGGTTATCAGGACCTTCACTAAGATGGTGTGCAACAAGTTAGCAGGAAAAGTAGCAGTGTTCCAGATATTGTAGAATAATTGATGCAATATTTGCGTGGATAGAATTCTTGGACATTTGGTCACCCAGAAATATTGAAAACTTTGAAGAGGACTTTATGAAGATATTTTAACATCTTTTGAATTATTGCTGACCCACCTGCTGTCTTCTTAGAATAATTGAGAAACATTATTTGAATTGTTTAATAGTTCAAGATCTTTAGAAAAGTACCAAGTCAACACGCATTCTTAAAAAAAAAGATAAAAGAAAAAGAGATAAAAGAGATCTTTGATGAAGGTGTTTGGATTTGTTTTTAAGATACTTGCTCTCGTTAGAGAATATTTGAGAGACGTGATTTTATTCCGAGAAGGCTACGAATTGTATTGTTTGGCACGGAGAACTTCAGGGATTTTTAAATAAGTTCGGAAGATTTCTTGAAACTTCGGAAATATTCATGAAACTCAAAATTCTAATTTCATGCAGTTTTGTCTTGCAATAATTAGTGATGCGGTGTTGGGTTATTTTTTTTTATTTTTCATTGTTCTCAGTTTTTCTTGTTGCATTATAATTATTAGATGGAAAATTGAAGAAATCTTCATGTCCACGCTATCAATTGACAATTGAGGTGTTTTTACGAGTTTTTCCTTGGACTGTACTTTTGCTGATGTGAGTTTCAATACGTGAAAATTGGAGATGCATAAGATTCTCAAGTGTGAGTTTCGGCTTGTAATTTTGTGCACAAGTTTATTCTTTCAGCTCAATAAATGAGATTTTGAGAATGATTTTCCAAACACTTATTATCAAAGATATGAAGTCTCAGACGAGTCGGCTTTGAAGTCAAGATGGCTAGCAAGCCTAATAGCAAATGAAAGAAATTCAAAGAACTATTCCCATATGTTATTTGCCTAAACTGTCAAGAAGCGACCTTTCTTGGCATGGTTATCCTGGTATCCTGGACCCTGCCAATTTCACCAACGATTGTGGACACCTGTTGGCCAATTGAACTAGCGTTTGCTGGATTGTTTATGGGGTTGATAAATAACTGCCACCTTCGCCAGCCAAAACCGTCAACAATGACACAGCCCGCACCGCATGTTTTCGGTCACACGCAATAGTAGCGTAGATCAACGCCTGTAGTGCTTCCAAACTCTCGCCTACACTCACAAGATGAAATAACGCACACTACTGCGCCACTGAAAAGGGTAATTTTTTATTAATTGTATGCTGAATGTTTCTTGTTTCCACGTAGTCTCTCTGAATACTCAGTAATATTCTGGCCTTCTGACATAGTTCAGGGCTTTCAATGTCAGTTACTCAGAAGGACACAAGAACTGAAAAAAAATAGTAAGATATTGAGATTCGAACTTCAACCTTTCTGATCGCTAAGTCGCAGCATTATCGCAGCGAGCCATATACATCTGTAGAAAATTTATTGCAAGCATGCATTACAATCAACAAACTTTTCAACGTCTATGATTGCTGAGTGTTCACGCAGTATTCACTCCATAGTAGCCATGGTTACAATACCAGACCATATTCTGTACTAGCTTGTGAAAAGAAAATGAATTGAGTCAAGGCTGCCAGTTAGGCGATGAAAACGATGATTTTGGGTGTAATTATTTTTGCTCCGATGATCGGATTTCTTCTTCATTTATCTCACTGAGGAGACATAAGATTCTCCGAAAATACATGGCAAAGGGTTCATTTGGAATCTGGTTTGGCGATGATCAAGTATCAAGGCGCTAACTTTTACCGTTGTAGAGATCGGAAAATGATAATCGAAAGATACCCGAAAACCTAGTACAAAGTCCAGTGGAATTCTTCTTATTCATAGTTCTCACAAAATACACAATAAATCCTTTGAAAATAAATTCCAAAATGTTGGTTTAGGATCTGACTAAGAGGTCAGAAAGTACCAAAGTGCTAACTTTAAACGTTTTAGAGAACGGAAGCCGAGAACCGAAAGACTCCCGAAAATCGGTTTTCGTGCTCCTGTGGAATCTTAAGGATTTAGTTTTAGTTTTATACTTATGATTAGGATTAGGTATTTACAATATTTACAAACATAGTTTTTATTATAATCAGTAGGTACTGATCAGCAATAGTAACAGCTACATCGAGAGCAGGATGCGCAGGGTCAACTTTTTCAAATGCTTCCATCGCTTCAGATTCTAAGCAGTTAGGTAGAACAGCATCAGATCAAGTCCACAGGGTTGATTTGTGGCAATTGAAAAAAAAAGCGACATTCAAAGCACAATCCGAGGAAGAGAAAAGCGATGATCTGGAGTCAACAGTTAGTCCTCTATCCTCGGATAGAATCCAATTGATATTTGGGTGATTATAACCACCGAACTGGAGTGCAAAATCTTGAGTTTTATGGTTCGATAAAACAGAGCTTATAGATTCAAAATAAAGCTGGATGAGAGACAAATCATCTTTACGATCAGGTGGCAAATATATTGCACCGATGCTCACTGAAAATGCTTCCAATTTAGTTCGTACCCATAGCTGTTCCAGAGCATCACTCACTGGAATCGGCGTCACACAACAGCATAACTTCAACCGCTCTCAAAACTCCTCCGCCGCGTAGCTTCCGACTGTTCAGTGGATTGCGATCAGTCCGAAAGGCTGTGTAAACACCTCCAAACAGCAAGGGTGATAAGATGCAAGAATCAAGCCACGTCTTTGTGAAAACCATAACATCACACTCCGAATCTGCTACTGCGAGAACGAAAGCGTCGCTCTAATAAAAATAACCATTAAAGAGAGCCTAACGACGTGTTCGGGTTATCATCTAAACCATTTGAGGGATAGTTTACCCATCGAAGTTCCCATACCCATCGAAGTTCGAAGATCACGCAACAGTGCTGGAAGTTAATGCATTTTCAGGCTAGAAAGAGGACATTGACTGATCACACTTGCCTGCGATAGGGGATCGGAAGACCCCCTCTCCAGACTCTGAACGCTGGCTAGAAGTGCTCGACTGTCACGAAAGGATCGGGGGCTTCCGTATTGCTGTCTTAGAAGGTGCGTCCCGGAGTGATGGCATCACTGCTGATCACAGCGCTTCTCCAAATAACACATAAGTAGAGTAAAATATGACACACAACACAAATCAACCTATGATAATGACAATCAGCCGGGAGGCATTATGAATCACAAAGTTACTTGTTACAAACCGTTGCGTTGAATGGTTCAATACCCAATTGGGGTAACTATTCTCCGGGTCTCCACCAGCTGAATATGGCAACGGACACCGTGCTGCCAATCTGCTGAATATGTGATACAAATCATCAAAAGAAGCTGACCGCACATTCATTCGCCCTTTGTTCGGACCAATCTCCCCCCGATGTGATTCCGAAGCCATCCATATCGAGTCCACCAACGCAATGGCCGGCGGTGCGGCCTTTTGTTGCCGTGGTGAGCAATGTGTCAATTAAGGTTATATTTAACCACGAAAAGCCAACAAGATATCGATATCATTCATCATTCTTTTTTTTTTATCTTCAATGTGTCCGTCTCTTTTTGAGTGCGTTGTCGTTCGTTGTCCAATCGAGGCGTGAGGATTTGTGTCTGTTGCTCCATCTGTTGCCTTTTCATGGTGAAGTTTATATGGCCATTGTGTTGTGTGTCGTTTGTTTTTTTTTGCGTCTGTCATTCCAGCAGAATCGACTTAATAAAAATAGAAGTCAATGAGAATTTGATCAAAAATTCAATAATTCAAAAATAGGAGCAGCATTCTGGCGATGGAAAATCGATTTACATAAACTGGGTTTTCCACAGCAGTAGTTTTCACCAGTTCCAATGTCAGTCAGTCAGGATTCGAATGCTGCCAATCGACGAGTGACATCCGTCATCTCTCACTCCGGTATTGAGATGGCTTTGTAGGAGCGAAAAGCAAAGGACAGCATCACTGGAAAGTTTTTTCGCCATTTCGCTATCTCTGTTCGCTAGTCGGTGAGTGCAGTCGCATCCAATGACAGAGCCTTCAACAGGTTCGTTTTTCTATGTATTTGTGTGTATGTGTGTGTGTGTTTACCATTGTCATCCGGACCGTGCGGGGGTTGGCTAGTGTCTCTTCATTTCCACTTTAAATAATTACACACGAACCAACATTGCCGCTGACGTAGGTACCAAGGTTGGAGTAATGCGGGTGAGAGTACCGGAAATAAGGTGGAAAACGGGGAAAATGGAAGCATGAGTGGGGGCGAGCAATGTGGGTAGCAATCCATTTTCATCAATTCCTGTGGGAGTATGGGTGGCGAACGAACGAAGGGACAGCAATAATGAGTGCGGAATTGTTTTGACTCAGTTCGGATTATGGTTCGTTGATGTTGAGTTTTTTTTTTGTTCTTTGAGTAGACGAGTTCTTTTTCTTCCGTTCGTTCTACTCCATTGGAAAATTGAAATGAAATAATAAAGTGTAGTTGACAAACCGGGTAAGGTAATGTGACAAGGGACAAGGCTGGGTTTTCCGGTTCAGGTTGTCGTTCGAAATGATGGGAAGAAGGAGAAGGGGATTCAATGGATGGATGTAAGGACGCCGTTCAAGGAAGGCTGGGAAGGGTGTATTTTAATTTTGCTTTTACATTTAATGAACCTCTCGGAAACTTTGAACACCGAGTGGGTGACGGTTTCTTAATGGAATAATTATGGAGAAGTAGATTTGTTGGAATTGAATTAATTAAGACAAACTGAACGGACCTAGAAAAAAAAATTACAAAACCTCCGGCGAGGCAGCTGGCGAGTCAGGTCAAAGTCAAACAGAACGGAGACCCTATTGAAGAGTCTCTCTAAACCACCGATTGCACCGAACATGCTATAATTAGTTCGCTGTTTGGACAGGCGCAGCATTGAACTATTCTGTAGCGCTCGAGATTGAACATTGATGTCAACTTGCTTAAGGAAATTAGGGCAATCTGTGCTTCCTTGCAAAATATCCGCAATAAGCAATGCCCATGATGTATCTCTTCGGACCGACAGGGGCTCCAGATGAATCAGTTGCAAACGACCAGCTTCATGACATTGTTCGTTGACAAACTTCCAAAACTGCTTGGGACGTGACTTAAGCTTCCTCTGCAATCCACGTCGATACTGAAGAAAGCACCGTTTCGCAACTCGTTTGTATTCGTGATTGATCCTGACATAGTCACGTTGAAGGGATAGTGTGCGGTGCTTGGTGAATTTCCTAAGAGCGGCTCATTTTCTGGATTTCAGTCGACGAAATTCGTTCAAATGCCATAGTGGATGTGTCGTATGATGATGAATCTTTTCCGGAACGTGTCTGTCAATGACATTGGAAATAGTTTGAGCGGCGGACTCAATGTCAACGGTGTCCAATAAGTTGTCCCAATCTAAACTGGAGAGTAACCCGGCGATACTACCATGGTCGGCGTTGCGAAATTCGTAGGTAACGGCACTTAACGTCACCGGTAGCGGCGGGTGGTGCCGATCCAGTCTCACCAGAGGAGTGGGTGCGAATTTAGCATAAGAAAGGAGCTTTGACCTGGGAACTTACAAAACAACCCAAGTAACCAAAAGTTTCACATTCAACGATTAAATTCACTTCCAAGATCCATAAAGTTCAAATAGAGTTCCGACAGAACTTTCACGTTTCTTAAAGTTCAAATTAAGTTCCGACAGAACTTTCAAGTTCCATAAAATTCAAATAAAGTTCCGACAGAACTTTCTTCCCAAGCAACCAAAAGTTCCACATTCAATGATTAAACTCACTTTCAAGTTCAATAAAGTTCAGATGAAGTTCCATAAAGTTCGAATAAAGTTCCAACAGAATTTTCAAGTTTCATAAAGTTCAAATAAAGTTCCGATAGAACATTCTTCACAAGCAACTAAAAGTACCACATTCAATGATTAAACTCACTTCCAAGTTCCATAAAGTTCAAATAAAGTTCGGACAGAACCTTAAAGTTCCATAAATTTCGCTAAAAGTTCTGACAGAACTTTCAAGTCCCAAAAAGTTTAAATAAAGTTCCGACAGAACTTTCAAGTTTCATAAACTTTAAATAAAGTTCCGACAACTTTCAAATTCCATAAAGTTCAAATAAAGTTTCGGCAAAACATAGTAGTTCCATAAAGTTCAAATAAAGTTCCGACAGAACTTTCCAGTTCCATAAAGTTCTGTCAGAACTTTCAGTTTCCATAAAATTCAAATAAAGTTCCGACAGAACTTTCTTGCCAAGCAACCAAAAGTTCCGCATTCAACTATAAAGCTTATTTCCAAGTTCCATAAAGTTCAAATAAGGTTCCGACAGAACTTTCTTCCCAGCAACCAACAGTTCTACATTCAATGATTAAACTCACTGCCAAGTTCCATAAAGTTCATATAAAGCTCCGACAGAACCTTCAAGTTCCATAAAGTTCAAATAAGGTTCCGACAGAACTTTCTTCCCAAGGAACCAAAAGTTCCACATTCAACTAACTTCCAAGTTCCATTAAGTACGAATAAACTTCTGACAGAACTTTAAAGTTCCATAAAGCTCCGACAGAACTTTCAAGTTCCATAATGTTCAAATAAAGTTCCGACAAAACTTACAAGTTCCATAAAGTTCAAATAAAATTCCGACAGAACTTTCAAGTTCCATAAAGTTTAAATAAGGTTTCGACAGTACATTCTTTACAAGGAACCAAAAGTTCCACATTCAATGATTAAACTTACATCCAAGTTCCATAAAGTTCGAATAAAGTTCTGACAGAACTTTAAAGTTCCATAAAGTTCCGACAGAACTTTCAAGTTCTATTATGTTCAATTAAAGTTCCGACACAACCTTCAAGTTCCATAAAGTTCGAATAAAGTTTTGACAGAACTTTCAAGTTCCATAAAGTTCAAATAAGGTTCCGACAGAACTTTCTTCCCAAGGAATCAAAAGTTCCACATTCAATGATTAAACTCACGTCCAAGTTCCATAAAGTTCGAATAAAGTTCTGACAGTAAGTTCCATAAAGTTCCGACAGAACTTTCAAGTTCCATAATGTTCAAATAAAGTTCCGACACAACCTTCAAGTTCCATAAAGTTCGAATAAAGTTCTGACAGAACTTTCAAGTTCCATAAATTTCAAATAAGGTTCCAACAGAACTTTCAAGTTCCATAAAGTCCCGACAGAACTTTCAGGTTCCATAAAATTCAAATAAAGTTCCGACAGAACTTTCTTGCCAAGCAAACAAAAGTTCCGCATTCAACTATAAAGCTTACTTCCAAGTTCCATAAAGTTCAAATAAAGTTCCAACAGAACCTTCAATTCCATAAAGTTCAAATAAAGTTCCGACAGAGCTTTCAAGTTCCATAAAGTTCAAATAAAATTCCGGCAGAACTTTCAAGTTCCATCAAATTTAAATAAAGTTCCAACAGAACTTTCTTCCAAGCAATCAAAAGTTCCACATTCACCGATAAAACTCACTTCCAAGTTCCATAAAGTTCCAACAGAACTTTCAAGTTCCATTAAGTTCGAATAAAGTTCTGACAGCATTTTCAAGTTCCATAAAGTTCCGACAGAACTTTCAAGTTTCATAATGTTCAAATAAAGTTCCGGAACAACCTTCAAGTTCCATAAAGTTCGAATAAAGTTCAGACAGAACTTTCAAGTTCCATAAAGTTCAAATAAGGTTCCGATAGAACTTTCTTCCGAAGGATCCAAAAGTTCCACATTCAATTATTAAACTCACTTCCAAGTTCCATAAAGTTCGAATAAAGTTCTGACCAAACTTTAAAGTTCCATAAAGTTCCGACAGAACTTTCAAGTTCCATAATGTTCAAATAAAGTTCCGACACAACCTTCAAGTTCCATAAAGTTCAAATAAAGTTCCGACAGAACTTTCAAGTTCCTTAAAGTTCCGACAGAACTTTCAAGTTCCATTAAGTTCGAATAAAATTCTGACAGCATTTTCAAGTTCCATAAAGTTCCGACAGAACTTTCAAGTTTCATAATGTTCAAATAAAGTTCCGAAACAACCTTCAAGTTCCATAAAGTTCGAATAAAGTTCAGACAGAACTTTCAAGTTCCATAAAGTTCAAATAAGGTTCCGATAGAACTTTCTTCCGAAGGAACCAAAAGTTCCACATTCAATTATTAAACTCACTTCCAAGTTCCATAAAGTTCGAATAAAGTTCTGACCAAACTTTAAAGTTCCATAAAGTTCCGACAGAACTTTCAAGTTCCATAATGTTCAAATAAAGTTCCGACACAACCTTCAAGTTCCATAAAGTTCAAATAAAGTTCCGACAGAACTTTCAAGTTCCATAAAGTTCCGACAGAACTTTCAAGTTCCATTAAGTTCGAATAAAGTTCTGACAGCATTTTCAAGATCCATAAAGTTCCGACAGAACTTTCAAGTTTCATTATGTTCAAATAAAGTTCCGAAACAACCTTCAAGTTCCATAAAGTTCGAATAAAGTTCAGACAGAACTTTCAAGTTCCATAAAGTTCAAATAAGGTTCCGATAGAACTTTCTTCCGAAGGAACCAAAAGTTCCACATTCAATTATTAAACTCACTTCCAAGTTCCATAAAGTTCGAATAAAGTTCTGACCAAACTTTAAAGTTCCATAAAGTTCCGACAGAACTTTCAAGTTCCATAATGTTCAAATAAAGTTCCGACACAACCTTCAAGTTCCATAAAGTTCAAATAAAGTTCCGACAGAACTTTCAAGTTCCATAAAGTTCCGACAGAACTTTCAGGTTCCATAAAATTCAAATAAAGTTCCGACAGAATTTATTTGCCAAGCAAACAAAAGTTCCGCATTCAACTATAAAGCTTACTTCCAAGTTCCATAAAGTTCAAATAAAGTTCCAACAGAACCTTCAATTCCATAAAGTTCAAATAAAGTTCCGACAGAGCTTTCAAGTTCCATAAAGTTCAAATAAAATTCCGGCAGAACTTTCAAGTTCCATCAAATTTAAATAAAGTTCCAACAGAACTTTCTTCCAAGCAATCAAAAGTTCCACATTCACCGATAAAACTCACTTCCAAGTTCCATAAAGTTCCAACAGAACTTTCAAGTTCCATTAAGTTCGAATAAAGTTCTGACAGCATTTTCAAGTTCCATAAAGTTCCGACAGAACTTTCAAGTTTCATAATGTTCAAATAAAGTTCCGAAACAACCTTCAAGTTCCATAAAGTTCGAATAAAGTTCAGACAGAACTTTCAAGTTCCATAAAGTTCAAATAAGGTTCCGATAGAACTTTCTTCCGAAGGAACCAAAAGTTCCACATTCAATTATTAAACTCACTTCCAAGTTCCATAAAGTTCGAATAAAGTTCTGACCAAACTTTAAAGTTCCATAAAGTTCCGACAGAACTTTCAAGTTCCATAATGTTCAAATAAAGTTCCGACACAACCTTCAAGTTCCATAAAGTTCAAATAAAGTTCCGACAGAACTTTCAAGTTCCATAAAGTTCCGACAGAACTTTCAAGTTCCATAAAGTTCCGACAGAACTTTCAAGTTCCATTAAGTTCGAATAAAGTTCTGACAGCATTTTCAAGATCCATAAAGTTCCGACAGAACTTTCAAGTTTCATTATGTTCAAATAAAGTTCCGAAACAACCTTCAAGTTCCATAAAGTTCGAATAAAGTTCAGACAGAACTTTCAAGTTCCATAAAGTTCAAATAAGGTTCCGATAGAACTTTCTTCCGAAGGAACCAAAAGTTCCACATTCAATTATTAAACTCACTTCCAAGTTCCATAAAGTTCGAATAAAGTTCTGACCAAACTTTAAAGTTCCATAAAGTTCCGACAGAACTTTCAAGTTCCATAATGTTCAAATAAAGTTCCGACACAACCTTCAAGTTCCATAAAGTTCAAATAAAGTTCCGACAGAACTTTCAAGTTCCATAAAGTTCCGACAGAACTTTCAGGTTCCATAAAATTCAAATAAAGTTCCGACAGAATTTATTTGCCAAGCAAACAAAAGTTCCGCATTCAACTATAAAGCTTACTTCCAAGTTCCATAAAGTTCAAATAAAGTTCCAACAGAACCTTCAATTCCATAAAGTTCAAATAAAGTTCCGACAGAGCTTTCAAGTTCCATAAAGTTCAAATAAAATTCCGGCAGAACTTTCAAGTTCCATCAAATTTAAATAAAGTTCCAACAGAACTTTCTTCCAAGCAATCAAAAGTTCCACATTCACCGATAAAACTCACTTCCAAGTTCCATAAAGTTCCAACAGAACTTTCAAGTTCCATTAAGTTCGAATAAAGTTCTGACAGCATTTTCAAGTTCCATAAAGTTCCGACAGAACTTTCAAGTTTCATAATGTTCAAATAAAGTTCCGAAACAACCTTCAAGTTCCATAAAGTTCGAATAAAGTTCAGACAGAACTTTCAAGTTCCATAAAGTTCAAATAAGGTTCCGATAGAACTTTCTTCCGAAGGAACCAAAAGTTCCACATTCAATTATTAAACTCACTTCCAAGTTCCATAAAGTTCGAATAAAGTTCTGACCAAACTTTAAAGTTCCATAAAGTTCCGACAGAACTTTCAAGTTCCATAATGTTCAAATAAAGTTCCGACACAACCTTCAAGTTCCATAAAGTTCAAATAAAGTTCCGACAGAACTTTCAAGTTCCATAAAGTTCCGACAGAACTTTCAGGTTCCATAAAATTCAAATAAAGTTCCGACAGAATTTATTTGCCAAGCAAACAAAAGTTCCGCATTCAACTATAAAGCTTACTTCCATGTTCCATAAAGTTCAAATAAAGTTCTGACAGAACCTTCAATTCCATAAAGTTCCGACAGAACTTTCAAGATCCATAAAGTTCAAATAAAGTTCCGACAGAACTTTCAAGTTCCATAAAATTCAAATGAAGTTCCGGCAGAACTTTCTTCGCAAGCAACTTAAAGTTCCACATTCAATGATAAAACTCACTTCATTTTATGGAACTAAGTTCAAATAAAATTCCAACACAACATTCTGGCTACTTTAAAAGCTGTAGAAAGCACACGAGGAACTTCAGGCTCCAAGAAGTTCCGATGCGTCCTCCTAGCAACTTTCCAATAGCATCCCTAAGAACTTCTTAGGAACTTCAGGCAAGGCTGAAAACATGGCCACATCAAAGTTCCGAACAAGTTCTAGCGGAACTTTTTAGCAACTTTAAAGTATTTTCAAAATTCCCTGCGGAACTTCTTGGCAACTTAAAAGTTTCTTAAAAGCGATCTACGAACGTTAACCACTGCGCCACAACTGTGTTGGAATACCATGCGGGCAAACATCAATTTAAAATTCATCAAGGTGTTGTGTTTCGTATTCAAGTCAGTCAGCTGGCACTGAAAACTCCAACAGTAGGCGGGAAAACAACTCACTGGGTTTAATTCTTCAAACCCAGTAGCTCCAATTCTACTGCTAATGCTGATAATCAATCAATACACATGAATACCTGCCTTTAGAAATAACATTCATAAAGAACTGACTTAAGAATTAACTTAAATAAAAGTGCGAACTAAATATAGAATTGGTGTAGAGGACAAAAACCATCTTTTAACTTATTTTCTAAAAGTTCCATTCAAGTTCCGCCAGACACTGCTTAGAATACTCTTCAATTATGATACCGGAACTTTCAAGTTATTATAACGACTTAAAAATGAGGCTGCTTAGAATTCAATCGACCACCTTCAACCAAGCTGCTTAAGCCACAAATAGCCTTTATCAGAGGTTACTTGGAAAAGATCCAAACTGCGGTTGTTCAGGTTAATACCATGATTGATTTGAGAAAGAGTCGCTGAGCTGTAATTGTCCAGAAGGAGCGAAGCGTTGGAATAGATGACAGAGTGATCCATATCACGATAGAGGAAGCCATTGCAAATTTTTTTTAAGTAGGATTACGTCTTTCGGCTACATATTGGGGGTGCAATTAAAAAAAATCGACCGCGTTACGAAAAGTGTTCAGGTTTTGACCACTTATAACTCTGTCAATAGCGGATGGATTTTAATTTTAAACAAACCAATCGATTGGACATTTTTCTACGAATCTAAAATGAAAACTTTATCAATTTTCAATAGGTCACTGTTGAAAATTACACGAATGACCAACTGTTGCAATGGTGTTCAAAAATACAGGGTGGCAAGTGAATTTCCATTTTTAAATTCCTGGTTTTTTCCTGGTTTTCCTGGTCAATAATTTAAAAATTTCCTGGTTTTAAAAACCATGTATTTAAAAAATAAAGTGAATCCTTGTACCATCATTCTTCGCGCAATGCGGAATTTCACATACCAAAATAGGTATAAAGGTTCTTGTGAATGCCCGTGAAATCTTTATCTGATTGTTTGCTGTAAAGAAGCTAGTAGGGAGCCACGCTACTTCGTCGTATCATGGCGCCTATTTCCTTACAAGATTAATTACGATTGACACTGAAACATTTGCGATAACCCGTAAAATGAGTGATTTTAGGGGTGTATGACGAAGAAAAGCTGAGATACGGCGGACTAGCGCGGAGCCCTATCTAATGTCTGCAATTTAGAGATCTATGAGCCCCTAAATCTTGAGGTTTCTGTTTTTGAAACTGCGATTTTTTTAACTTTATTATTGAGATTTTTAGCCAATGGGCTAGTTTATCTCAATGTGAAATTTCGAAGCGTGATATGAATGAGGACTATTTAAGGTTCAATTTACTTTGATGCATTTTCGAAAAATTCAAAAGCAGTTTTTTCGATGCATCACTTTAGATTGCAAAAAGCTCGCGTCATTCTTTTCCCTTTGCTATTTTACAGAAAATGACGCGAGCTTTTTGCAATCTGAAATGATGCGTCGAAAAAAACTGCTTCCGATTTTTTTGAAAATGCATCAAAGTAAATTGAACCTTAAACAAACCTTTGCTTCTAACAATTTTACGGATTTCCAGTTTTTTCAATTTTCCGCAAATTGTCAACGATTAAGGATCTTATTTAGTGAAATTTTGATTATAACATGATTTCAAAATTATTTGGTTAAAAGATTTCATAAACAACGCTGGTTTAATAACTCTTATTATTAAACAGACTGACTGCTGAAGTTCAAAGAAACTCCCTAAAGTTCGTAGAGCTTCCCTGAAGCGTTAAAGTCTTTCCTGAAGGGTTCATTGAAGTTTGTATTGCCTGAATTTCATGGGACTTCCCCGAAGTTCGAAGGACTTTTTTTAGAATCTTAGGACTTCCCTGAAGTTCGGAGTTTTTTGAAATTCATAGGAATTTCTTAAATATCGTAGAAGTACCACGAAGTTCGTAGAAATTCTCAGAAGTTTGTAAGAATTCCTTCAAGTTCGAAGAACTTCTCGAAGATCTGAGGACTTTCCTGAAGTTTGAAGGACTGGACTGAATATATGAGGACCCTCAATTTAGAAGAGCTTCCCTGAAGTTCATAAGGATTTAAAAATCGAAGAGTTTTCCAATAGTTTGTGGGTCTTTCCATAATTTCTTGGATATTCCCTGAAGTTTGGAGAGCTCCCATGAATTTCGTAGGACTACCTGTAGTTCAATCGACTTCTCGGAAGTTCTAGGAACTTTTTTGAGCTTGGAGAACTTTGTTAAGTTCAGAGGACTTCCCAATAGTATTGAAGACTTCTCTGAAGCATGGAAAAATCCATAAGTGTCATAGGATTATCGTTAAGTTTTAAGCAATGCCTAAATGTCGTAGAAGTTACATTAAATCTGTAGAAAATTCTGTAAAATTCGTAGTTATTCCCTGAAGATTAAAGGACTTCCCTGAAGTTCGTAAGACTTCTCTGAAATTTGTAGAACTTCTCTGAAAGTTCGGAGAGATTTCCTGACCATCGTAGGTCATCACAGTAGTTCACAGGATTTTCCTAAAACTTGTAAGACTTTCCCCAATTTTGTAGAACTTGCATGAAGTTCGAAGGCCTTATCTGAAGTTTTGAGAAACAGAACTTTTTTATTGAACATGTTGAACAGGTACTTCAAAGCAATTACGCGTCGGCACTGTTTAAGTCTGTTATCAATTAAGCACAAATCATACACGCAATTGATTCGAAAAAAAAATTAAATTAAAAATAAATGCAAAATATATTCAATGATTTCTCAGGGTAAATTTTGATCATCAATGTTTAGTTGTGTGAAAAATTTTGCTTGAACAAAATGGTTAGTTTTAACCTGATTATAAAAAGAAACTTTGACATACATACAATTTAAATCTTATTATGATTAAACAAATAAGATTATTTTCCTGGTGAACTTATGAAATTCCTGGTTTGTCCCGGTTTTTCCTGGTGAAAGTAAATTCCCGACTTTTTCCCGGTTTTCCTGGTTTTCCCGGTTCACTTGCCACCCTGAAAATATCACCGAGTGCCTGAAAAAAAAAATGATTTCCCTAACACAGTCGCCGAATATTGATACCGAGCACGTAATCCTACTTGGAAACAACTTCTTACTTTTTCCATAATATCCCCGGGAGATTGAAGTCAAAGTACACAGCCCAGAGAAACAAGGTGCGATCGCCCAGTTTAATCGACGTACACACCTGCTCTAAGCATATGCAAGCATTAGTAACCTCGCTCTAAACCTAGAATTTACAGCCACTAAAACACCTCCACCTTTAGCTTTCCGGCTATTAGCAGCATTCTTATTGCAACGGAAAACTTCGTAAGCCTCACCGCCCAACCATGTATCCGTGAGAACAATGATGTCGTAGAAAAGATCCGAGGTAGCTACGCGAAAATCGTCGACATCACATCGACATCACGTTCTGGTATCTGGTCGGATATCTCATGCTGGCAGTTGGCAGGACGGATGCATGGACATGGTGTGGTTAGTGCGGAGGCTGCAGAACCGGAAACTCAGTTAGAAGTTGAAGTGGTATCAGGTAAATGAGAGGCTGAATCGTCAATATACTTGCCAGTAATAGCTGGTTGGAAGACCCCCAACCTACATCTACACTCAGAGCCGAGACGACTATGCTGAGCGCTAGCTGAAGTAAGCGCGACTGAGGCAGAGAAATCGGGGGCTTCCACAGTACTATCCACGATGCGTGTCGGTGCTGATAGTGGTGGTCCATAAGCAGTAGAGGTAGCGTTTCGTAAGAACGGTGTGCAAATAGGTCCGTTGTCGGGCAAACAATTTCGGAAAACCCCGTTTCTCGACTCAAGCGCAGGACCGGAATGTCTGCTGGTCGCTGGCGGGAAGGGTTCGAATGCGGAGAGTGGAAAAAGGGCTTCTTCAAGGCGAGCGACAAGAGTGCGTCCCGGTATCCAGCTGGCTAGATTAAAATAAACAGATCATACAGTTTACAGTGTTCATAACGATTTCATGCTCAATTCTAATCTACTAAATTTTTAATCAACGTTTTTAAGAATTAACTTAAAAATCTTGAGCCCAAGATTGGCTATGAATCAAAATACCATGGATTAACAGTTCAACCTTGTATTTTCTTTAATATAGGAAATGTTGAGCAGAGACAGATCGACACGTGATTGAATTTCCTTAAATTAAAGAATTTAGAAATTAGTTTCTTTTTACAAATCTGACTCACTTCTATCAAAGTATTATACATATAATTTAAGAATTCCTTAACCTCCCACTGCGTTGACAAATTTTGTATTTTTGTATGAACCGTTGACACTCGCCAATGCTAAAGCTGTCCACGTGTCTTTTTTTTTTAATTTTAATGTGTATCCTAAACTAATTGTAGAATCTATCCGTAGTTGTATCAAGGAAATTTCCTACGCCAAATTCCCTTTCTATTTACCTCGAACCCCCCAGACCTTCATGAATCGACCTTCCAGGCGCATTGACAGACGCCGAATCGTCTGGGAGTTACTCGCACCCTACAGCTTCGAAAGCCCTTCTCAACCGCACCCCAGGTCACATCGCCGTGCTGGACTCCACTGCTCACGCCGATCTAAAAAAAAAACATTCCAAAGGAATGCCGATCGCATTCCAAAGTGACAGATTTAAACACCTCGCACGCAGCTGGAGCATTTCTTCAATTTCTTACCCCGCTGGATCGGACAGAGGATGGAACAAAAAAAAAAACACACATACAGAACTCACAACCAGAACAGACCGTCTCGGATGGTCGGTCCTCCGGTTGGCTTTTGTTTTGTGCCTCTCCAAATCGAATTCTCTGGAGAGTACCACCAAAGCATTTGTGAAGAAGAAAATTAACGAATGATTCGAACGCAGCGTGAAATTTTTATCATTTTCACACTTTAAACGTGTTTTCACGAGCTTCCCCCATCAACGCCAACGCAGAGCGCTGGTCCTGGTTGGTGGGAACAACCAGGAGGGTAACCGCGGTGAGGTGAGCGTAAATTCATCTTTTATTTTTGGAGGGATTAAAATTAATATGCTTTGAGTTTGGAGATTATTTTCGGCTGTTCCTTCTGGTTCTCGTTCATTAATAAAATGAAATTATTATTTATGGTATAGTTACCGGGGCTTCTTTCTGCTGCTGCTGTTGCTGTTTCTTGGAGTTTATAGGGCCATGTTTTCATGCTTGATTTGCGGGGGGATTGTTTGACCGATTTGTTTTTTTTTATCGTTTTCATGGTCGATATTCTGGCTAATGATGGGAGCTTTTTGAGAAAAAGATTTGTTGGGATTGCACTCAATATTTTGAAAATTTGAAAGATGAGGTGACATTTTCAAAGTTTCAACAGCTCCACAGTTCCATTTGTGTAACATGATGAGTTTTGATAATTAGTGCTCAAAATGACTATCCTTAACTTACCTTCCTGGTACAACGTCCATCAGGTCGTATAAGAACAAGGTTGATAGACTTCCCAAATGGCCGTTTTCGGGGCTGATTTGTCTTGTAAAATCAGCCATGATAGTCGTCATTTGTGGATGCTATCAATCCTGTCCTTAAGGCAAACACCATGTTTACGGTACTGTTGACCGGAATTCACACAAAAGTGAGTAATGGTACTATAACCATAGAGGTAACTCTAAGACTAGAAGGTCCCGAAATAACGTGCTCAACTTTTTGGCTCAGTGCTGGTACTCTCTTTGGTCCCAAGCTAATCGATTCACCCCTCGAAACATAGGAAAATCCAAGAACCCCTCATTTTATCTGTCAAACTTTCATACCGAATCAAAACAAACATTGTGTAGTAGTAGAATTTCGACTTATTGACAATACGGTATGATATAATGCTTGACTACCCAACAAACAATTTTGGCTGCAGACTAGCTTATACAGGCAACAATTTGCTGTATAAGCCAATTTTTGGCTGTATAATCTAATCTGCAGCTAAAATTGTTAATTGGGTAATTCGAAACAACGGTAGCGGTATGGTCAAACGATAACATTAAACTATTATGGGAATGATTCGAATAATTGGATTTACTTATTGTTTTTCCTACATAGAATTCAAAAAAGGAATACATTGCTTTAAGTTATTTATTATAATATTAATGGAACATTTCCGTCAATAGAGACACCCGGACGAACGTCGAACTTTCTTCCTTCTTTCTAACAGACGTTTTCGCACTCCTGCCGAGTTAGCAGCGCTTTCTCCACGAAGACTTTGCTTGGTCAGCTTGAATTCCTTCGGATGATTCTGCAACACGTTTTTAATTCCTCACATCTACATTATGAATCGCTAAAAATATAAATTAAGCTATTATATTTCTAGACATAATAAAAATACTTACCCATTAATAAAAATACTTACCCATTAACAAAAAAATCATATGAATTTGTAAAAATACATTACGAACGGCTCGATCTAGCATACAACAAGTCAACAAAAAACAACTACACTACAAGCCCGACATGACAAACAAGTGTTACTAGGGTAGATGTACCAATTATGGCTATAGTTTGTCAGCCGAAATCAATTATTTAGTTCAATTGTTTACATGAATTCATATGACTCCTTATATTATACCAAATAGTAAAGCTTAAAGTCTAATTATTAAGATAAACCTATCAAATGTAAAGGATTGATGGATAAAACTTAATTATAATTAAGATAATGATGCTTATCCAGAGCACCCTTTATGGCCATATGGTCACTTTTCTTCGTCATATGTATGTTTCTAATAGAACTTCCTATTATGGTTATACTCAGGTTTATCATTGAAATAAATCATACTGAAAAATAAACTATGCTGAATTATGAAAAAAATGGAATTCAGTTGATTATATTATGAATGGACAAGTGAAGACAATGATCTGCGTCCTTTTTTTCGATAGAAGTGCGATACCTCCCCTTTGGTGACAAAGCCATAATTTGGAATCACTGAAAGTGAATCCAAATCTAATGGAGGATGCTTATTGCATAGCGGAAGAAAATGTGTTTATTGTCTTGTTTTTCTTGACTGTAATTTTAAGATTTATTGTATTATATAACAATCAAGAAAACTCGGCACTGTAAAGTTCATTAGATTGAGCCTGATAAAAAATCATTATTTTGGTTTATATAGTATATGTATGGTTGTAATTAATTAACCATTTCAACAACAGGAACATCAATTTTTAGTTTTCCGAATTGCTTTCTTCGTTTTAGACTCCTTCTTTTTTTTATAATGCGTTTATTTTTCAAGGCTCATTTGCCTTAGCTTTGCGGAGCCGATATTCATTGTTTAGATTACAAAATTTCTTAAAACTAACGTCAGTAAAGCGAGGGACGATTACTCGCGGCTATCTCGAGGTTAGGGGTAACAAATTGTAACAAATGAATGGCAGGGTAGGGATTGAGAACACAAGGTTTGGAGAGCAGTATGCTCTTGATCTCGAACTAAGCGACATACTGATGAAAAAGAAAAACATGGTGGTACACCGATGGGCAGCTAACAACTTGGGGGAACACAAGATGACACTAACTACTAAATCCTCAGATCTATCCGTTTTAAAAACACATAAATTAAATTGCAACGGGCCGCAAAGGTTGTTTTCCTCGGGCCCTGAGGGATTCGGATAACTCGGATCTAGCAACACAATGGAGGGTGCATGCCCAAAGCACGTGGTCGATCTTGTGATAGCCACTACCACAAGCGCACAAATTGCTGCCTGCGAGCCCGATTCGGAAGAAATGCGAGTCTAACGAGTGGTGATTGGACATGAGCCTTGACATGACACGATGAAGTCACAGCTCACCCACGGCTTGATCGACACCTGTCGCAGAATAGAATGTAACCATCTTCACAGATCACTCTCATTCCATTTTAGTTGCCAGTTGGTGAGGATTTGCTGACGGGTAATTGAGAAAAATTCCCAGACTAAAGTGATGGTATAGGAGCAGTTAGATAAAGTACTCAATTTAGCTCGGATTTCGGTCAGGAAATACGAGGGGTGCTTCATCGGCCTCATTGAACGAATAGCCTCCAATGAGCTTAGACTATCCGTAAAATGAAATAATGGTCAGAAGGTAGTGAGGCAATTTGATCTACTGCGTAGAATATGGCTGCTAGTTCCGCAACGTATACGGAACAGAGTTTTTTCATTTGATATGAGGCGCTATGAATTTCGTTGAATACTCCAAATCCAGTGGAAGCGTTTATAGTTGACCCATTTGTGGAAAAACTCTTATTGTTACTGACATGGTGGTACTTGTTTGCAAAAATTAAGGGATCAACCATCGACCGATGGTGATCAGGTATTCCACGGATTTCGCCATGGCGGACGAAAACATGCGTGTAGGCATGTTTTTGAGTTCTTTCTTCGTTTTATTAATCAATTCCTCCTCAGTTTTCGCGACAAAACTGTTGGAGTAGATCTTACGCTTCAGGTTGGCCCAGAAATTCTCGATTGGACGCAGCTGGGGGACGTTGGGCGGGTTCGCCGACTTGGGTACCACATCGATATTCAGCCGCTCCATCTCCTCCAACGATCGCTTCGAATAGTGGGCTGACGCCAGATCCGGCCAGAACACCGCGTCTTCGCCCTTATGGTATTTCTTGATGAACGAAGCAACTTCCGGCAGGCATTTCGTTTTATAAATTTCCCCGTTCACGGCCAGTCCGGAGCAATTGTCAGCCACAGCAGCATCTTCTTGGGGAACTTGGTGTGTGAAATGAACTTCACCTCGGAGCTCACTTCCTGGGGGAAGTAAAATACGAAGTGCCCTGCCAGTCGTTGCCATCCAGGGTGAGATAGGTCTCGTCGTCCATCACCACCGCCACGTCGCGATCCGCCGGGAAAAACGAGTTGACCATCTTATTCAGCCGCTGCCGCTGCGTCATTGCCTGCAGCTCCGAAACCAGTGGACGTGACTTCCGCATCCTGACATGTATGTTCATGTTCGCCAGGTACTTTTTCACTGTTTGGCCGGTTGCACCGACCCTCCGGCCAAGCACACGCAGCGATGTAGCCACTTTTCCCTCGGTCTTCATCTTCAACATCCTTTGGAGCTTCTTGTCGCACAGGGTCGTCGGCCGTCCGGAACCGGGCTTTCTTTCGATGCTCTGATTGTTGTCTAATAGTGCCAAGATGTTGTAGATGCCGGAACGGGCGTATCCGGCGCCCACAAAGTGTCGCACGATGTCCGTTTTCGACGCGGCGGGGTGCCGTTCTTTGAACGCGCACACTTCTGAATGTTTTTGCCATCACGGTCAGGGTTAGAGTTCGACTTATAGAGCTGTCAAATTTGTCTGCTGACTCATGGGTTACTATGATTGATGCTGCATGGGTAGTTTCGTCAGTGTGGGTGAAGGTAAACCCATGAAAAATCGACAATTTGAGACTCATGAATCTTGTTTGAGGATTTCTGTCAAGTAGCTTCTCAAAGTTTTCTATTACTAAACTCAATCAATCCCAGTCCAAATAATCAATGTTTATAATCTGACATTCGTTAGAACCAGTATCTGCAGGTATTGAAGGTGAAAAACTAGGATCTTGAAGTAACTTGATATTTTGTGTCCCATCAAGATCAAGCTGCATCGAAGACGAGTTACGATTTCCTTGCAAAGTGGATAAGTTATCGAATTTACCGTAATACCCCGCACAGACTATGGCTTATATCATGTAATATAGGCTGTCTTGCAATGAGCACTCATACGTCTAGTTTTCACTGGAAATCCTATGTATGAGTGCTCATTGCAAGACAGCTTATATTACATGATATAAGCCATAGTCTGTACGGGGTATAAGGCCGAACAAATTCTCGATAGAAAAAACGAATAACGCGTTCTTCTCGTGTGAGTCTATTAACATCGCCTTCAATTTTCCCATAGTTTCGCTACCAATCAAGTCGTAAGCATCAATAATTTTATCAATGTGGATGCGCACATAGTCAGAAGATAATGCAAATTGATTTATAGCTTCAGCCAAAATCGGCAATGGTTTTAGACTTCGCATTTGATTCGATAGGTGTTCTGATTCTGATAAGAGCGGTTCGTTTGTTGCTTGTGCAACTTTTGGTAAAACAGGTTCTTGAAGAGAAATCGATAACAATCCATTGGGTGAAGCCGGGGTTTTCGCTATGCACTTGGTATAGTCAACTGAATTTGCATTAAAAGGCTGCAGACCACATGCTCGAAAGCCATTCTGAATTGTAGTGCTTTTGATTGCCCTTTCAACTGTTGTATTCAGAACCCCACCGAAGTCCAGCAATGTAAGTGGCTCACCCTGGTGTTTCAATCTCCATTCTGCAACCACTTTTCTCCATTCGTTTTTCAGTGGTTTAAAAACGGCAACATCAGCTGGTTGCGTAATATGCGTCGTGTTTGGATAAAGAGAAATAAGCACGATTCCTAAGGACTGACATATATCCGCTACTTCTACCGCTTTGTGTGAAGAATGACCATCGACGAAGTAAATTATTGGAACCTTCACACCTTGTCTCACGATGAATGGATGGAAATTTCTTAGGATGTATTCACGGAAGTTGTGCATGACCATCCATCCACGTTCACTCTGACCCAGGCCCCAATCGGATGGAAAACCTTGTGCCACTTCTTTTCGGATGTGCTTTCCCGGAATAATGACATGAGGACTCACGACAACTCCAGATGCTCCGGAGGAAAACATCACAGTGACATTTTGCTTTCCAGCTGTTTGTTCAATTTCATAAACATTGCGGGATCTTGTCCGCGCAATAACCTCCTTTGTACTGGGGTAAAGGTAAAACGATGTTTCATCCCCATTGAACACTCGTGTCGGATCCTCCAATACTTCACGGAATTCATTCTTTATCAACCAGTTGTCCACTGTCTCAAACCAATCCCGAATATCATTTTCGGTGACTCGCCCACTTGCGGTTGACACTTGTTCCGGTGTTCGGAGAGAAAATCCTAGATTACGTCGCAAAAAAGCCTTGAACCATTTTCGTCCTACAACAATTAAATGAAGTAATGAAATTGGGTTGTTAGCGGAATGCTTTAATAAAACAGCAAAAAAAGGTTATCTTCCATTTAATTCCACTTAATAAATTTTGGTATCCAGGACAGATACGTATTTCGACTACAATGTGCAGTAGAGATGAGTACTTAACGGGGTTAGATTTTGATAAGTTCTTTAGTGGGAATGACACTGATGAAGACTGCACATTGTAGTCAAAATACGCATCTGTCATGGATACCAAAATTTATTAAGTGGAATTAAATGGAAGATAACCTTTTTTTGCTGTTTTATTTATTTTGGTATTCACTGGTCTAATTTCTAATGAAAAGATAAAAATATACCTGGTCGATTGTTCTTAAAGGGGTTCACCCGTGAATTCGCTGAAAGAAACGCTGCTATTTTGAAGATCAGCGCTTCACGTTGTAACAGGAAATCCGCGGTCCTGCATCCCACAAAGCCAGGTGACAACTTTATTTCCTTCTTCTGTTGATAGCACCGAGTGTGATCCAGGCTTGAATTTTTGTTGCCATTGGCAACTTAGTCTGTATCGAATGGTGGAGATGGGTACTTTGCATCCGGCATAAACTGATTTTCCAGCTTTTATGCTTCGGATGCATGATGTGATAGCCTCTTCGGAGTATTGTCTTTTCGGAGTATTGTCTTTTCGTTATTCTACATGAAGTACAATCGTCTATAATTATGCTTGCCCCGTAACGTGGGTAGATCACCTTTTCGTGGTACGTTACGGGATGTAAGATCTACCACTGATTCCTAGTCCTGACTACTTCAAACTAGGGGAACAGGATTTTTTAGTAATCAAAGGAACACATCTTAGTCCTTGTTACTTTTTATGCCTTGTTGATAGTGATAAGACTCGGCTTTGTCTACCGAGGATGATCTTGAAACAAGGCAAAAAAATGAGTTTTTTATTTGTCTTCATCTATGTGATTCCTAATCTTCTCTTCGTTGTTCCCTAGTTTGAAGTGGTTAAGACTAGGGTTCTGATGCATGGTCATTATCGGTGTCATAGCTTGTTTTTGTTGTTAAGGAATCCAATTTTGACTGACAAAGGGGCCCGGCTTTTGAAGGTTGTTTCAACACTCCGAAGGGTATAAATAGCGGGACCTTTCAATTAGAGTCGGATCCTTGCGATAAATGCAAGAGTGGCAACTGTAAAAAAATCGAATACTTCATCATTTCTCAATAGTGATGGAGTAATACGACATGCACTAAACTAAGAGCACGGGATATACTACAATAAATCAATTTACTGGTCGCAGTAGTGTTAGGTCCCGAACAAAGGAAAAAAAAATAATTATGCTTATTACTGTGTAAAATCAATGTTTATTCATAACTGAGATGAGAAGTTCTGTGCAAAAAGTAGAAATCACTGAAAAATCAACTAAACACATGCTTTTCCAAGTACAACGCTCATGTAAACATGGATGTATGGCTAAAAGTGACAGATCGCAGTAGGTACTTTCGCTTGTAGAGATAATGGGTATACCGAATGAAAAATGTACCTACTATGGTGATACTCGAAAATTATATTTTTTCGACATAGGGTAAATGACGGCTTCGGCAAAACCTTATTCTATTATCATCAGGGGGTAAACAACGTCCTTGAGAGCTCAATTTAGGCATGTGGATACATTGTGTTTCAGAGCATCTATTGACCAAATTTGAGAGCTCTTGGACTTTGTTTATCCTTCTGACGATAATAGGTTAAGGTATTGTTGAAGCCGACATTTCCCCTATTTCAAATGTTTCAGCTGCTAACATAAACAACGAGCATGTGCATAAAAATTCTACGCTAGTAAAATGGTTAAAAAAGGCTATAAAGGGTGATACGGTCAAAATTTGGTCAAGGGAAAACGCGTGTAAATCGGTGAAATCGTTTATTTAAAAAATCAAATTAAATTTCTTTTTCAAGTTCAATTAGTATAAAATTCAGGAAAAATATTCAGTTAGGCTTCCGCTTTTCCAAATCCGAATTGCCGGGCCTTACGCTTGACCCCTGTCATCAGATTTTGTACAGCCACCTTGTCCACCTTCTTCGCCGCAGAAAGCCAGTTTGCCTTGAACTGCTGCTCGCCCTTAGCAGTTTTTTTGGTCTTCTTTAGGTTCCGCTTGACAATAGCCCAGTATTTCTCAATTGGGCGGAGCTCTGGCGTGTTGGGAGGGTTCTTGTCCTTGGGAACCACCTGCACGTTGTTGGCGGCGTACCACTCCATGGCCTTTTTACCGTAATGGCAAGATGCCAAATCCGGCCAAAACAGTACGGAACAACCGTGTTTCTTCAGGAAAGGCAGCAGACGTTTATTCAAACACTCTTTCACGTAAATTTCTTGGTTGACAGTCCCGGAAGCTATGAAAATGCTGCTTTTCAAGCCACAGGTACAGATGGCTTGCCAAACCAGATATTTCTTTGCGAACTTTGACAGTTTCATGTGCTTGAAAACATCTGCTACCTTTCCGCTTCCTTTTGCCGTATAAAACTCCTGTCCCGGAAGCTGCTTGTAGTCGGCTTTGACGTAGGTTTCGTCGTCCATTACCACGCAGTCAAACTTCGTCAGCATCGTCGTGTACAGCCTCCGGGATCGCGCTTTGGCCGTCGTATTTTGTTTATCATCGCGATTTGGAGTCACTACTTTCTTGTAAGTCGATAGTCCGGCTCGTTTTTTGGCTCGATGCACGGTTGTAGACGATACACCCAGCTTATTTGCGGCATCTCGGAGAGAGAGGTTAGGGTTTCGCTTGAAACTACCGGCAACTCTCTTTGTCGTCTCAGCGGCTTCCGGTTTTCGATTTCCCCCCGATCCAGACTTCCTGGCTGTCGACAAACGTTCCCCAAACACTTTAATTACATTTATAACGGTTGATTTGGCAACTTTTAGCGATTTTGCCAACTTTGCGTGCGAGTAGCTCGGATTTTCGCGATGCGCGAGCAAAATTTTGATACGCTGCTCTTCTTGCTTGGACGGCATTTTGACAACTGAAGAGTGAATTCCAAAATCAAAATAGGAGCAACATTCTACACACACACACCTTCAAAATGAGGGGTGTTCAGGTTTTTTAAATGCAAAATTGAAAGAAATACGTCAAGTTGATATTGACCAAATTTTGACCGTATCACCCTTTAGTTTTAGAAAAAAAAATCAATATTCCATTTGCTTGTTTCGTTTCCATCGGATAACAAAAATTACTTTTGCAAGCATGCATATTTTCAAACTCGTTTATATCGGGTTGTTATGTTCTGAACGTATATTTTTATATATTTAAAGTGTACAGGCATGTCTGAAAGTACGCTGGTAAGCATTAGTCGAATGATCATGTGAAGTTTTTTTTTTCAGATAATTTATAAAATGACTTCACTATAGCCATAATTGGATTGGTATTATAGCTATAACTGGTTCATCTACCCTATATGGTTTAACATCTTGACGTATTGTCTTTATACGCAGTAAGTTTGGTAAAGTTGTGATTTCAAATTCTTGCAAAATGAAGCGCGGAGATGTTGTTGAACTATTTTGTCAAAGAAAAACTGTGTCAGAGATGGCAAAGACACTGAATATGGCGAAATCTACTGTGAGTGACTCAATAAAACGATTCCAGGAGCTTGGAACGCTAGAGGACCGCGTCGGAGGGAGAAAAAAAAAACGCACCATTAGGACTTCACAAATGCGCGAGACAATCCGGCGACTATTCAAGCGAAATTCAACAATTTCCATCAGAAAGTTGGCTAAATCACTGGAATGACGAAATCTTTCGCTGCTGCCATAATTCAATATGGCTTGAAGCAAAATTCGTTTCAGAAAAATTAAGGTTCTTCTGAACCGGTTGTCCGAGGGCCGCCATCAGTCAGTGCTGTTCACCGATGAAAAAATTCACTATCGAGCAGCATCACAACCATCAGAATGATCGGCAGTTGCTTCCTGTTAGTTCTAAAAATCGAGGAAGTATTCCAAGGAGTCATCATCCCGCTTCCGTCATGGTTTGGGCTGGAATAACTCACACCGGCAAAACCCCGTTGATCTTCATAGACAAAGGGGTAAAAGTGAACCAAGCAGTGTATCAGAAGCTCTTGACTGACTCAGTAGCTCCCTGGGCATCACAGCATTTCGGCAAGAACGATTGGATTTTTCAACAAGACTGGGCACCGGCTGATGGGGCAAAAAAGACTATTAGTTTCGGCAAACGCCTTTTCCGAGCTTTTTGACGAAAAAGGAATGGCCTTCCAACTCACCGGATTTGAACCCAATGGACTATATTGCAGTGCTGATAAAAATCATTTCTTCTAAACTCAACTTAGCCGAAAATGAAGACAACCTTAACAGAAAGACCAACTACCTGCATGAATTTGAATCTTGACAGAACAGCATTCTCTTGATCAAGGCAACCTCTGAGTACCGAAGTGGCTGGATGTTCATTATCGCCTCTGTGTTGTCAATATTTATATTCGTCTTCATTTTGTTGGGGATGATTTTGAGGATCAAATGCAAAAATGATTATTTTTATTTGTCACAAATATTGCGCTCCAGAACGTGTCGTGTTGGTTTTTACATGCACATCGATGGCTAATTATTACCTCATGCTGAATTGATGATAATATTTAGGCTATAGGTTCTGGGGTCGACAATATTCAAAATTATTCAAAATGAATTTGATTATTTTGCTTTTGATGATCGCTTCTGATTTTGACAATTTTGGGTTGGATAATCAAAACAAACGCAATTCATCTACACTGGGTTGAAGCGCTACTCCTTGCTTGTGATGGTAAACGATAAAATCAGACGCTGCTTTTTGGTATGGTCCATCTTGGTGTCAAGAGCGTGCAGAACCCCGCATAAATCACCGGAACATTTGAAAGCATCTCTTCTAAAGGTTTGGAAAGAAACTAGGAGCATCCCACTTTTAACTTTAGACCTTATATCGATTAAATATTTTGTAAATCCGCTGTAAATATTCTTAAGTATTTTTAAGTATTTTAAACCAATATTATATTTCCATCGTAGGAGGTATCCCAAGTAACAATTCAGCAATCATTTGGCATGCACTCTGATTTATAATGGTTTTCTAAAGGCAATGAACAAACCATTTAGTATAAATACAGCATTTCAAAGTGTAAAACATTCCTGCTTAGTGATTCAGCTTTTTGCTGTTTTAAAAACCTTTTATAGTCTGGCAAAAAAGTAAAAAACTGTCTTGTTTTAAAAATAAATTTAAAACAGTTCTCAATCCCTCCTTAAAATTGCTCTGTAATTCAAGCATAAATGTCATTAGCAATTGTTTATTAATGTCTTGATAAAATACTTTATAAACGTGTTCTATCATTATAAAAGCAACCGTAAAACCATTAGGTTTTGCATTAGAACAAAAAGCATTTATTGTTACTTTTTACGCTTTTTAAAGTGCATCATAAACTCCCCAATTACTGTTTACAAATTGAGCTTAGAAGATGGTTCCTCATAGTTAATAAAAGCCAAGTTTATGACAAGGAAATATCGAAGGATAGATGAAGAAGGATGAAAAATTCAAGTCGATTTCAGCAAAATTTACTTCTTTAGAAGAACCAGCACATCATCAACGACTGACCATCTGGCGGTGAAGAGTAAAGTGAGCGGGCCCTCGAATTCATAAAACATTGTCGAAAGTTGAAAAACATACCTGCCTTCTTCAGATCTTGCCAGCAATACCTATGCGATACAAATGAGCTCTGTGATCAATTTTCGTATTATAAAGTAAATAAAGAATAGATTTTTCATTTGAGTTCAGGTTCTTTAAGTTGATATTATTCCAGACACGTGGCCAATTATTTTATTCTTTAGTTTCAGGCGGAACGCGTCGGAATGTTTAGAAAAATAGGGCGCACGCTTGATCCGGTTTAAGATACATTGTTGACGGCTTTCGGGAACGTGATTTCATTTTAATAACTTGTTTACTTGTTTAACCATTGAACGTCGCGTGAAAGTGGAACTTAATGAAGGCATCAGTGCTTTTTCGTAACTTTTAGTTTTCGGATTAGAAAAATCATCGGTTGCAGGACAGTGTTACCGATTTATATTGGATAATCCAAAGCTATGTTGATCATTATAACATTAAATTTTGAATAACAAATGATAAGACAATCTTATTCAAATGTCGTAATAATACCTCTGACCAAGGAAAAATGATTTATATAGTTTTCATAAAAGTTGACGATACAAATACTAATGAGGAAAGGAATTCCGCATTTCCTTTTCCCAAGTCCTTTTCCTCTCCTTCCCTTCCATTCTTCTCTTTTCAGAAAGCGAGTAATGGCGCTATAACCATATGCCATATAGGGCTAGGACAAGAGTTAGTGCTCAGGTCCCAACCGCTAGAAGAAAATGGTAGCGAGCAAGGGCGCATAACCTAGGCGAATACAGCATTCCCTCCGTATAGGTTACGTCCGCACACCGCTCTCTGTTGTCCTTCGACTGAGGTCGGCTGGATCGATTGAGGGATGACAGTGGGTTGGCGGTGCCGTCCACGGTTGTACGGAGGGAGGACTGTACGCTCGAAAACAAGGGGTAAATACCTGTGTTCCATCCCAGGAGATCGGAAAACCAAGGAGTGTACATTAACTTTCTTAGCTCTGTCACTCCCAACGATTTATATAGCCTATTTTCAAATCCTGCATACGGAGCGGTTGGTACGGTATGTCCCCGCTCTTTGATTACCTGTGGATTAAATGTTAACCACTGTCTATACTTATTAAGTAGACATGGTAAACATTCACTTCCACAAAAATTAACTAAACGCTACACAGTAGGCCTGGCCGCTTTATTGTTTGTTTCACATCGTTGATGTGCAGCAGGCATTAATAATGACAAGAAAAATGATAAATGTATTTCTATCATTTTCCAGGATTCTTTCAAGTACTTGCTGTGTATGTGTAGACTAGACTAGACTAGACTAGATACCTGCCTTCTTCAGATCTTGCGAATAGATGACAATCGAAATAACAACCGACAGCAAACCACTGAAACTGTTAGTTAGCGGAGATTAGCTGGTTTCCGATCCATAGCAGCGATTTAATTCGGCGAAAGAATCAACTCTTTGAACATTTCATTCAAGCGTACACCCTGCATCGTTGGATGGTGCACTTCTGTAAACATCCGGAAGAAGGGGATCTTTTTCGGTTCGAAATGCGAAATGTTGCAAAACAGTATCGCAAACTATCTGAGTAACTGCTCCCAATCCATTGGGAGAAAACTGCCTGGAAAAACCTTGGATCGCACAGCGCAACTTATTATCGAAATATAAACAAACTTCGACGTTTAACTTTTTACAGGCAACTTTGCCTCCATAAATGCTGCCATAAATCTGAACGGGTTAGGATCAAGCAAAATGGCTTTAGATAAATACAATTCAGCCTGCAAGTTTTCTTCATAAAAGTCATATTAAAACCTTATGAATTAGTTAAGAATTTCTTGAAAGCAAATCAACTTTTTCACAAATGACCCATGAAAATCAACTTTTATGCCTCCGCCATGTTACAATTAGTTTGCTTGTTTATAAAAAAAATCTCCGCCTACCTCGATCTGAAGAATATTTTTTATTTTTCAACGTAAAAGAATTAGTCAAATCGACGTTTTACGATGGCGGACGTATTTTTTTCTTAAAACCAGGCCACTTAATGAGAACTATTGTAATAAATTTAAATATTCAACAAGATTTTTATACCATCAATTTCTATTTTAATTATTTTGAAAGATCGGATTCATAAATCCATTTCTATCTTGATTAATGCTTTCCTAGTGGATTTAGGTTAGGAGAAATGGCTCGGAAATGGTTTTTATTGTTGCTACATAGCTTTTGTTGTAGGTTTCAAATGGTTCTCAATGCGTTCGTAATACAACCTTTTGCAATAAATCAACATTGAAGAGCCTCGAGAATACACCCTTCAGAACCTTCTCCAGGGTGGGCCAACTAGACATATTCTAGTCTTAATGAGGTTTTGGTGGATGCATTAATGACAAAATAGCCTTGACCAGAGTTTTATGAATGTTGTTTTATAGTTGCTTTGTAGTATTTTATAAAACTTAAAATGTTACTTGGGATGCTTAGTTTAATCCGTTTGGTTGTATAAAGGCATGCTTGTCAAAGTCTGTACGGATAATTTGCGGACCCTGTGTAGAGAGTAGAAAGCGAGCAAAGGTCAATTTTGAGGAAGTCACGAATCGGGATAATCATCTCCTTAACCAAACTCCTCTGTTAAACCTATCATATAAAAAAATATAGCGCTAGAAAAATCATTGCGAAGACATGAACTTTCATCAGACAGAAATTCGGTCAATTTTCCCAATCCTCCATGCAAACCTTCTCCATAAAATTGCCAATTTCCTATCCAACTCCATAAATCATTCAAATTTCTTCTGCACGGCTTCCGGGCGTTGTCGTATTCTTTTCTCCTTAAAAAGCTCTCGCAGTTGCTATTTTCCATAATTCCTCGTTTAATTACAGAAATTCCAGAAGACAATAAAAATGTGTTGGAAAACCAATTTTTAACTGCCTCATCTGCATATAAAATGATTTTGCTTCTTTCTCACCTTTAAGAAACGAAAAAAAAAAAACAGTAGGATTATGACCCCACTCCTCGCCACTGCTTGTAGCATCCTGAAGCACATTCGTCGATTGATCAGTTTCGCGCCCCCGGAATGGCTCTTATTATGAATAGTTTTCAGCCGGAGCCGAACGAGGGACGCGGAGAGAATTCTTATGAATTTATAATCAGCGAATGATAAATTCGGTTCCTAATTTCGGTACCCCCCGCTGACGGAGATCGTCAAAAAGCAAAGAGGAGGGAGGAGGAGGCGAGGATCACAAATTCAGCAGCAAATGCTCCGATGCCGGTTGGTTGTGATTTTCGGTCGTATGCGGCTTTTGTTTTCCGAAAAATATTCAAATCAAAACTGCTACTTTCCGGCTCGGTGAAGGCGCGGTGCGACGACGAGCAGCAGGGAGACTGGTTGTATGTCGGGAAGCTGTGATCTTCTGCTTTGTTTTGTCGCTGTTTGACCGAGCGTCATGTTTTTGGGGGTGCGCGTCCCGTTTATTATTAAGATGATGCTACTATGGTAACCGAATCGGTCGAACTTAGGGCTGCCTGAAATGTTTAAGCAAATCTTTTCCTGTCACAGAGCTAGTGCATAATCATCTTCCAATGTGTTTTTGAAGTGATCACCCCTTGCCAGCCACCGACGCGGCATCCGCAATGAAAAGCAATCAGAAGGGGACCGCCTGTGAAGATTTGGAAATTATCATTCCAACATCACACATCACAGGTTCTACTGGTCGGTGGATGAGGGACTTTTCGATTGATTCACCTGACTGGAGTGTCTACACGATTGCGACCGACGGGACCGGCGGCGATTCTAAAGCCACCACGGGAAGCTGTAAGGAATGTATCCGGTACTTGGAAGGCACGTGGGTGGAAATCTATGGCATTGTTAGCCAGCCGATTGAATCAGTAGAATTGATAGCATTATGATATATTTAGGATTGAAACCTGTTCATTTCGATGACGTCCGTCGTCACAAACTTCCTTATTCAATACTTTGATGACCAAGCGATGAGCTGAATGAACCTTAAATAAGTCAAACTCTACATGCGGTTTAAATGAAAAGTTTTTTTTTTCTCAGTAAACAGCCGAGAATTTCTCTATTCTATCCAAGTTCATAATATTGACAATAGCCTATTCCAATGACCGTCCACATTCACTAAACGCAAAACTCACCTCATCGAATCACAGAACCCAGCCGAAACACAAGTAGCAACGAGTATGAAAGACTCCCCGTCGGGAACAATTTAAAACCCCATTTTCGGTGCAAATCAAAAGCCACCAGGCAAACGCGCAATAGATCATCAACAGCAGCAGGAGTAGCCGTCGAGATAATCAACGTTTTGTATCGCCATGCTGTTCGGTATAATTGCTCATTTTGTGGCCACTGTCGGAGGCGATTCTATTTTCCCCCTCACATGCCCACCGTTCTCGGCACCGGACGGGTCTTAAAAATCTATCAATCCAGCTGTTCCGTACAATTGAGTTCAAATCCAATGTGAAAAATGCCCTTTCTCTCATTCTTGCTTTCTTTGCTTCATTTCAGAAAACCCAAAACCACCGTCTGTTCCGTTCTGTTCGCCTGGCGGCTCGAATCGTGAATTCGAATTCCGAAGCCCACCGAGCTACATACCAACCTACCCAATATAGGAAGCGAGCAAAATGATGGATCGGATACCGTCACTGTCGATACCGGGCTTATCGCTGTCGCATCCACTGTCGATACCGACGTCGCAGAACCTCTCGAATCAATCATCACACGCCGCGCTCAACTCGCTTAATCTGCACACCCAGAATTTGCATTCGGCGGCATCTGTCAATGCGCTGCACGGTTCCCAGGGCGGATCGACGACGGCCCAGGCGGCGGTGGCCGCCGCTGCCAACCTGCACCAGAACGTCGGCGGGCTGCTCAATGGGAACGCGAACGGGAATGGGTGAGTTGAATTCCTCAATATGCGTCTTGGGATTGGGAGTGTGGACTATGGATAAAAATGGCATATTTTGAGCAAATTCAAAGCACTCCTCATCACGTCACAGGGACATAATATGTCTGGAATAATGGCTTTGAAGACTTCATCCTTAAACACATTTTTAAAAAATGGGGTCAGGGTGTGAAAATAGGGGGTTCAATAATTTCCATTATCTGTGTGATGCTAAGTCGATCACTTTCAATTTTCAAGTTATTTTATTTGAAAAGTATTAATTTTCTTGCCTTTGTTTACATTCTCTCCACATCACTCACAATTTGGCGCCTTTTCTCCAGAGCAAACATGAGAACTTGTTCGTTACTTTCTCATTATTTGATTGCAATTGCTTGATGGAGCCAATATTTTGTACTGTTCGGAATAGGCTTTTAAATGGTTATCAAGTTAGGAACTGATCAGTATCAAGTCAAACGATCGACTTTGCTCTTGCTGCTTTTCCTCAGACCCGTGTTGTTTAGGATTTCTTTGTTGAGGATGTTTAAAATCATTAGTGATTATTGTAATGCATTATTCGTACTTTTTAATTGGTATGAATACATTTGACCAGTCGTTGAGACACCCTTATTTTACTACTTCATAATTTAATTTAATCAGGGTAAATGTTGGCTTCGGCAACCAAAATGTAAACGTTAATTTCACTGTATTTTCCCATAAAAAACTTCGCTGAATGTATTCACACGATTCCTTAATCTTTCAGTTTTAATTGGATTACAGTTTTACGACTTAACAATACCGTTATGCCATATTTTTCTTTAAATAAAATAAATTAACAACAAAATGCGGCTTATTTCGAGTTGCTGTTAATAGAGGAGCTGGTTAACACGCAGTACAAATGGAAAGACTGCCGAAGAAAACGATGTTGCCGAAGAAAACGAGGCTGTCGACAATAGTCACACTAACCTGAGAAGTTGGAAACACGTTTTCAAACAGTTTTGAACAATTCTGTCAATAAGAACGGATAGATAAGAAAGCAGCAGATAAATCTAAGCAAAGAAACACGTCAAATGCTGACGAAATGCTAATAGAAGGGCGGACGCTGCTTAGATTGACGAGAATACGTAATTTCCCCTACAGAATTTTGGGTGTTGATCCTAATACTTTATCTTTCAAACGAACCTGTATAAGGGACGTAAGCTTTGGTGTTGGTCAAAGAAAAGAAGTGGTTCTCGTGTAGAAAACCAGTTCTTCCTACTTTCACGAACAGTAGCGACGCCTGGCGGTAGCGGGAAAGCTTTTTACACGGAAAATATATATAATGTCTGTTAGTTTTAGACAAATCCACTCGTATCATTTATGCTGAAAGTTTTAAACAGAGTTGCCAGAACAACAAATCGACAATACCGAAAAGTGAAATATTCAGTACTATAGATTTCTCTACCGTTTGTGAATTGCACAAGTATTTGTGCAGAACTTTGCGTAGATTCAATGGTTTTCGTACACTAATTTACCCAAAGTTCTGCACCCTCCCCATGGACATGGAGGTTGGCGGTACTGAAGCAAAGGGTTATGTTTAATTTCTTTATATTTGCAACGATGATGATTTCCTATAGTGACACACAAGGTTACTGATACTCGCATCGTACGACTCAAAAGCGCTTACCGTCTCCGAACGCGTTTGGAATAACGGAAGCAAAGCTTACATTCTGAACGAACCGAACGGTGCCATTAACGTGAGTCTCCGTGAGTGACTTGTGTGCGAAGAGTAGGGTAGGATGGTGCAAAACGCACCGTTTAAGCAAAATCGTCAATTGCTGGCGTATGGAAGCTAAAATCAAGAAGAAAGTAATGGTGTTTGGTTCATTACCATGTTTTCTGCGAAGATCAAGTGATTTAGAACTATAGAACGATGCATTTTCATGATTTTCAAGGTATTTTATAAATTGGTTCCAATATGATAGCGGGGCAAAACGCCTGATTCATGGTGATCTGACGCCTGATGATTATTCCTTTATGTTACATCAGAAATAAGGTCGCAATAGAGTGTTAAGCTGTGATTCATTAAGTAAAACATTTAAAAAAATATACGAAAAGTGAATTAGTTCAATTTTTTGCGATATATGCTGTTAAAAGCTTAATTTGAAGTCGACGATTTTAACAACTGTATCATATTTTGCACAAAATGCTATTTTCTAAGGGAATCAGTAGGTCAAAATATGATTTTATGATCAAGAATCAATTGTGAAACCTCTAGTTGAAAACAAACACAATCCGTTACCCGGAAAATGCATCTGAGGAAAAGTTATCGCTGTTTTTCTATAAGTGGGCATTTTACCCCAGGGGTGCATTATGGGCTGTTCTCCCTTATTCGTGCTGCCTTCCATTCATTCTCGTTCTATTCTCATCGTTATTTACGAACTGGTGTGATCGGATAAGAGTGCAGGCCTCAATGAACGTTCACGACGAGTCAGTTTAATAGCGAATTCGTTTATTATCGGGGTTGGTACCAGTTCCAACCCAGTGCGAAACCGAACTTTTTGTCAGTGCGAACCTCAACCTGAGCTAGGTTTTAAAAACAAACGAGCAAACTGACGTTTGTCAGAACACAAGCAGACCCAATCTTGATACCCGATCCAGGTTGGAACTGAATAATAAACGAATTCGCTATAATACTCGCGGCGAGTACTACGAGTTGCCGATATGAGCAAGACGAATCATGTAAATTTCAAAAGGAAGATAAGTGACGCCGGACACCACTAGGGGTGATGTGTTCCTGGGTACGTTGCAAATGGTAACAAAGCACAACCTTCCCATAAGGTATCTATAATGGGATGGTTCCAATTTGCTTTTGGAGCCCCTGTGGAAGGCGTGCGGTCTGAAAATCTCCCGGAATACTCTGCCTCCGTTAATTCACAGAGGCGTTGAAATAATGCGGCAAATTGCATCCGCACAATTTTGGCAGAAGGTAATTTGCCTAAAAGTTGATGAAGTTTTTTAGTGATTATCGCGAGGATTACCGAAAAACTAATGGCCAGTCAAAAACACAACTTTGAAATTTTCACCATTGAAAGGTAAGAAGTTCTTCATGACAAAAATCATTTGACAAATTTTCATCACTCTGACTATGGATTTTCCAAATTTTTCTTGCTTTTTTCCTATCCTACCTTACCGAAAATGGTTTAAAATTGTTTATAATCCCTGCCAAACTTTAACTGAAATGGTTATGAAACTTTACATGAATGTTTGTGTGATAAAGTTTTTTTTTTAACTAGTTCGTTTATTTGGTAGGCTCAATCACGTTAGCTTTACGGAGCCGATAGTTCATTGTTCTTTGTTTGTAACAAAATTCACTTAATTCCATGTCTAGTAGGAGTTGGGCCAAATACTCGCTTACTCGAGGTTAGAGGGGTACATTGTCGAAGGATAGGATCAGGGGAGGAGCTTGAGGGTAAGGTTTCGTTGTCTCATCAGAGCGTTGTCGCCAGTAATGTGATAAAGTTTGAACCTTATGTTTTATGGTTTTTTTGGAAGTGACCCTTACAAATAATGGGTTGTTAAGAACCATTACCATTCTAAACAGTTGTTTTCTCCATACATTTTCGGAGAGAGGACTATATTAGAACCTTTTTACTTACAAACTTAATCTAGCTCGGTAAAATCTCCAACAGCCGATTACCTTGGCATTTACTTTTGCTGATATCTCTGCAAAATGTCTGTTTGTTAGCTGATATTTCTGCAAATAGTTATTTGTTAGCTGAGTCTCGGCAATTGTTTTACTGAATCTCAGCAAAATAAATTGCAGAACTACTCAGCTGTTGGAATCTCGGCGAAAAAATTTAAGTGTGTGCGGTTTAAGAACTTTAATGGTAATGTTTATGGTAGTCAGTAAGGTCCATGGATGGTTTTTTAATATTGATCAACTTTATGTAGAATATATCGCAAATTGGTTGTCTGTAAATTAGCGATTACCAATTGGGTTCTTTAATTTTGAAAAATATATCGGTTTTTATATATTATCTGAAAGAGCTTCGTTTTTTGAGCACAGCTATATTTTTTTCGAACCCACACACTTTCATCTCGATTTTTAAATCAAGATTTAAAGCAAACTGACAGCAAACTGACACTAAACTGACAAACTGAAAGATCGCACCCATACAAAGTGACACCCAGGGGCGCTAATAAGGTGATTTTTGCAAATGTAATCGTTCTTATTTATAATAGTTCCAGTGTACCAAAATTGATGAAATTTTGGCTTTGGGTTCCATTTCTAATGCAGATTACGAATATGCATTTACCTCAATACCCTTAAAGAACCCAATTCGCGATATATTCCGCGTTAAGTTGACCGATAATACAAAACCTTCTAATAGAACTGGTTCTTAACAACCCATTATTTGTAAGGTTCACTTCCAAAAAACCATAATATATAAGGTTAAAACTTTATCACACAAACGTTCATGTAAAGTTCCATAACCATTTCAGTTGAAGTTTAGTAGGGATTATAAACAATTTTTAACCATGTTCGGTACGGTCAAGTAATGATTTGCATATATGCGGTAATGTTTGCATAAATTCGGAGACATTTCAGCCCAGACACCACAGATTCCCATATGTTGGACTTGGCTTGCACGTCAAGTATTCCTATTGATGGTGAGTCTACCAGGTTAATTCCTAACGCTGATTTTTTTTTAAGTTATACACCGTGTAGCAATACAGTGCAGTGCCTTTCCGTTTTTGGTAACACCTCATAATCTAAATTTTTTCTCATATTTGTGCTGGTACTTTCTGGGCAATTTATCATAAAATTCCAAGTAGAGAGGATCCACAAAGAATGGTCTAGTGAAATCAGAATGAAAATTTAACATAGGATGAATTTTCTAAAAAGTAAAAAATCGAAAATTATGCGTTACCAAAAACAGGAAGATACTGTTTTGTACATCCATCGTGAAAGCGAATCAAGCTAATTGATTTTTTTTTTATCGACAAATGGATATAGAACCTGTGAAAAGAACTCACTTTTTATTTTATTATAGTCAATTTAACAGTCTTGGATCAATCGTAATTTTGTGAGATTTTAATTTGTGACTTTAGTTCGAGAGTCATGAATCTCACTATGGGATCCCCCCTCAATTTCTTATTTTGTGAAGCTTGTTACCTAAGACATTTTATTTATTTACTCTCCATGTACATTCAGAGAACAATTTACATTGCAAATGCACTGCCAAATTTCCCTGGATTAGTAATGCAGTAATGAACCTGGCTCCGTTTCTGAAAATATTTTAGAATATATTTGAAACCCATGCTCTTTTCAGTGGGCTTATTGCACAGAGAGAAAGGCATGTGAAAAATGTGGAATTACGGCTAAAATTAAAATGATTTACCAATTTAAAAAAATTTACCGATGCGTGCAGAGGTTGACAAATGCTGGTCATTTCTGTAACCGGTATATGTGACTTCGCAGTTCATAACTCCTGTCCTATACATACAGTTTAGCAGAAATCACCATAGTGAGTTCGTTGGAAGATCTCTTCTACACTTTCGACCACATGCGGTTATGCTTACGATTTTTTCAAAATTAAACGCATCAAAATGTGTTTCACGTACTGCCTTTAAAGCGCTGTGCAGACTGAGCAGTTATAACATGTTATAACGGTTGTCAAATAATTGGAACACAGAAACCACCATCAAGATAGTGCTATAACATGTTATAACGTTACCGACGTTACCGACTGTTTAGTGTCACGCTGTTACCAATTTAGGTAATGAACCAACACCTTTCATTAAATACTACACATTGTAACCGCATATTTAATTTTGCCAAACGCGTTATAGATGTTGGTCAACGGCACCCAATGTTTTGAAACCGGAACTGTAGGAGAAAAGGCTAATGACGTACTTATGTTCTCGCGCATACACCTGATCTGTACCCACAGTAGTGCGATTGCTGAATGATAAAAACGATTCACTCCAGCGCAGCGTCAAGCTACCACTCGAGCGTCCAGCTCAGTACATTGCATCGCCGTGAACGCTCGTGGCGAGTGGAATCTTGCATACTTTGTGAAGATTACCCAGAAACGAAAAGTAATCGAATTGAATGGACCCCGCTAGACTCGTCCAGCAGCGAACAAGCGGATGAGTGACGATTGTTGTTTTGCCTAAAGCCGTAACTCAGCGGACGACGAGAGAATGTAAAAGAAGCGCAAAACCGAATTATTTAACATCATTCGTGGGAGATATATTCTCGTGCACGAAAAGAGAGCCGCTCTACTGCAGCACTACTTCAGCAACAGCGAGAGGAATATATAACGAATTTTGCTTCGCTGTGAGGATCAGCAACCTTGGTCACCTTGGTCACTTTAACACACTTGGGTCATTCGTGACTTGTCCGGGGGTGAGATTTGAACTCGTGAGAGGTATGGATGTTAACCCCTTCACCGGGGTCGCCCCCATCAAATTATTTTTAAATTATATCAATCATCACATTAAATGAACGGTGCCGGTGGTGTAGTGGTAAGCGTGATTACCTCTCACCCCAGCAGGCCTGGGTTCAATCCCAGTCGGCGCCGCCGGGATGTTCTGAGGCATAACATCTCTGATCACGCCTTCCTTCGGATGGGAAGTAAAGCCGTTGGTCCCCGGTTCATGAGTTGATGGGTCGATAGGTAGGGTCCAGGTGTGGGAGCTGCCTTCCTGGCACGTCGGTAGCATTGGTGCTCAGCACGGAAAACAAGATCGACGTAAAAACAAACCAAAGGAAAAAAAAAAAAAAAAATCACATTAAATGGCTATTATAAGTGAAATGTCATAACAAGATAGCTTATGTAACGTAATATCAACTTTAGACTGAACTTGCCGTTAATCTGCACCAACTTTCCTATGATCCATTATATTGGAAACATTTTTGTGCCATTTTGATGATTGATTAAATCGGTGAATCGATTCAAAAAAAAATGAATCGATTCACTAAGATCAATTCTTGCCTCAAGATCGCCCAATGCTAATATGTATACGCTTGAGAGCGTGGCGTGCAATATTCATGATCGGTGATAAACATTTCAAAAGGTTCTATCTGCATTGATCGCTTCTCTTCATCGACTTTCTCTTTCGTTAATAACTCAGTAACTCAGTTTTGGACACTAGATAAGAACCTCCTTTATCAAAATATGTGGTAAATTTAGCGTGAAATCTGTTTGCATAGCAGTTATTATTACAAGAAAAAGTCGATGAAGAGAATCGATCGAAGCAGATAGGACCATTTGAAATGTTCATGGAGAAATATTATCACAGCTATGGAATCCTCTTTAAACACTTAAGGCCTGTATAGAGATCGAAGCGAAGCGAAAATCTCATAAAAAATACTACATTTTTCACCTGCGTGGAAAACGCAATTAGCAAATATTTCTCTTCGCTTTGAACTGTAAACAGATACGATCCAGCGAAATCTAATGTTGTGGATCGCATCTTTTTCCCCTAACTTTTTTTTTTCGCGCATGCAGCGCTCGCGAAAAGAGCAGCAGCTAAGCGCAAAGTTGACGTTTCGGAAGAGCGTATCTGTCAGATTTTCACTTCACCGGAGGTGTAAACTGATCGATTTCGTTTCACATGAACTGTAAACTGCGAAAAAAGGAAACTGGAAAATGTTCCACAAACATTTTTTCACAACCTTTTTCGCTAGAAGCCATTACTTACAAAATTGAATCCTTTACATTTGTCAGATCATTAGTTATAAGTCAAAAGCCAGAACGACATTTATGTTGCATTTCAAATTTGTATATTAAATTCAAATTAAATGAAAACTGTCACTGAATAGTTTCAACCTACGGTATTAGGAAGAATCAGAATTTTTGAGATATTATTGTAATCGTACGTACACTTTATTCAACGAAATTAATTTATATTTAACTTGGTGTGTATTGTCTTTCAAAAAACACCTGGCTTGACAGAATTGCAAAATATATCGTGGTGTTCAAGCTATTTTGCCAAGAGTATAAAAATTGCATCATTTTAAAGCACATGTGATTTAAAATTTTATAAAAATTACATACTGCTTCAAATAGGTTGTTTATTATTTTTCCTAAATTGCTTATAAGTAGAGCCTAATGCTAGCCCACGAAAGCATTGAGCTAAGTAGTCAAATTAAAAAGTTGGGACTGAAAGGGTGTGTCCGTTTTATAACTTGAACAGTCCTTACGTAAAATTAGGATACTTGAAGAATTGCTCAAGGACCTATTTCTTATGTATTTTCCAAACATCGAGATCAAGGACCTTAACATAACTTCCAATACTCATAAAAATGGATGATAATTTCCCAGGAAGTTCTGGGAACAATTATTTTTCCGCTCTCATACGCTCTCAATATCACGCGTGGTATTGGAACAAAATATCATGCTTGATATTGATTTTACAAGCTCCTTTGATATTGCGAGACTATTCACAACGCGCAAAAATCAAGCTGAGAACTGACTCGACACAAATGAAATCATGTTCCACATCGTTTTCTTAAAAAGAGAACGTATAGTTTGCTATCTCTTTTTAATCTTCACCGATGGCAGACACAAAGAGACTGCTGCCAGCCGTTATGGAAGTTTCGGTTCCATTCGGGTGTAAAGCAAAAATCATTAAACTCAATCTCACCACAGTTTGCTGAGATTTGCAGTTGGTGAGTTTTTTTTAGCTTGATATTCCGAGCGGCGATATCAGAGCTTGCAAAATCAACCGCAGATGTTTATTTGTTGATTTTTGTCTACCAAAATCAAGCGTGATCTTGGGAATTGGTGAGATTTGATTTTTTGATATTTTTCCAACACTGCTCCAAGCATATTCGAAGAAGGAATTCTGTGGATAATAACAAGAAGTTTCAGGGAGAAAAATAATGCGGAGCATGATTCCATATGAATTTTCGGAGAATACTTCTGGAGTATGCTGAACGGAGGATTACAATTAAATCTGAAAGTAATTCCACGTAAACTTCAAAGGAACTAGCAAAAGAATTACAGGAGGCTTCTGACTTGAATGCCAAATAATTTGCAATCAGAAATCTATTGGATTAATAACGTTCTCCGTGTTACGCTAAGCTGACGGCTTAAGAGCCGTCTTCCAAAGATGGACCGTCAACTCGTTCTTAATTACCCGGCAAGAAACTTCCCTTTTCATGGCAGATTAGTATACTCAAATTCAAGAAAACCAATTCAAACTGCGAAAATGAAATAATTCTTTCAAATCAACCAAGGGGAAATACGCAATAGTTATTTAAGCCCAAACCAATTTAACAAATATAAACAAATTCAAATAACGTGACGCAAAAGATGTGTGGAGTAACTAGTCTCAACTAGAAGTAATTTTTATTGAATTTGATTCAATTGGATGAAACCCGAATATACTAAACTTAAATTTATCGAGTAAGCAATTTATTAATTAAAAAATCAAAGGAAATATAAATTTATTGAATTAAGGCAACAGTTTCCTACTGTGACGTCACGTTTCGAGTTCATGTGTGTTAGCATAGCCATTCGATATCAAATCAAACAAATGTGAGCAGTTTTCGGACAGATCTGACCTGGTTCGGTCCCTCGTCGGATGTCCCGTGACGTTCTAGTACCGCAAGCTTACGCGCCAAGATGACTCGCACGTGGGCAAATAAGCGGTATAGGCGTCCCCAAGCGTAGTGGAGTAATGAGCTGTAGTAGCGGTACGCAGCTCACGCCGCACGACTTGGCGAGATGAGTCGATCTAACAAAGGCTACCAATTGCGCAGTAGCAGTGGTAATGCGTCGTGGCCGAACGGTTGTGCTACGAAAAAATACGCAGTAGCAGTAACAGTGGGCGTAATTGCCGTCTGACCAACAGCCAGCATAAGACGGTGGATGTCCTAGTTGCTTTAAACAGTCCACTCCAGTTTCGACGATATTTGCCGATTCTAGCACAAGCCAATACAAGCCGATATAAGCCGCCCGCATTGTCTGGGAAAGGAGGGCCTGTTAACGGGGAAATCTTACATAATTTGCTCACCAATTTACTACTAACTAATCAGGCTTGCCTGAATTTCCAATTTCACAAATTTCACAATATATATTCAATATTCTATTTTGATCAAAATATGATCCTGCACTCGACAAATTGAAAAAAAAAACTGTGGAAAATTATTTAAATGGATTTAAATCAAATTCACTAAACCGCCCGAACTTACTTCGAGTTTAGATGTTGCGCAGTTAATTTAAATCTATTGTCTTTAACTTGAATCAGCATTTAACAACTTCTGACAACTTCAAAGCACTCCACTCAAATGATTCGATAGACGCGAAGTAGCTTGGGTTGTGCCTAGAAACTACTGCGTAATTTCTTCCTATTGGCAGATTCGAGAGAATAAACGAAGCCGTACAAGGTGTCAAGCACAATAAGGCGTGTACTCGAAAAAAATGCACCATTTTTATCCGTGTGAAACTTTTTTATCCGTGGGTAAAAATTGATGAAAATCTGGGTATAACTAGTGTGGAGTGAATTGTTTACATGGTCAAAATTTCATAACAATCGGTTCAGTGGTTATTGAGATGTCATCGAGACAAGTAGAAAATCGCCGGAGAACAGAACGGCGCGCAAACGTCATGGAAAATCCGACTGCGACCATGAGATGGATCGGAAGACAACTGGGAATCACCCATACAACTGTGTCTCGGGTGGTAAAATCGTTTAAGAAGTCTCAGACGACAGAGCGGTGGGCTGGAAGTGGAAGAAAATCGAAGACAGCTGACCCTGTGAAGGCCCGGAAGGTGTTGGATTATTTCAAGCGTAATCCGAACCTTTCGATTCGCGATGCGGCTCTGAAGGCGGAACGCCTGGTTCGTTCAGCAAACCATGAAACGAGGTCCGGAAGTCACCGAACCGGCGTGATCAACAAAACACGGCGGCCAAATCCCGCGCAAGGAAGCTGTATCGAAAGTGGTTAACGAAACCGATGTGTGTGGTTATGGCAGACGCAAAGCAGATACCGGGGCTGGAGTTCTACGTTGTCAAATCACGGTTTGATGTTCCGAAAGACATAAGGAAGAAGAAAGTGGACAAATTCGCCAAAAAATACTTGCTCTGGCAGGCCATATGCCAATGCGGTAAACTGAGTAAACCGTACATCACAATGGGTACCATCAACAGCGAAATTTACCGCACCCAGTGCCTTCAGAAGCGTCTGTTGCCCTTCCTGTGGTCCCACGGAGACGAGACATTATTTTGGCCGGACCTGGCATCATGCCATTACGCGCGATCGACGTTGGATTGGTACAGAGACAATAACGTTGTTTTTGTACCAAAAACCACCAACCCCCCAAATTCACCAGAGATTCGTCCGGTGGAAAGATGTTGGGCCATCTTGAAGGCCAAAGTTCGAAAATCGTCCAAGGTGTTTAAGAACGAGCTGGAGTTGAAGAAAGAATGGATGAAAGTGATCAAAAAGGTCGGCTCCACCATTGCACAAAATGTAATGAGGGGTCTTAAGGGAAAGGTGTGGGCTTTCAGCGATGGAAAGTAAATTGAATAAAGTAATTATGCCGAAACATAATCCATATGTATTAGGGGAAATGACGGCTTCGGCATGCCAGACTATTTTCGGCAACCCAAATTGAAACACTATTTTCACTGGATTTTCTTACGAAAACACTTCGCTGAATGCATGCAAACGATTCTTTATGCTTTCAGCTTCAATTTGACTATATTTTTACCACTGAAAAAAAGCAATCTAGCAAGGTTTTCTTGAAATGAAACACACGCACTACAAATTGTAGCTGATTCCGAGTTGCCGATAATAGAACAGCAGATTTACATGCAGTTCAAATGGAACGGTTGCCGAATAAAAACTGGTTGCCGACAATACTCGCTCTCACTAGAGAAGATTGGAGCTTTGTAAAAGCGTTTCAAAACAGTTTTTGACAATTCTTTCGACTGAAATTGTTAGAGCAGCTGGTAGCAATTGATTGTAAACAAACCAATACTGCATATGTGTGCGTTCCTTAGAGAAAAAGGGCTATAGAAAAAAAGGACGCTGCTTAGGTTGCCGAGAATACGTAAATTCCCCTAGTTCATTCCCTGAAAGTGTCAAGAAAATCCGACTTAAAATAATAGTTTGGCGAACACTTTTGTCTGGTGCATTTTTTTCGAGTACAGGCCTTAGCCAAAATCTATTGAATTCTCTACGACGCAATGCTTTTGAATTTTAAAATTGGTATCTTAACTGCCGTGTCAAAAATAATGTGGCATCTACAAACGGTGGATGTCTAAGATAGCATACAAGCTGACAGCATGCTCTGAAAATGTATGGACATCCAAAGCTTTCATGAAATTTATTTTTACTTGAATGGGTAGTACTAATGAACGGGTAAACATTAATAGAAAAATACTAGGGTTCAATACAACGATACAAATTTGTTACTTCACTGCAAGCGAATTGTTAGGAATCTTTCAAAGTAAGTAGGATTTCAAGGAAAGAAGTTAAATTCAATGACAATTCTGAAATTAATTCATTGAAAATTCTGAGAATGATCCCAAAGGATTCCCTAATAAAAATTGTATGGTTAATTTGCTTAACGACGTGTTCTGGGTATCATCCAAACCATTTGTGGAATAGTTCAATGATTTGGGTTATCGTTCGTTTATGGTTATTTTTTATTAGGGTTTCTTACTGAGGGACATTTCAAGGTAATTCCACAGACAAACAGACGTAACTCTTTGAAAAACTTCTTCTTGAAAACATAGTATCTCAAAACATATAACCTCAGTAACGACATCTCTCTGGCTTCTCGCGGAAAACAAGCTTGCTCGCTAACTCGTAAACAATATTGCATAAAAGTTCTATAGAATATATAGAAACGTCAAAGTGATCCGATGCCAGCGCTGTGGCGAGTAGTTCACGGAACTGATAATATTCAAATCAACCGTTAAATGCATGAACGAAGATACACAATGAAGAGTTACGTCTGTTTGTCTGTGGTAATTCCTTGGAAAATTCAATGGGAATCGAATTCGGACTCTGAGGATGATTCCAACGGTGACATTTTTCTCAGATTTTAAAGTAGATTTCCAAGGAAATTGTGAGGAGCATTTCAAAGAATGTAGGGATGACCGGAGCAAAACTAAAATGGAATTCCTAGACAAACCTATAGGAATTTCTGGAGAATACAAATTGAATGCTGAAGAGAACTACAAATGAATTTTCCGGAGAAATTTCCAGAGATTTCCTAGGTAATACTGCATAAATTATTAATAATGTGATGAGAATTTCAGATTGAATTCAAAAAGTGTTCTGCAGATTATGTTCATGAGTCTGCTTCTTTTTCTTCTTCTTCGTAATTCAAACTTATTGCTTATCGCATATTAGATTATTGCGTGCTCGCAACTTAGTGTTCGAGGAGCACTTACACAGTTATTAATTCATAGCTTTCGATGCCTGTACCACCTTTGACTTAGTATAATTGAGTACAATCACTCTCTATACCCAGAGAAGTCAAAACAATTTCTAGACCAGCCCGGTAATCAAACCCAGCCACTTCCAGCATGGCCTTGCTTGGATTTTCAAGAGAATTATGGAGACAATAATAATAAAATACCAGAAAGAGGTCTAAGTTGATCTCTGAGGGTATTCTGAGATGATTCAAGTAAATTCTTCAGAAAATACTGAAGAAATCCTGTAACGATTTTCAAGGGTATCAGGATGATTCGAATATAGATTTATTATTTTTTTAGATATTGGACAAAAAGAAAGAATCAAGATCCAGGTTCTGTAAATTTAATAAATTCATGAATTTTGAGATTTATTGTTTGGAAAATTTTATGATCCAAGATTAAGGAAAATCTTGAACATTCAGGTAGTTTATTTTAAAATATTCAGGACATGGAGAAACTTTCTTAATTATGAAACGGCTGAATTGTCAGAATATATATCGAAGTGTTTAAAATCTTAAAAATATAACTACTGTGTAAGGAAGCTTGCCAAAATTTATTTAAGTCTAAGCTAATGACCATTTGGCCTACTGACCATTCGGCCTACTGACCATTCAGCCTAATGACCATTCAGCCTAATGACCATTCGGCCTAATGACCGGACACCCTCAGGGCAATAGTATCGGATCCATAAATAGCCAGAACCTTTGATATCCAGACAAATTAAAACTCAAGTGTTGGCAGCCCTATTGTGTGTTTCGAGTTTATTGGCTTAATATTATAAATTTACTACTTAGAACTTCCATAAATGGATCCTTGAACCTTCTTTTTTATCGAATACGTGTGAGTAAATAAACCGTTAAATAAGTTACAGTAAATGGAGCAATTCGGTTTTATTTTTGAAATTATAGATGCTCATAAAAATTTTTATTCTATAGATCCATCATACTTTAACTTTCAACTTGAATGAGTTGACTGTATAAACAAATCTATGGTTATTGTACTGAAATACGTTGAGATTTATTTTATTAAATTTGATTTTTATACAAAAATAATCGCATCGTTTTTTAACTTCAGACGCCATTAAGGTGGCTTAAGGGTGTCCACGATGAAATTGCCACACACAAAATTGATTCGCAAAATTCGAGTTTTCATCCGATTGCCATCAAATTTTCAGGGATTGAGAAATAACTATTAAACTTCATTTTACCATTTTACTCGTATTTTATTTACAGTCCATACGCAAATTCCCGCACCTTGGCCTTAACCCCGGCCATAAGATTCTGCACACCCTTTGAATCAACCGTTTTTTGCATGTAAACCCATACTTTCTTCAGTTCCTCGACTGTCTTCACTACCTTAGGTCGTTTAAGAAGGTGCTGCTTCATAATCGCCCAGTACTTCTCGATGGGGCGGAGCTCCGGAGTGTTGGGAGGGTTGAACATTTTCGGCACGAAATTGACCTTATTGTCCGCATACCACTTCAGCACGTCCTTGGAGTAGTGGCATGAGGCCAAATCCGGCCAGAAGATTGTTGGGACGTTGTGGGCCTTCAGGAGAGGAAGCAGTCGCTTCTGGAGGCACTCTTTTATGTACACCTGTCCGTTCATCGTGTCCTGGGTCACGAAAGGTGCACTCCGCTTCTCGCACGTGCAGATGGCTTGCCAAACCAGGAATTTCTTCGCAAATTTGGACATCTTCTGAGTGCGGACATGCTCCGGAACGCTGAACTTATCCTTGGCCGTGAAAAACAGGTTGCCGGGGATCTGTTTGAAGTCGGCCTTCACATATGTTTCGTCGTCCATGATGCAGCATTCAACTTTCGTCAGCATGTTGAGGTACAACTTCCTGGCACGAGTTTTGGCGGACTTGTTCTGCTTCTCGTCGCGATTAGGGGCCTTTTGTACCTTGAACGTTCGAAGCCCAGCCTTAGTTTTGGCCTTCTGGACAAAACTTCGGCTTAGGTGCAGCTTCTTAGCCACATCCCTAACGGAGGCGTTCGGATTTCGGTTGAAGGCCCCAACTACGCGGTTGAGATTTTTGCTGTTGTACGGAATACTTTTTCTTTCACTTCTTGGCTTCCGATCGGTGGTCAACCGTTCCTCGAACCGCTTAATCACTCGCGACACCGTGGAATTCGCGATTCCCAACGTTTTAGCGATGGAACGATGCGAGAGATCCTTGTTCTCGTGATGAATGCGCAAGATTTTATCACGCACGAGCTGTTCTTTCGACTCCATTTCCGCGAGTTTTGATCACAGGACTTTAAAACTTGCAGGATGTAAATAATGCACTATGAACTAAATCCACCCAAATTTTCATTAAATTCTACCCAACGGTTAAAAAGTTAGAGCAATTTCATAGTGTGGCAACCCTTTAAAGCATGATCCTCCCTTAACGCCACTTACATTACTTTTTTTTCTGGGCAATTTATTGGCTTTATTCGAATTTTGAGCCAAATCGTTTTTCGAGTTGAAGTTTAAAAAGTATAAAGAAAAACGATTTTTAAATTTTTGTCGCTAGGTGCCGTTGCAAACGTCTCAAATATCACCAAACCCAATACCATAATAGGAAATTATATGCTCAAAAACTTTGTCGAAGACCGGAAGACGGTCCGTGTTCAACATGAACATTTATTAACATTTTATGGAAGCGATGTGCTCTATGCTATAATATAGTAATTAATGTAAATGGACACAAATCACATAACATATGTGGAACTTCATGCAAAACTGCTGACTAAAAGTTGACCCCTTTTTTATGTTTCCTCTGTGGTATAACTGGTATAGTTGGACATCGACCTGTCAAAATTAAATTTTCGTGATTCGACACTGAGTCTGGGCCAATGTCGGAAACGTAAGCAATGGCTTCTTTCGTAAATATCTTGTGATTCAAAGTCAATCCATGTAACCCAGCAATTCTATCAGCTATGGGGACTTTCTCAATACACAAACATTGTGGTGGCTTACTTGAGCGAGTTTTCATTCTCAAGAAATTCGTGGAAAAGTCTGTGACTTTGGTCCTTATGAAAGAAAATCAGATATTTGGTTACATGCTCAGTACACGCTATTTTAAAACTACCCAAATGTGAGTAAAATCCACCCTGATCGGTCAAAACTGAATCTATCAAAAAATGGGTAAACTATGTTGGGAGTGACAGGTTAACAATTGAACAACGTCGGTTGGATCCATGCCAATGTTGCTCATGTGTCAGCTTGTCATTTCCAACATAGTTTATCCATTTTTGAATAGGTTCAGTTGTGACCGATCCGGGAGGATTCTACCCAAATTGGAGTAGTTTTGAAATAACGTGTAAGTATTGCCGTTGACGGTCAATGACATTTATATAAGGGCTGGGCCAACAGGCAGCTTGCTGGTGTTAGAAGCAAAAATGTTGTAAACATTGCTGAACATCTGCGAACAGATAGATATACGTCACTGCCAACATACTGAGAACAGATAGAAATACGTCACTGCCAACAGCTGTTTCGTGTAAAAAGATAAACATTGCAATATAATACGAACACCACTAACCATTTGCACATTTCACTAACACCAATAAGCCCTTTGGCCCAGACCTTATATAAACGTCATTGGTTGACGGTGGCTTTCTAGCTCTTTACTCCTATAGATATTGCTAAAGTGTGATTGTGTCAGTGATTTGTTTTCATCGGGAAAAATTTCCGCTATGAAGTTTTTTTTTTCTGATGAAAACATTTTGCGTATACCTATACGTGACGTTGTGTGCGTACGATAAACGTCAGCAATCTCTATGGTAAAATTCCGAAGGCTAGCGGATTTTGTCTTATCCCTTCACTCCACCATGGTACCAGCGAGCCACCGTTTCTTCATGCAAAGATTAACAGGATCTTATGAGATTTTTTACTGGAGTGAAAGAGTAAGGTAATGTCTGACAAGTTTCTCGCACAGAGTGACGTTTGCTTATGTGATTTTACCATAGGAGTAAAGGGTTACAGAGTAGGGTTACCATATGGTATCCTAAAGGAGGACATGTCCTCCTTTTTCAATAATTTTTCTTCATCCTCCTCTTGCCCGAAAATGTCCTTCTGGCATTTTTTTTTCCAGTAACATATTCATAATATTGTTTTCAAAGAGCGTTGTTGGCAGACCTTATTTGGTTAATTACGTCGCAACCTCATCTTATCTAGCAAATGTTATTCGATGGTGGGACTAGGAGTATACTACAGTTGTCAACTCCCTACATTTAGGCTGCGATCCATTTGGTGAATTTTAACTTATATTTGACAGATGGAAAATTTTCAAATTATCCTGCTATTCTACCAGACATATTTCAGACAAACCAACAAACAATTTCTCGAAAATCGGACGATCAACAACATAGGGATTTTCGAACTTTGCAATTTATTTTCGAAGCGTCAGTGAAAATTCATCAAATGAAAATAGTCTTAGTTGTGTTCCATTTTTCTGAATTTTTACATAAATTTGACATTTCGAAAAGAAATTATAATGTTGGAAAATCTCTCTGTTGTTGATCATATGATTTTCGAGGTGTTTGTTCAAATTTATTCCTGGTCTGAAAGAAATAAGTCTCAACGGCGCCGATGGTGTAGTGGTAAGCGTAATTACCTCTCACTCCAGCAGGCCTGGGCTCAATCCCAGTCGGCGCCGCCGGGATGTTCTGAGGCATAACATCTCTGATCACGCCTTCCTTCGGAGGGGAAGTAAAGCCGTTGGTCCCCGGTTCATGAGTTGATGGGTCGATAGGTAGGGTCCAGGTGTGGGAGCTGCCTTCCTGGCACGTCGGTAGCATTGGTGCTCAGCACGGAAAACAAGATCGACGGAAAAAACAAACCAAAGGAAAAAAAAATAAATAAGTCTGGTACAATAGCAGGTTTATTTGAAAATTTTCCATCTGTGAAATTTAAGTTATAATTCACCAAATGCAACACAGCCACACAGATTGAATCCAACATGTGTTCGACGTTGGCGTTCTGGTTCTATGGGATTTTAGGTATTTTTTGTTTAGACCGCTACCATACTGAGAGCGAAGAGGCACGCGAATCGTGAAATCGAATGTAAGGAATAATATCAATAAAAGGAATTCTTTTGCATAGAACGTTATGCGCGCCTCTTCGCTCCCACTATGGCAGCGGCCTTCGCAAGTAGCATTGCAAGTTTTATCGTGGTTTTATAGCATTCTACAAGTTTAAATAATGGTCTTCAGAACCCTCATAAAACCCAAATTGTTCCATGGGTCATGTCGTTTTCGCTACACCGGTGCTACATGCTATCGGCGAACACCTAAAAATTCAGGGTGTAGCTATCGGTTGCACCTTTGTTTACAAACAAATGATGATGAGCTTTCAATGACTCCAGCTTATTGCTGCTTACACTACACCGGTGTAGTGTAGCAAAAACGAAAACGACATTAGAGTCCTATGCTGAATCAATGGTAAAATTAACAGGTTGCTTAGATGTTTCATGTTGGTTTCAATCAGCGATGACATGTATCCTGATTTTTGAACATGATTAAATTTGGGATGGTTTTAAGGCTGTAAAGCTGTGGTTTTCATGCAAATCAGCTAGATTAAATCATTTCCAAGTATCAAAAATGAATTATGAAGGCTAGTTTGATGCATTTTCAGAAGTATAACGAGAAGATGAATTGAATTGGTAACAACTACAAGTTATGAACAATCTCAATTGAACCTTTGCAAATCATGAACTTTGTGATAGCGCACATGTTATTAAAACGTTTGATAAAAACTCATTGTCCTCCTTTAATGTTAACAAAGGGAATCATTGTCCGCCTTAATCTCCAAACCTCAAATGAAATGTCTTCTTTTTCAAGTTTTTAATATGGTCACCCTATTACAGAGTGACCGAAAAAGCTAACTGTCAAGGTAATGCGGCCATTCTTTTTTACACTAGCTCTGGGGCACAGGGGGCCTATCATAGGATTTATTAACGCGTGTTTTCAAGTCGGTCAGAAGTCAATTGATGAATCTACGTTACGGTCGGCCAGCAGATGGAAATTATGTGAAAATGATAATGACGTTTTGCTAGCTGTCAAATCGTATGGAATATTTTTTAGTACATCATCACTTTTGTGGTTTTGGATTTCAAACCTAGGTGTCGCATGCACTGGTGCAGTTTCGCGTAGATTCATCAATCAAGCGCATTTTTAACCAGTCACTAGTTCTTTGTGTTGGGATTTGAGCAGAAACATTCAATTTTACGCTATTGAGAAACATAGAGAGGCTTGAAACCTTGGGTATTACAGGTATCGATAAGCGCTCGATTTAATTTGGCATCCTTCTTGCAAAATTCTTGTGAATGAAAAGATGCAAGGTTAGCTCAAAACACAGCATATGTCTGTTTGACGTTTTAATACATAGAAGAAGAAGTTACGCTACAGCTATCAAATGAACAAGGCTTCAAAGAATCGCCAGCAAATATACTTCAATTTCTCAAGGCACACTATGATTTTTTTTTTTTCAATATTCAGCTCTTTTTTATACTGGCGGTAGAACTTTGACAGCTTCTTAAGATTTGCTGAATACTTATATATGAACCAGGACACTTGTTGCAAAATGATGTTGCTTTAAACTGTATGCATCAAATTCCAAATTTGGGCGTTCTTTTTTTCCCTCATACATTATGAAATGAAATGAAAGTTTGATGCAATTGGTTCCAACAAAAAATGTTAATGATTAAAAAAGTTGGTCATACATTTATTATCTAAATTTATCATAGAAAAAAGAAAATTGAAAAAAAATTACCCATGCAAATTTAAAGAAATAAACAAGTACTCGCTTGGAGTTTCTCAAATTTTTGGTAATAATTGTACAGAAAAGCAATACGCATCGCTTTTAAAATTTAATTGAAAGCAGTTAACCCATGGCAGCTTTAAATTACGTTTTTTAGGTGGCAAGTCATCATTTAATACGTCTTCTTTTTTATGTAAATGATAATTTAAAATTTTAAATTAAGCTATAAAATTAAAAATAAAGAACGTAAATTATTATGGCAATACAAAGACATGAGTTCACGAGTCCTAAGAAGATATCGAATTATAAACCACATTGGAAATATTTTAATTGACTACCCCCTTGATCTTCTTACTCAATTTACAGCTGGCATAACCAATTTGACAGATCGATGTCCTACTATACCACTTGAAATCACTGAAATGGGGTCGATTTTTGATGATCGAGTTCCACTTATGTTATGTGCACAAATTCAGCTGATTTGGTTCATTGTTAAAAAAAATCGCCATATTAAAGAGAATACTAAATTTACTACTTTGCGTTTCACTCAAAATTTGCGAAAATATTGCCATACATTGAAAAAATCCATATCTACCACCCCTTCGCATCCAGCCCACCGAAGAACCGGCAGCTTCAACTAACAGTCCAAAGTTCTCCCTATTATTACAGCCTGCTGGGGCAGACGATGATGAAGAAACCCGCCGAAGAGCACATCAAACGTCCGATGAATGCCTTCATGGTGTGGTCCCGGCTGCAGCGACGGAAGATCGCCCAGGACAACCCAAAAATGCACAACTCGGAGATCTCGAAACGGCTCGGTAAGTACCCACTCACTCACTCACCGTTTTCCCCTTTAAGAACCTGTTGAAGAATCGATTTTGTATTCCTCCTTCGCACCACAATGGGATTTGGTTACAATATTTTTCTTCGATTTGGCTTCTAATCCATTGTCGGTCGTTGGGCTCCGGGAAAAGAATTACGAAAAGGTAAAATTTTGCATTTTTATCCCGGTGCTTACGTCCCGATTTAACTTTTTTTCAAGCACCGAGGAAAATCGGGAAAATTCGATTCCCCGATATGAAAAGAATTGGATTTTCCCTCGTCAATTTTCTCTGGAATGGGGTGGGATGAGTTCGTTCACTCTCGATTTCGCCCACCACCCGAATGGTTCAATTATTTGTTTGGTTCACACAATGGGCTGTCATTTCAATACACCCAACGACGACAACGACAACGACGGCGACGACGGTCGGACGGTCCCAAGGACCAATGCCGACAGCATGGAATGGTAATGATGACGACAAAAAATTGAATGTACATAATCCATTCGGAAGGTGAAAACATACAACATTGATGATGACGATGTAAATATATGTTGGTTACAATGCAGAGGCAAAAGTTGTTCGTTCGACTGTTGTTGTTTGCGGGAGTTTGTAAAATTTATGCGTTCGACAGGGAATAACAATCGAATTTAAGGCTCAGCAGCGGTAAAACTCGGGGGACGAAAATCGATAGAGGCGTGATTTATTCGATGTTTAGCTGTCGGATTCTATCGCTGGGATTAAAGTTGACGGTCATGCACATGCTTCAATCATAAAACAGCAGCCAACATTTGAAAATCATCGAAAGTTTTGAACTTGGCAGGCTATTTTTCCAACCATCAATCGATTGCAACCATTTTCAAGCAAACCGTCACCTCGTCAACACCCATAAAGCAAAATGGCTTCCCTGTGTGACATTTGCGATCGGATCCTGTCTGCGGCGAACAACATGATTCTGGAGACCCCCTGCAACGGTCGCTTCCACGAGCAGTGTATCAAGGATTGGTGTAAAACCGAGCTGGCTTGCCCGGGATGTTCCGGCCAGAAAGAAGACTGCCGTCAACGGTATGAACATCTTGAGATGACGAAATTTCCTACCATCTGTTCCAAAGTTGAATTGGCAGAGGTTACTGCCACTTCTGAAGCTACCGGAGATGAAGTGACCATACAGGAACCATCGGATGCACCATCGGAAACCATCGAGAAGCTGGCCAAAGAGTTTGAAGAACTAGCGACGGCGCAGAAGGTTGTGACCGAACGTTGGGATCGGATCAAGATGCACTTTCAGGATATTTTGAAGGACGTCAAGAGAGGCAAGTGAAGAACTTGATATTGGCAGATTTTACCCACTCATGAATGTTGAAATAAATGTTGCTTAATGCAGCCTTGCATGGAAACTTTGTTTTCTTGATCTTGCCATGCCTTATTATGTAAGTCGAGTCGAGCGTCACTTCTGGCCACTGGTCCAATAAACTGACGCGATTGGTCAAGGCGACGGTGGATCGAGTGATGTGCGTTGTTCGAGTATCGGCGACACTCTCGAGTCCCTTTGAATATCGAACGTGGTTACGGCAAGGTGATGGACTTTCGTGTCTGCTATTTCCAGATCACAAGAGCTGGGATAGACACGAGTGGCACGATCTTCAGCAAGTCCATCCAGCTTCTTGGCTTCGTTGATGACATCGACATTATGGCACGGAACTTTGGGACGATGGCGGAAACGTACATCAGACTGAAGGTTAATGCTAGACGGATTGGACTTGCCATCAACGCCTTGAAGACGAAATACATGAGAGGAAGAGGTTCTAGAGAAGACCATGTTAGCCTCCTACATCTAGTTAAGGTTGACGGTGTCGAAATTGAGGTGGTCAAGTTCGTGTGAGTTCGTGTATGTGGGCTCACTGGTGTTCGTCAAAAATGCTTCCAGCAGAGAAATTAAAGACGCATTACGGCAGGGGATCGTCGCCTTCCACCCCGAGTTCAGATTTAAGGTGACGAAGTCGAGGTGGTCAACGAGTTCGTTTATTTGAGCTCACAGGTGATCGCCGAAAATTATTTGTTTTCTCAGTGTGCCGCAGCTGTGCCGGCAGTGCCGAGAGTGTCATCAGACTGAAGTTTTTGTTTGAACAATGGTATGTTTGGCAAACTGGTTAATTTGACAGTTCACATGTTTTGTTTTGAAGAACCAAAACAAGAAGCAGTGGAATCGTATCCCAGATCCTCACTGTCGTGACTCTTGGTTCGTTGCTACACGTAGGACTACACTGAACCTTATAAGCAACGGCCTCCGCTACCGAATCAAAGCATCAAGCGAGAACATTATCCGGGGGTGGCATTTCCATTTTCCGATAGGACAATAACTTCTACTGGATTGGAGCATGATGAGGACTTGGATGAACCACAGGTGACGATGGTAGGTAGAAGAAGCTATCGTGCATCATCAGAGAAAACTGGTCGAAAATGCTCTTCAGATTCTGATGAACGCTTCCGGGAAGAGTTTCTCAGTCAAAGATGCGTCGCTAGCGTTCTAGTGGGAGTTTTAACCGAAATCAGACATCCCTGGTGGAGGTGGGGTTTAATATGGAGAGAAGTATGATGTCTCTGGCGAAAAACAGTGCAGACCAGAGAACACCTGTAAAAGCTGGGGCGATGTAGATGGTAGGAAAGCAAATACCGGTGAAGATTCTACCTCCGAACATGGTCCGAGTGATCATCGAAGGCGAATTTATCGATATCAGTTACGATGAAGAACGAATCAAGGAAGTGAATGTCGGTTGGCTGATCAACGAAGTGGTGAAACGTTACGGAATCAAACATGGTAAAAGACCACTGATAAAACTACTACTACCGGGACTTCTTCTCCGCCAAGCATATGAAAATTCTATTTCAAGCGCTGGGTTACCAGGGTCGTGTCTGAGAGCTAAACCTATCCTTCAACTAATTCCAATGCTGACTTTCAGGAGCTCACCTTCAAGCCCAACAACTGACCAATCAACATCTTACAATTTCACTTAACCTCCTTTGGCTGTGATTTCAGCTCCATCACGAATCTCCCCACCTAAAGTTGATCTACCAACGTCTTCAATGTTCCCTTCACTTCCTCCTTCAGGGTCTCGCTCTCCCCACTAAACAACTTACCGACCTCGATGTAATTTATACCGACCTGAAGGCGGCTTTCGATAAAATTGATCATAACATACTGCTACACAAGTTATCTCGTCTTGGAGTTTCTCTGCAATTGGGTTTTTGGTTGGAATCCTACCTTACAGAGTGTGTACTTCGAGTGAAGGTTGAGGGTTGTGTATCTTCGCCGTTTTCAAACAAGTCTGGAGTTCCACAAGGAAGTAATCTCGGACCGTTGCTGTTTATTCTGTTCTTCAACGATGCTGCTTTGGTTCTGGGTGAAGGATTCAAACTGGTCTATGCAGATGATTAAAGCTGTACATTGTGGTGCGCACACAAGAAGATTGTTGGCTTCTGCAAAACTCGCTGACTTTGTTTGCCGATTGGTGCCAGAGAAACAAACTGACTACTAGCGACTCTTACCAGAGTTACCAGTTTGACTGATCTACTAGACACAAAAATGACTTTTGATTTACACCGTTCAGCGATCATATCGAAATCAACGCGACAGTTGGGCTTTATTTCCAAAGTTGCGAAGTATTTTTCGGATCCACATTGCTGGAAGTCATTGTACTGTGCACTTGTCCATCCAATTTTGGAAAATGTGTCCGTCGTTTGACATCCTCACCATTTCACGTGGTGCCTAAGGATCGAACGGGTTCAGAAACGGTTCATTCGTCTGACACTGAGAAACTAGCCGTGGAGTGACAACAAACAACGACGGAAAGTACAGCAATCGTTGCTTATTGCTAAGCTGTTGAATGTTGAAACTGATGCCCCTGACCTGCTTGCGTTGTTGAACTTTCGTGTGCAACCAAGTTTTCACCAAACCATGTTTGGGAACATCGAACCAATCTCAGTGTGTATTCGTGCGTTTACGGCTGTCGAAGAGTTTTTCGACTTCAATGAACCAACCGAACGTTTTGCAAATTGGATTAGGTCTGTGTTAAATTAGCTCTAATTTTATTCATTAAGACTAAATTGTCTGGTAAATTATTTTAAATACAAATACAAATACAAAATGCAAACTCACTAATCACATTCCGCATCGGAATTATGACCAGTAACAGTCTCTTCATGGTCATCTTTTCAATCAACTTCCGGAACGATGTCAACCCCTTCCCAACTTCGATCAAACTGTTCTGAAACACCAAAGCCTTCAACACCAGATCTTTGAACCAAGGTTGCAAAGACTCATTTCAGCTAAAACAATGTTTTTCTAAATTATGAAATAATTAGATGCCATGATCAAATTTTGAATTAGTAGGATACAAGAAGAGGTTGCAAAAAATGTGTTTGACATATTAAACCTGTTTATTTCACTTCATGAGAGTCACAATCAGCGATTTTTCACAAACTCACTCACTCACTCACTCACTCACTCAGTGATCAGCAAATCGCTGATTGTGACTCATAGAAAGCAAAATTTACAGGTTTTATGTTTCCAACGAATACTTTGTAACCTCTTCTTGTAAGTTACAAGTAAAACATGCCATCATACCATCTTTTGGTTTTATTATTCCGAAAAAAAATTATTTTAGCTGAAATGAGTCTTTGCAACCTTGCTTTGAACAATTTGATCATCTTGAGTGGAGGTTCTCCGATCTCGAAGTCTTCCGGTAGCAACTCCAGCACCATCCGGAAGAATTCCAGTATGATCGCCAGATTACAGTTGTACTTGGCAACGGTCATCGCCTTGATGACCTCGCTCATCCTAATGTTTTGAAAATATGCGCGCTGTGAGGAATCCACGGCAGAACTTCGCCGGAAATTCACGGTTGAAGTTATGAAATCAAAATTTGGATTCTGTCAACAAAAATCTTTAACATATTAACACATGCACAGAGCAGGCGCAGATATAGTAACTATAAAGTGTTGCCAGTAACTTTAAACATCATGAAAATGTCTAGCCATTTGTGCCAATTAAAGTGCCCAGGTGTTCCCATTAGACTAATGCAAAATTTGAAATTTTCGCTCCGCAGTGCTCAAACGGTTGCAAATTGGGTCCTGATTTGATGGGAATTACTATGGGAAAACTTATTTATTTTTTTATATCTATCTAACAATTCACCACATCATTATACTTTTAAAAATGATAGCAGTGATTGTAGCAAATTTTATCAGCTACATCTTTGTTGAAACCCACTTTTCAATCAAATGTAAGGAACAAAAGTTAATGATTCAAGTCACTGATGTCTTATGATTATGCTCATTCAACTGTTCAGCAGGCAACATTGGTGTTTCTGGTGCGAAGAATAGAGCACAAATATCATGGCTACTATGTCACACTGCAGAATACAGTGTTGCCCACAGAACAGCTGCTTGATCATGCCATAAGATTATCAATCTCTATTTAACAATTAATAACTATTTAATTTGACATTCGACTGAAAAACGATATTTCGCAAAGTTGTAGCTCAGAAAATTTTCCGTACGAATAGTTATAGAACTTTTCAAAAAAAGCAATATGGAAAATCGGTAGAAGGCAATGAACAAAAAGTTTAGTTTTCCCATATGAATTCCCATATAAACTTCGAATAGTTTGTGCCAAGTCAGTTTCTTACCAACTGAGTTTAAATTTTGGGAGGCTTATCAGGACCTGATTTGAAACCGTTTGATCACTGTGGAGCAAAAATTTCAAATTTTGCATCAGTCTAGTGTCCATCTGTATATTTGGCACACTGTGCGGAGTGACCAACCCCTTGGCTCAGATACAGGTTTTGAAAAGACAGACCGGCCTCGTTGTGTAATTCACTTCATATTCCTGGAACAAACTCTAGATTTTCCAAAGGGAGGTCACCCTACACACAATTTGTGCCAACTGTTTTCTCAGTGTGCCGCAGCTGTGCCGGCAGTACCAAAAGTTACAGTCATCGGATTGACATTGTTTGTTGTGAGTAATAGCATGTTTGGCAACCCGGTTAATTTGACAGCTAACATGTTTTGTTTCGAAGCAACTTCACAACTAGGAGTGTAATCCAATCCAAGAGACCATGATCCAGAGGCACTCCAGTAAGACATGCTGGTATCGGACAATCGGAAGATCAAGTTCCTCCGACCGCTCAACATAGACAAAATCGAAACGCCTCTAATGGCATTCAAAATTTACAGACGCTGCAGCGAGCTTCTGCTGATGTTTCAATCGCTGTTACGGACTCACACTATCGATTTTAACCATCGGAAGTTGCAGTTTGGAAAGCAAGATTGTTGGAAATGAAGTTGACGACAGCGTGAAGCTGGTCATCGATGAGAGGCACGGGAGAAGCTCTCGAGACAGCGTGGAAGGACGGCTTGAGGTGGCCTAAATCCTATATCAATGCGTCTAAAGTGTTCCTATTGCTAATGGGGTGTTTATAGCTGTGCGGATTTGCTAGCGCTAGTGTAGTTGCCAACTACCACGAATTTCAGTTGCTCCTGAAATCTCATGCTGGTAGACGCTGATGCCCTATTTACATTATGCTAGTGAGCTTTTTGGATAGCAGCTAGCTTCAGTCGAGTATTAGTACAAGACACTGAAGACGTCTGCACATTGTAGACGTAATACGCGTATCTCCCAAGGATAAGCAAATAAGGTAGAGGAATTAAATTAATATTACTAATCTTTCTCTCACTCTCTTTATAAGCAGCTAGCGCTAGTGAAATAACATAAGTGTAAACACCACATAAGACTGGCTGCTTCAGTGGTTTCACCGAGGTGTTAGCAGGTGGATGCACTCAAAACGTGGTTCCAAAAGCTATTTCCGATGAAGTTGTGTTCGTCGATGTTGCTACTCTCACCAACAAGTCGTCGTCGCTTACGTTTTAAGTGACCGTCACTACCAGTATCTGAGACAATTTTGAACTGTTCAAAATTCAAAATTCACGGTTCTGTTTCTCTTCCTTTATTTCGTTATCTCCTATGTTCATCAAAGATAAAACCATTGACACATTTTTTTTATATATCTTTGAAAAATAACCTCGTGGTGGTTTGCTTGTTGAAACCGAGAGGATAAATACCGATACCGGGAGTACATCGGGATGAATTTGAAAAGGTTTTCTACGCGGATAGACGATGAAATAGCCGGTGTATTTAGGCAAAACATGTCAACTCGGTTTCACGACGTAAAGCTCCGATCATCCTGGTTCTAGTAACTGGAATGCTTAAACATTATTCCGTAGTCAGCTGTTCTATCATTTTCAACGCAGTATTGATTGTCCTGGTTTTGATGTATTAACGGCTACTGATGGTGTACTGCTATTAACGAGGGCATTAGGATGTACGCTGCTGGGGAATCCAACTCGGTTTTACGAAATCTGTGGCGGTTCTTGACTGAAAATTCGTGGTTGTGGTTAAATGAATCCAAAAATTGGATTGAGTAAACAACATGATTTGACGCAGGCGCAGAGATAAAACAGTGTCAGTGCCGGTAACTTCAAAGATCTTCACAATTTCTATCCATGGGTGCCAAACAGTGCCAATGAGTGTACCCAGGCACACTGTGCGGAGTGATAATCCCCTTGAGATTTTCTTCGGAAGCTCCTTGAGATTCCTTTAAAAATCCTCCGAATGCACTTTATCCATACCTTTTGTATTTGACATAATAGTTTCGCTTCATACAAAGTATATTCTTTTAGGCAGTTCCTTATTCATTCTAAACATGTTTTCCATTCATCAATGAAGAAGTGGGCAATTCAAGGGGTAGGTAACTCCACACACCAATCATGGGTCACCTTTATTGTCAGTGTGCCGCAAGTGTGCCGCAGGTGTTCCGATTGTGCCGGTTGTAGTGAACGACGCCGGTCAAGAAGTCCCACGATGAAAAACACGTCCATCCGTCCAGAAAATCGTTAACAGAATAATCAAACAGGCAACCGACCAACCGAAATATTCTGTACCGAATGAGAAAGAGAGACAATGTCTTTCTCTTTTACCCATCCGACATAATGTCTAATTCAACCATCCCATTTTCGCATCCCGCCAACGACCGGTTGCCGACAATTCTAACGTTCTTTCGTTCGTGCCTTCGTTGCCGAAGTTGCCGTTTACTTTAACATTAATCTCAACCCGTTTAACGTTTCGCTGTTTTTGTTTATCGATAGGATTGCGCGTTATCTCTTGCGATTATGTTTGCAAGGTATACCTATACACTGAACAACAATCTTGTAATTCGAATTTAAATAATACTCTCTTATGTTCATCATATATACTACACCGGTCATAGAGCAAGCTGCGATTGTTTGTAAAATGTAAAATGTAACCCATCCTGGCAACCCGGTATTTCTGACACCTTGAATGTTTTGGTTTGAAATCGCAAGGATAAATCGGATTGAGGATGACGCGGGAAGTAGCGGGTGTGCAAAATTTTGGTGAATTAAGATTACTAATGGGATCTCATGAACTGCCTCTTTATCTTGAGCCCACTCTAGAACCTACATTTCGTATTTAGATCTATAAGTGAACTGCTGGTCTGAGTTTCTCTTATATATTCAATTAGAGGATGTTTCTGAATATACAGTCACACAATACGTAATGAAAACTTTAATGACAGTTGTCCAGCAGTGCTCCCATTTTATTTACAACAATCCTATGCCTATGAGAAGGTATGTCAAAGGTGTGCCGATGGATGTGCTCTAGCTGTGCCGAATGCCAATGACCGGTTGAGCTGAAAAGGGCATTTTTGTAGTTTGCGGTTTAGCGCACTACTGTAAAAACGGTGAAGTGTTAAATCATATACTGTAAGTGGGGGTGATAATGAGCCAAAAAATCAAAATTTTTCGATTCCTACCTTGCAACGTTCGCATTTTTGCAAGAATAACAATTTTAAGCAAATGAACATATTCATCAATGACATATTCACGACTATCATGGAAATGTTTGATAGAAATTGATAGGGGAATTTACGTATTCTCGGCAACCTAAGCAGCAACCTTCTTTCTATAGGCTTTTTCTCTATGGAACGCACACATATGCAGTATTGGTTTGTTTACAATCTTTTGCTGCCAGCTGCTCTAACAATTTCAGTCGAAAGAATTGTCAAAAACTGTTTTGAAACGCTTTTACAAAGCTCCAATCTTCTCTAGTGAGAGCGAGTATTGTCGGCAACCAGTTTTTCTTCGGCAACCGTTCCATTTGAACTGCATGTAAATCTGCTGTTCTATTATCGGCAACTCGAAATCAGCTACAATTTGTAGTGCGTGTGCTTCATTTCAAGAAAACTCTGCTAGATTGCTTTTTCTCAGTGGTAAAAATATAGTCAAATTGAAGCTGAAAGCATAAAGAATCGTTTGCATGCATTCAGCGAAGTGTTTTCTTAAGAAAATCCAGTGAAAATAGTGTTTCAATTTGGGTTGCCGAAAATAGTCTGTCATCCCGAAGCCGTCATTTCCCCTATTTCATTTTACTAAAATTAAATAAGAGTTAGACCAATGTACAACGTTTTTTGGGGTAACATTGAGCTAAAACGTAAATTTTGGTTAAAGTATCTTAACATATGTAAATGTAACGTAATTATTAGAAGCACACTAGTTAATTATCACAATGTACTTCGTTTGTTTGTTTAAAGATCACGTGTAACCCTCATCTATCCACAAAAAGTGTGTGTGTGTGTGTGAGTGTGTGTGTGTGTGTGTGTGTGTGTGTGTGTGTGTGTGTGTGTGTGTGTGTGTGTGTGTGTGTGTGTGTGTGTGTGTGTGTGTGTGTGTGTGTGTGTTTGTGTGTGTGTGTGTGTGTGTGTTTCTGTGTGTGTGTGTGTGAGTGTGTGTGTGTATATATATGTGTGTGTGTGTGTGTGTGTGTGTGTGTTTTTTTTTTTTTTTTTTTTTTTTTCATAGTAAGGTTTAGGAAAGCTTCAAGAAGCCTGGCCTGTAGTGAAGGTGGCACGGTGTGGTATCCACTAGTTGCCTAGTGCAGCTCCACTAAAACCCATTCCTTACTCTCTCCTCTGCCTGGATCCCCCCGGGACCACTGTGAAGCGACTACTTCGGGGGGTGGCTGTGCTCATGCACTTGCCGTAGTCTCAGCGCTAGCTGGCGTTGCTAGATCGCTGCTCTTCTCTCCATTTACGCTGCAGCTCTGACATAATCTGTGTGACTGCCCTGCTGACGGCATTCCAAGAGTCCTCCTCTCGACACATTTCATCAACGACATTCTCCACGTTAAGGACGGGCATCTCCGTTCGCACTGCCTCGAACCTTGGACAGTCAAAGACCACATGCTCCGGCGTTTCATCGACGTTGCCACACTCCGGACAGAGGGGTGACGCTGCGTGTCCGAACCGATGCAGGTATTTCCTGAAGCAGCCGTGGCCAGACAGGAACTGCGTTAGGTGGAAATTGACTTCTCCGTGTTTTCTGTTCACCCAGGTCGAAAGAATCGGTATTAGTCTATGTGTCCATCTACCGTTCTCCGTCGTGTTCCACTCCTGTTGCCACTTAGCCAATGACTCCACTCTCACAACTTTCCGTACTCTTCCGGCTTCTCTCTGCCTGTAGCACTCACTGTCCTCCGCCAGGGTGATGCCGATAGGGATCATACCGGCGATAACGCATACTGCTTCCGACGAGATGGTTTTGTACGCACTCACGACTCGCATGACCATGAGCCGGAACGTACTGCTCAGTTTCCTTTGGTTCTGCTTCGTTTGCAGCGCTGGAACCCAGGCTGGACCTCCATATCTCAGTATCGATGATGACACGCTGGCCAGAAGACGCCTCTTGCTACTGCTGGGACCAGCGTTGTTCGGCATGATTCTAGCTATCGCGTTGATGGCCTTCGAAGCCTTCTCACAGGCATATTCGACGTGGTTGTTGAAGTTTAGCCGGTCATCGATCATCACTCCCAGGTATTTTAACACACGCTTCGAGGCTATGGTGTGCTCCCCGACGGTGATTTCCGCCCGCTGTACCGCTTTACAGTTACTGACCAATAACACTTCCGTTTTGTGGTGGGCTATTTGCAGCTTCGCTCCTTTCATCCAGTTACCAATCATGTCGATTGCCTCGGTTGACAACACTTCCACCTCTTCCAGCGTCTCGCCTGTTACCGTCAAGACGACGTCGTCCGCAAAGCCAACGATCTCAACTCCTTTGGGCAGTTTCAGCGTTAGCACGCCGTTGTACATCCCGTTCCAGAGCGTTGGACCAAGGATGGAGCCTTGTGGAACTCCCGCTGTGATCCTAATCGATCTCTGTCCCATGTCTGTCTCGTAGACCAGAACCCGGTTCTGGAAATAACTCCTCAGGATCCTGCACAGGTAGTCAGGGACCCTCATTCTATGCAGTGCTTCGGCGATGGCCTCCCAGCTGGCGCTGTTGAACGCATTCTTGACGTCGATCGTTATGACGGCGCAATATCGATCTCCTCTCCGCTTCTGTTTGGACGCCTTTTCAGCTCTCTCGACCACTGTCCGAATTGCATCCACCGTCGATCTCCCTTTCCGGAATCCGAACTGCCTCTCCGACAATCCGTGCTCACTCTCCGTGTATTTCGTCAGCCTGTTTAGGATGATCCTCTCCAAGAGTTTTCCGAGTGTATCCAGCAGGCATATAGGCCTGTATGATGCTGGATCCCCCGGCGGTTTTCCTGGTTTCGGCAGCAACACTAGCTTCTGTATCTTCCACCTGTCAGGGAAGTGACCCTCGTTCAGGCATTTCTGCAGCACCATCCTGAACATGTCCGGGGATGACTGGATCGCCGCTTTCAACGCTACGTTGGGGATTCCATCCGGACCGGGAGCTTTCTTCACCTTCAATCCTTTCGCCACTACTACGAGCTCCTCGTTGGTGATTTCGACGTTATCTCCATCTCTTTCTCCGTACGGTGTAGGTGGCCAGGTTGTTGGGTCGTGCTTCGGGAAAAGTCCTTCCACGATGACTTTCAGCTTCTCTGGGCACATTTCAGCGGGCATCGTTGGACCTCTGATCTTCGCCATCACGACTCGGTATGCGTCGCCCCAGGGGTTGGCATCAGCGTCTTGACACAGCTCCTTAAAACAGTTCGACTTGCTCTGCTTAATCACTCGTTTAAAAGCGGCCCTGGCCGCTCGAAACACTTCTCTTCGTTCCTCTCTGTCTGCTTCCGTTCTTGCTCTCTGAACACGTCTTCTGGCTCTGAGACAACTAGCGCGGAGAGTACTAAGTGCCTCGTTCCACCAGTAGACTGGACGCCGTCTGTTATTTGGCTCCAGTTTCCTCGGCATGGTTGTGTCACATGCTCTCACTAACGTTTCTGTCAGCTCGTCCGCATTTAGATCTACGGGACTCCCGTCCACACGAAGTGCCTCAACGAACAAATCCTTGTCGAAAGCTTTCGTCTTCCACTTTCGGTCACAAGTTCTCGTCCTCCGTACTGCCACAGTATTCCGTTGACCGATGCCATATCGTATCGCCTGATGGTCGCTATGGGTATATCCTTCGCACACTCTCCAATCCATGTTTGCCATCAGCGACGGACTGCAGAAAGTAACGTCGATAATGGATTCTCGGCCATCTCTGCGAAAAGTGCTGCTGGTGCCTTTATTGGCCAGCATAACTTCCAGTTTTGCCAGAGCTTCCAGCAGACTGTGCCCTCTTGCATTGGAACACCTGCTTCCCCACTCCACTGCCCAAGCATTGAAGTCTCCTCCGATGACTACCGGTCGTCGTCCGACCAGCTCTTCGGTAAGTCCATCAAGCATCTCGTAGAACTTCTCAATCGTCCATCTGGGGGGTGCGTAACAACTACACATGAAGATTCCGTTGATTTTGGCGATGACGAAGCCTTCGTATGAGCTCGCAACCACTTCTTGAATGGGGTATCTGCCCATAACTTGTATAGCTGCCATCCCAGCTCTATCCGCAACCCAGTTACCGTTATCGGGAGGGACTCGATACGGTTCCGCAATGATTGCAACGTCGCACTTTGTTTCTGTTGTCGACTGCCACAACAGTTGCTGAGCAATGTCGCAATGATTGAGGTTTATTTGGGTTACCTCCATTACTGTTGGCCTGCCATCGCCTTTTTGTATGCTAGGCATTTGAAGCCTCCCGTCGTATGATCGTTACCGTCCTCTTTTTTGCAGAGCATACACCTCGGATGCTTCGTGCAGCCTCTTGCAATATGGCCTTTCTCTCCGCATTTCCTGCACAGATCAGATCTGTCAGGGCCATTGCAGTTCCTCGCCTGGTGACCGAATCCCATGCACTTGAAGCATCGCTCCAATTGCTTGGTAACCCGAGGAGTGGCTTTCAGCGAGCACAATGACCAGCCAACCTTGACCTTGCCCGTCTCCAACAGCTTATTCGCTGCAGCTGTCGAAAGCCGTATAACCGCCGTTTGCATGCCGCCGTACGCCTTCCTCATGCGGATTGACATCGGGACATCTCCCAGATCGCAGTGCACTCTCAACGCACTTCTTAGCTCCTCTTCTGTGGTGATCTCGTCCAGGTCCCTGCACTCGACCACTGTCTCCTGGGATAGAGCTCTTACGCTCGCCCCTTCGCCAAGAGACTTTTCGACGAGCTCCTTGAAGGCTGAGCTCTTGATAGCAGGATCCTTCTTCAGCTCAAAGAGGATCTCGCCTTTCTGGGTTCACCTGGTTTTCACCACGTTCTCTCCTAGTTGCTTCAACTCCGGATCCTCTCGTACCTTCCGGAGGAGTGCTGCATACGACGTTTTGTCCTTAGCTTCGACGATCAGAGCATCGCCCTTACTTCGCTCCCGACGAGTCCTGGGTATCACCTTCTTCTGTTCAGCTTTCTTCTTCATGTCTTTTTCCTTCCGTTTTTTCCACTTCTCCTTTGGCTTCTCGACGGTACGCCAGCCTTCCTCCTTGTTGTCTTCTTTGTCGTTCTTGACTTTTTTCAACTCCTCTTCCTCTCCTGGAGTTTCCCTTTTCCTCTTCTCCGAGCGTGGATTTCGAGGTCCATTTGGCGTCTCCTGTATTTCAGCTGCTGCTTTCTCCTTGGCCTCGATCAGTGCCCTTTCGGCAGTTACGGACCTCGTCCTCAGCGCATCCTGTTCACGTTCGGCAGCAATAATGGCGGATTTGATGCCCGTCACCATTTCCTTTATTGCCTTGTGGACGTTGCTCTTATCCTTGATGAAGTCATGGAGTTCATTGATCCTCCTCCTGACCTCCATCAATTTGGTCTTCCCAAGCTGCAATCCTTCTTGGGGTGTGCTACTGCTGGATTTCGGTGTGAACACCTGGCTTAGCATAAGACCTAGCTCTCCTTGGTGTCCTTGCTGCTCACCTTGGGGCTTACTGCTGCTGTTGGAACTCGCTGTTGCCTCCAGGTTCAACACTGGTGATCTCTGCAATATCCCGCTTCTTGCGAACACGTTCGCTCCTCCGTTTTCAATTACTGGCGTCTTACCGTCGTCCTTCATATTTTTTTGGGTTTTCTCATTTTCTTCTTTTTTGTTTTTTTCTCCGTTTTTCTCCATTCTGTTGGGTCCCCCCTCCGGGCCGCTATCTCCACTCGTTGTATGTAGTCGCCTATCGTGATCCCATGGTTATCTATGCAAGCAGGGAGGCCATGCTAGGGTTGACACGGTCCTTCATGGGGGCCGTGTTCAGAGCCAGATCGGCGTAAGTCAGGAATGTTACATCTGAGTCTACTACTCACCAATCACCAATTGGTGACGAGTTTTGAACGTATCCGGAGGCCTGCCAAGGTTTTACCGGGACGGGGGCAGCCGCACTATTAGCCCACTCGCCATTTCAAGAAGGTGTCACCCTTCTTTACTTAGGGAGCAGAATAGCACGACTGTCAGCCCTGTAGCGTGGTATCCAATCCATTGTACCGTGTCGTGTCCATAGTTCCATGCCGTATCCAGTATGCCATAATAAGGATCTTACTGGCGTCGATCCTAATGTGCCGGTTGGCACTCCTGCGGGTTGACGAAGCATTTCCTCGATCGCCGTGTTATGGTTACCGCGCCAGTGTTCGCGTCGCACCCCCTCACTTTGCTATTGTCAGAAGGACAACATTGCCCAGGCTACACCACGGGGAGGTGTGAGGTAGGAACTTGTGAGGACCAGAGATAGGAAAAACGCTCTTCCCAGGTTGTCAATTCACCATTTGTAGCCCTGTGTGTGTGTGTGTGTGCGTGTGTGTGTGTGTGTGTGTGTGTGTGTGTGTGTGTGTGTGTGTGTGTGTGTGTGTGTGTGTGCGTGTGTGTGTGTGTGTGTGTGTATGTGTGTGTGTGTGTGTGTGTGTGCGTGTGTGTGTGTGTGTGTGTATGTGTGTGTGTGTGTGTGTGTGTGTGTGTGTGTGTGTGTGTGTGTGTGTGTGTGTGTGTGTGTGTGTGTGTGTGTCATCCTCTTCTTCTTCATTCCTTTATTTAACGTCGGTCTCTGTTCCGCAATCTAGTACCAATCACCGACGGACATCGATTGCCATCCATTGACGGCAATCGAATGTGCAGGAAGGCAGCTTCCACACCTGCGTAGGATATCGCACCCATTCACAACATACATGGGCTGGGACCAACGGCTTTACTTCCCTTCCCAAGGAAGACGTGACCAGAGATTTTTATGTCTCAGAAAAATCCCACCGACCTCGGCTGGTATTGAACCCAGACCCATTGGGGTGTTAGAAAGCAGTCATGCTTACCACTACATCACCGGCGCCGGCTTGTGTCATCCTCTATCCCTCACCCAGCCGGGGACGTTGGACAAGTAGAACTGCGAATAATTTGATCAAATCTCATGCTTCGTAATGGTGCCCTTTATGTTGTGAAGACTAGTCCTTCAAAAAGGGTAACTTTTGAGGCAAGACAGGGTGTCCTCCACAAGTTAAGGGAACAGGATGCACTAGATGTTCACAACAGGTACAGCAAAACATCACATAGACGGCCTCATCTATCCACAAAAAGTGTGCGCAAACACATTTTGGACATTTTTAAAAACGAATTTTTGCTACTATTTATGGCAGTTAACTGCACAGCACTATTTAAATAAAGCAAGTGTTTAATGTTATTAACAGTTTACTCCAGGAGTTCAAGGAACATATTGTTGTCATCATTTCCTCTATATTCAAGATATTTGCATCAATAAACATTTTTCAATTTTGACCCAATGTCACCCCGTCTTACGGTATCAAGATAATTTTAAAATAACAATTATTCAGAATTTTACACAGAGTTTTTTTTTTCATAAATAAACAATCACAAACGGTGCTACAATCCTTACAACACCCTTCTAGCTGTTCTCATAATCCGTGAGCATATCGATTTGATTGCTCAAATAAATGTTAGTAGCAGGATGATAAAGAGATTGCCCTTTTCTTTTCTTTACTGCCATGGCGGCAGTAAAACTATACTCCAAATCGACTTCCAAGCAGATTACTATAAGAATCTAAAGCATCGACGAAGATCGACATCCAAGCAGGATTACTTTGGGTAGGGTCCAAACAAGGGTCGAAGAGGAATAAGAGTCGAACAAGATAGAACATTTGCAAGCACTGAAAAGTGCTGTTTAAATTTTTTGTAGCTTTAGATAGCAGTAAAATTTCCTTCAGCAAAAAGAAAATAGATCCGCACGGCAAGAGAGCACGATGTGAACTGAGTCCTTTTTTTTCCCTTGGATTTGTTTTCCGTCGATCTTGTTTTCCGTGCTGAGCACCAATGCTACCGACGCCAGGAGGGCAGCTCCCACACCTGGACCCTACCTATCGACCCATCAACTCATGAACCGGGGACCAACGGCTTTACTTCCCTTCCGAAGGAAGGCGTGATCAGAGATGTTATGCCTCAGAACATCCCGGCGGCACCGACTGGGATTGAACCCAGGCCTGCTGGAGTGAGAGGTAATCACGCTTACCACAACTAAGTCCTTGTATCTTGAAAAGTTGTACAATACAATTATCTTAAATTGAAGACTAAGTTCAGAATGCCAACTTTATTGCCTTGAAATGATACCTTGACGAAATGTTAAGACAGAAGGATGAGACATTTGTTAAATTCCTAATTATAATTCTGTTTTTTTTTCAAGGAACCAGAATCTTACATTTTATTTCTTAGTTCAAGATTTTGAAAAAGATCTCTAAAAATGTTCAGTACTGAAAATTGTTCCTAAGAATACCCCAAGTTCAATAAGTATTTTACTTTTCGAAATTCGGCCAAATGGCATTCGGTCCAGTGGCCTGCGGAATTCGAATTAGTGGCCCTTCAACCGCTTTAGTTTACTAAACGTCTCTAAAGCTCTCTAAGCGTCTCTGAACTCCAATATGAAATTTTATGATAATCCTAGTGCTAATGAAAAGATGAACCTATTAAGGTTGATAAACTTCTGAAAGAGATTTCACAAACTTCAGCTAGATTCATTGAACTTCGAAGGTCTGAAAAATCCTTAACTCTTATGTGCATGAGCAATATTTGACTGTGCTATTCAAATGTGACCTTGGAACCTGCCCAAGCAACAAATATGTGCTATAACAGTTTATATAACCTTTGTATGACTGATTTTGGTTATGTAGTTATAGCAGTTTATTCAACATAATTCTATGAATTTGAGTTACTTTGGTGGGTACCTCGTCACGCACATAACGGTTAAGAGAAAATTTGTTAGCTTCAAAGATGTTAGGGATATTTTAAAGAGGTTAAAAGAGCTCCAGATAACTTCGGAGAAGAGTTGTAAACAAGTAAAACGACTACATACACCTCAATTGGTGTTAAGATAACTAATAAGGCCGTGGAAATCATGAGAGGGTTTAGAGATTTCAGAGTTAAAGGGTGTACCGTTTAAAAACACACAAAATTCGTTCTAAAAATTCGAGTTTTTATCCGATTATCAACAACATTTTCAGGGAGTAAAAAGAAACAATGAATGTTGGTTATGGCATCATTAGTTTAATTTATTTCGCCTTTATATCCGAATGCGCGAACTTTGGACATAACCCAATCTATAAGGTTCTGCACGACCTCAGAATCGACAGTTTTTTTGCATATTAACCCAACTTCATTTCTTCTACATTCTTCATCACTTTAGATCGTTTCATCCTTCATAATGGCCCAGTGTTTTTCTGTTGGGCGCAGTTCTGGAGTGTTTGAGGGGTTCAGATCTTTCGGCACGAAATCGACATCATTCGCTTTTTCCCACTCTAGTACGTCCTTCGTGTAGTGGCATGATGTCAAATCCGGCCAGAAGATCGTCGGATTGTCGTGAGCCTTCAGGAGAGGGAGAAGCCCATTTTGGAGACACTCTTCCAAATACACCTATCCATTCATGGTGTTTACGGTAACGAAAGGTGTACTCCGCGTTCTGCAAGTACAAATCGCTTGCCAATTTAAGAACTTCTTGGCGAACTTCGACATCTTCTGTGTCCGGAGGTTCTCGGGAACATCACACTTATCCTTGGTCGTTACAGACAGGTTTCCTGGAATCTGGTTGAAGTCCGCCTCATCATCCATTACGCAGCAGTGTGGTTTCGTTAACTTCTGGTAGTACAACGGTTTGGCAACTTCTGAACCTTTAACGTACGTAGTCCAGCCGTAGAATTCGCGATTCCCAACTTTTTTTTCCGATGGCACGATGCGACAGATCCTTATTCTCAAAGTACTCGTGCAAAACTTTTTCGGGCAAGCACTGTTATTTCGCCGCCATTTTGAAAACTTTTGCGCACCTGATGAAATCAACTGACAGAGTGTAAACAATACACATTAAACTATGTCTACGCAAAATTTCTATTAATTGTACCCAACGCATCAAACGTTGGAGCAATTTGAGTGTGTTTAAATGGTTCACCCTTTATGAAGGGCTTTAAATATTCAAATACGTTCTGGAAGTTGCAGAAATGTTCTGAAATCTTTTTCGATGTTGACTGATATCAATGTCTGTATAGATCCGTAACTTTTCGCAATGTTTGTATAATGTCTGCACTCTGTATGAAATCTGTGTGCATGATCAGATGTTTGTATGAATACAAACCTGTCTGTATATCTAGCATCCATGGTCCAGGGTTCACTCTCTAAGCTAAACTTCGCTACGTGCACCCTGGCATGATGTCGCAACAGGAAACCGAATTTAACGTCAAATTCAATCATCATCGCCTTCGCCCTGCTTCGAACATTAGATATGCAGTTTCTATTTAATTTAAAGATTGACCCCGATTAGCATCCGCCCGTAAGCGTGGCCACGTGGCACCTGTCATGCGGGGACGTGTGCCTCACAGAGACTCACTTCAATTCCATCTCGATCTTCTCCTGATTATGCACGGAAAGTGAAAAGGCGGCAACGGACAAAAAAAAAAGATAGGTGGCTGTAATTTTCTAAATTGAAGAATGGAGGAAAACCCGGAGAATCCCACTCCTATATTCGTCGGAGTGTGTTTCCTTTTGTCGAAATTGTCAGAAGGGGTTGTCACATCAGGACGACGACGATGATGCAAGCAAAGAAAATACTTTGACAGATCCTATTGTTAGGCGTTTTGTTGTTTGAGGATTCTTTCAAAACGTAAAGTGAGAATGCGGAGGTGGGGCGTCTGAGTCAAGTGAGTTGTTTTGGTCTGCAGAATGGGACATTAAACGAGCATGGAATGGAATATATGAGGAAATGAAGTGAGTGAAAAACAATTACTTAAAAATGGCATCGAGTGACGGGTGCACGTTCTTGGTGCAATGCTTGTTGTTAATATCGATGGAGGTTCAATTAAGTTGATTGACAATTTGACGAGATATTGACGAGTGGTTTATCATGCGAGAGAATCGATTTTCTTGCCGCGTTCTTAGTCAGTCACCAAGCTATCAACCCCGTGTAAGGTAAATGCTGTTACCCAATCCATTTCGGTTCGCATTCCATGTTCTCAATTCCTGATAGCAACACCAGTTGCTCATTGGTGGTGGAATACAACAAAATTCCACTCACCCCTTCTTCCGGCTCAAAAACAATACCGGTGCAAAGACATTTCAATTATCTTCCCTTCATTATCGCATTCAGGGGTTCCGTATCAGTGCTGGGCGCCGTCGTCATTCGGAAGCCCCGGATCGGAGTTTCCACCTTATGTAGACATTTCCTGTTCCACCATCACCCCACGACAGCAACCGATTTTCCCCCATCTCAGAAAATTCAAAGACTAGTACATATTTCGACAGATGCTTTTCACAGACAAACAGACACAAACGCAAACAAACAATCATATCGATGATGGGATTGATATTGCTGCACACAAAATTGTTTGCATCGAATGAGCTGCAAGGGGAGGGGGAGTGAATTGATTCCACTGCTACTGATGATGATGATGATGATTATGTGATAATTGTTTCGCCATACAAAACAAGCCCCTACCAGTTGGTGTCCTTTGGAGTGGGGTAACAGTACAGTATAGTAGGGATGCTTACGACACCCCGGTGTACAATATCGGTTTTCTGCGGAGATGGGCAAGCAGGAAGCAAGGCTTCCAAGGAAACGGCTGTGATTGAAGCGGAAAAGCGGTTTGAGGTTGTCGAGTGAACTAGAGATGGAACGGTAACGATTGGATTTGGTTTGTGTGAAGGACATCGTCACAACGGCAACAACAACTACAAGTGCGTCTCTGTCAATACACCCTCGTACTGGCTATGACGTATTTTGTTCAACAGAGAGAAGGAGGGCACGATTGAGGTTAAGCTAGTAGCTGTCTTTTATTAAATAACTTTTCTCGTTTTTCGCATTGTTTGGCACGAAGGATGCGGAGGAATGCTTCCTTTTTATTAAGTCAATCAGTGGCTAGGAAAAGAGCTCTTGTGGAGACGTCCGAATGACAATCGAATGAAAGGAAGGAGAAAGATTGCATTCAATCAAGATACTGAACCCATCAAGGGAAAAAACGAGACTCAATAAGATTGGTAATAATCAATTACTTGTGGGCCATTGTTGAGCTCTTATCGTCGGACATTACCCGAAATAGTGTGTATGTATTTGCTATATCGTTGCTTCTTTTGCGAAAAAGTCCCAGCTTCAAAATCGATGGATTGATCGATTGACCAAATTTGAATAACAAAAAAAGAACGCTGTTTTCAGCAAACCGTCACAAATCAAGTGAAACGCTGTGGGTAAACGTACGACTGGGGTAATTGTAAAGCTTGATGTAAATAAAACCTCAAACCGGCGAAAATTCAGCATTGCCATTCACTGACTGGAATAGAAACGAACGATTGTTTGACAAACATAAATATTCCCCTCTCGCGAAAAATTCGATCTAACTGATTTGAAATTCTAATTCAATTTCATTTCACCTGTTGATTGATTCGATGTTGGACAGAAGAAAATTGAGATAAAAAGTGGATCTTTGTTTTCCATGGTTTATCGGATTTGACCATCAGTCGAGGGGGATTATTGAACAGGGTGATGCTGTACCAAAACAATCAATGGGTTTTCCAGGAGGATTCATAAAAGACATGCAGAGATAATTTAGATAGTCTGCGAGTATGTTTATAAAAGAATTCAGAGACTTTTACTTTTCAGCATGAGCATCCAAATTTTATTTTTCCCTCTCCGAATTACTTGACACTTCGCATATTGTTCACTAGAGGCAATGAACCAAGTTTGTGCTGGAAGGACGGCCCCGACGTAGTGATTAGCATAAGGGGCGGAGTGGGGGTGTTGCGAAGCTTTTTTTTCTCAGATTTACATACAATACAAGCTTCTCACCATAATGAGTACGTCTTGCAAAAAGTGAAACAATCAAATATTTATCAATTATTTTTTATTGTACTCCTGACCAAGCACATATGAAACAAATGCTAGATAATCCATTTCCTTTATTTGTTTATTGTTGCCATACATCAACAGGCTGGCTATAGCCCAAATGATGTTAATAATACTAATCATAATAATAATAATTGTAAAATTACATGTCAAATAATCACAGAAAGAAAAACAAAGCAACATGGTCAGAATGTAAAAAACATAAATGGAAATACATTAATTTTCTCTGTCAGTCACTGCGGCCGGCAAAAACAGATGAGAATCTCCGACGAATCGCATCACGTGTGAGGTGAAAGTCGAATACAGATGCGACTCTATTGAACACACGCTGTAGTCCGCAAATCGCACCATATGCGCCGTAATTCGTGCGACGCAGTGGCAGTCTCAGCATGAGGTTGTTACGGAGTGGTTGGGGTTGCACGTTTAGGTCAATTTGCCTCAGGATAGCCTCACAATCTATTCGTCCCTGTAGTGTGTCGGTGATAATCAAAGCTCTTCTAATCCGGAGAGGTTCAAGGTTTATCAGTTGGCAGCGACTCTCGTAGCTGGGCAGCCAAAGCGGATCTCTCCAGGGCAGTCTACGAAGCGCAAAACGAAGAAAGCGACGTTGAACAGATTCGATTCTCTCGGCACCATTGTTGTGATTCGGATTCCAAACCGCAGAGCGATCGTACGAGGGAGCAGTAAAGGGATTTTAAGCAGTAGATATCGGTGAAATTCTTAGCTATCCTGAAGATGAATCCTAAAGTCCTAGACGTCTTATCGATGACATAAGAAATGTGTTGCCTGAATGTTAGCTGTGAATCCAACACCACACCCAGGACTTTCACCTGATTCAAGCGTTCGAGTGTCGTTCCAAGCAGGTCATAGCTGAATACAATCGGTTGCTTTTTTCGTGAGAACGTTATGGCAGAGCACTTTGCTGGGTTCACTACCATTCGATTTAAAGTACACCAACTGGCGAAGACATTAAGCTGATGTTGAAGATTGTGGCAGTCAGCGATCGAGCAAATTCGTAAAAATATTTTGAGGTCGTCTGCATATGCTAATCGAGGTCCTTCGATAAACAGGTTCACGTCGTTGAAGTAGAGTAGAAAAATCAACTGTCCCAGATGGCTTCCCTGCGGTATACCTGATGTGGCAAAGAAGCTAGCTGATTTGCAATCTCCTATAGCAACCATAAGTTGGCGACCAGTAAGATACGAACGGAACCAATTCAAGAGATTACCGCTCACCCCAAGCCTGTCGAGTTTGGCAATCGCAATGTCATGATTCAACTTATCGAATGCCGCGGATATATCGGTATATATAACGTCCGTCTGTACCCGTTCAGTCATACTATCGGTAATGTAGGATGTGAGGCATAGCAGATTGGTGGTTTAGAGCGACCGCCAGTTAACCAGTGTTGACCAGCACTCAGATACTGCTTGCTGTGAGAGAGCAACGTTTCCATAATAACAAGTTCGAATAGTTTCGAAACAGCCCTCAGCGATGTAATTCCACGATAGTTATCCACGGCTCGTTTGCTTCCCTTTTTGTGGACAGGAAACATGTGTGCAAATTTCCAGGAGGATGGAAATATACCACTGGAGAGGGACATACGGAATAGACGGTGAAGTGGAGTTAACAAGCAAGCAATATGTTTCTTCAAAAACACGGAAGGAACTCCATCGGGTCCAGGGTTGAAGGACGATTTGAGCTGCGTTGCAGCGTTAGAAATCATCTCAACGTTGACATCAATTGCACCCAGCGTTTGACCATTTAGTGGGATGTTCCTGGCTACGAGGGAAACATGGTCGTCACTTAGTCTCTCATCAGTGAACACACTGGCAAAATTGACAGAAAAAAGGCGGCAAATATTCTGCGGAGTGGAAGCGACTTCACTGTTCAATATCATTGACGATGGGAGGCCAGATTCTCTGCGTTGCTCGTTCACGTAGTTCCAGAAGGATTTCGGGTGTAGTTTAAGGTTACGCTGAATACCTCGTTGAAATCGCAGAAAACATCGACGACTGGCTCGCTGATACTCGTGATTAAGCCTCACGTAGTGATGTTTCAGAGGAAGCGTGCGATACTTCGTAAATCTTCTCAATGCTGCTCTCTTGGTCGACTTCAACCTACGCAGCTCAATCGTCTGCCAGGGAGGGTGAGAGTCTTTGCGGTGAATTCAATTCGGGACGTGTCTGTCAATGACATATGCCAAGACATGAGAAAAAGTTTGCGCAGCGGCCTCAACGTCGTCATGATCGAGAATGTTCTCCCAGACCATGTTTGACAACACATCTACAATGCTTCGATGGTCGGCCTTTCGAAAGTCATAAGAAACCGCAGCAGGAAGACTATCGAAATCACGAACGAGATTGTCCTCAACAGTGACAATCAGAGGAGGGTGGTGCGGAACAAGCTTAACTAGTGGCCAAGGTGTTGTGGAAATGAACGGAGCGTTGTCCTGAGTGCGCACAAAAATAATGTGCGATCGCCCAGTTTAATGGCTGTCCAAACCTGTTCCACACTGTTCCACGATTCATTTTCGGTTGCACTCGCCTCCAATCCGGAACGGACAGCCACAAGAATGCCACCACCAGTAGATTTTCGGCTGTTGTTTGGATTCCGATCACAACGAAAAACCTCATAATCGGATCCGAACACCTGGCTGGAAAGCGTTCGCGAATCGAGCCACGTCTCGCATAGGACAATCACATCATAGCAACGATCCGATTTATCCGAAGCAGTGCACACTTGGCAAAAATTTACAAAACCGCGACTAAATTGAATGTCTCGGCTGCCAAACGGTTTCAGTCAACATGTTATTCATATTCTCAAAGATTCTGCTGAATCGATTGGTTGTAGTCTCAGATTGGAGACTTTAGCGTACCAAGATAGAGGGCCGGGATCAATCCGAGTTCCCAGGAAAGTAGGAAATGCCACTATCTATCGACATAATTTTACACTTTACTTAACGTATATTACTGGAAATTGATAGCACTAAGTATAAATGGTGTAAAGACACCATATACGCCCTGAAGGAAGCTCTACTGGCCTAAAGGAGGATCCGAAACGACCGATAAAGAGGCCACATTATAAAAAATGTCCTAGAACCTTGAGATTTTTTCTATGTTGTTCAGAATCAAGAGATCAAGGCGTATTTAAAAAGTAAACTATATTTTGGGGTATGGTGGTTATATCGTGGCTCACCGGATAATCTGGATTGGCCGATAAAGTAGCCATATTATAAAAATTGTTCTAGAACTGTTGTTTGTTCAGAATCTCGAGATGAAAGCGTATTTAATATGTAGTTTATAGTTTGGGATCAAATGACCATATCCTGGTCCTCCGAATAATCCGGGTAGACCGATTAAATAGGTTGTATAATCTAAACTGTTCAGCATTTGTCTACGGCACAAGTTCGGAAAACAAATTCAAATCGATATAACTTTGTTCTCTTAGGATCAATTGAGGTGAAGCATTCTTCACAGAACTTCAAATGTGTTCAATTTTACGATAAAGCACCTGCCAGAAGTGGGATACTAAAGTTTTTTTTGACGTAGATTACGTCTAACGGGAAGCTACTGGGGGTAAATCAAAAATCTAAAATTGCGACCGTCACGAAAAGGTGTAAGGTTTTGAACGGCTATAACTTTGTCATTTATAGATGAAATTAATATCCAAATACACCAATCGATTTTAAATAGCTCTCGTAGGCTGTTGCAATAAACGCTTTTTAATTTTTTCATAAAAAAAAACTGTTTTAAAAATGTGCAAATCAAATGTGATAATTTTATCACTGTTTTCATGAAATAAACGTTCTCCCCAAACCCAGTCGTGATAATCGAGTACCATTTTGTTGCACATCGTGCTGCTTGAATCTGAAAAGTTATAAAACAGAGCTGTTAATGTGCCTCAACTCATTCGTTTCGTTGCTAGACCGTCTAGCAGTATAGTTAGTTCGTTCGTTCGCTTCACTATCGAGTTTCTTCTAGTTCGTTTTATTGCTACGTTCGCGCCGTGGAAGCGCCGTCATCGACAGGCACATTGGCAAGTCTAATTGCACTTGCCATTAAACAAAGCATGGTACGCAAGCGTACTACTGCTCCTGCAGCGGAGGGCTCTAGCAAGAAGGCCCAAACGGATCCCAGCGCTGCTTCGGAGGACGCAGCAAATCGGCTGCTACAGAGCAACCAATTTTCGGTGCTCGGAGTAGAAAATGCCGGTGGTGACGCCGCTAAAGTTGCGAAAAAGGAGCGGATTCCCCCGCTGTTTACCCCGATTAAGGACGTCGCCCAGCTTAAGGTTGAGCTGGCAAAACGCAAATTGTTCCCGCGATTCAAAAACTGTAGCGTTGGAACAAAGACCATGTGCTCCAGCCTACAGCAGTACAAGTCGGTCGGTGACTTGCTGAAAAACAGCACAGTGGAGTTTTACACTCACGATTTGCCTTCGATGAAACCATTGAAGGTTATTTTACGAGGTCTGCCGTCGTACGAAGCGGCTACCGTAAAAAATGAGCTGGTGAGGCTCGGATTGAAACCAGAGGCAGTCCATCCAATGAATCGACGACCTATGCCAAATACCAACTATCGTGACCAACTGTTTCTGGTACACCTCACAAAGGGCTCCACCACCCTTGCTCCTTGCTCAAGAGCAACATACGTGACCTGTTTCAGGTCATTATCGACTGGGAATACTACAAGCCGCAACACCGTGATGTGACCCAATGCACAAGTTGCCTCTCCTTCGGCCATGGCACGAAGAACTATCATATGAAACCACGCTGCGACAAGTGTGCTATGGCCCACTCGACGGCGACCTGTGCTCAAGCTGATGACACCGACCCGAAGTGCGTGAATTGCGGCGGAACTCACCTTGCCACTACTCGGGACTTCCCCAAGCGAACGGAATTCATCACCATGAGGAAGAAGGTGGCTACTAGCAACCAGCCAGGCCGGCATCGAAATAAACATGCCCTACCAGCCATCACGGACGAACAATACTCGGCAATCCATCCTCGTCGTCTGGTCCCAAATCTTCCACCGCTATCTCTCAACAACAGTCATGCAAGACTCGATTTGAACAGCTTCATGCTGTCTTGTCACTCGTCACCAAGTATGGACCGTGAAGCTATAAAAATTGCAAATTGAAACGCTTGCTCACTGACGAACAAGCATAGAGAGCTACTCGATTTCCTCAACACTAAGGAGGTCGACATTTCTATCATCACCGATACGCATTTGAAGCCCGAACTGAACGTATTCCTTCCCGACTTCCTGCTCGTCAGACTTGATCGCACCTGCTCTGGAGGTGGAGGAGTGGCCATCGCTGCAAGACGGAACATCAGTTGCCGGCTGCTACCAAACTTCCAGCTGAAAACAATGGAAGCCATCGGAGTGGAGGTGAGCAGATCATTGCGGCCTACTGCCCCAAGCAAAACAACATCAAAGACGGGTCGTCAGTGGCCCTCCGGAAAGACATCATCAAACTCACCCGGAGGAGCGGGAACTTTATCATCGCTGGCGATCTGAACGCAAAACATCAAACTTGGGGCAACGGTCGGAGCAATAGAAACGGCATCATCCTCAATGAAGACCTGCAAGAGGGCCACTATACCATCTTGGCCCCGGACTCTCCCACCCGGTTGAGTCGGTCTGGGGTCCATGCGACCATCGACATCTTCGTAAGCAACATGGGACACAACATCTCGCAACCTGTGGCATTCCAGGAGCTGAGCTCGCACCACTACCCGGTGGTGGCCGAAGTTGGATCCTCGGTAAACCGATTCGAAGCTTCACTGCCGCGACACAACCATCGACTACGATGTCCAACCGGGGACGTCCGAAGATGTTGACCGGTGTCTACAAACCATCGAGGAGGCGATCTCCCGGGCCAGGGAACAACACGTGCCAGTATCCGACAGGTGAGTAACACTCTGAACCTTGACAGCCCTACCAAAGATCTCATTAGACTCCGTAACACCATTCGTAGGCAGTACCAGCGTACTGACCTGCCTAACTTGAAGACCAATTGTAATCGATTAACAAAGATCATTCAGACCAGGATGGTGGATCTCAGAAATAAAGATTTTGCTAGTAAGATCCGCTCTCTCCCAGATTGTGCTAAGCCCTTCTGGAAACTTACAAAAATTCTTAAAACAAGCCTAGGCCCATTCCACCACTGACCCCACTGGATCGTCCCGGCGACCCAGTGGTTCATCTGATAACTCCTGAAGAGAAGGCTGCCGCTATAGGTCAACACTTCGTCAGCTCCCATAATCTCGGACAAAACATCGTCAGGCCTCATGAATCTGAGGTTGCTGGAAATGCAACCAATCTTCTTCAGATTCCTAACATTTTTCCAGAGGAATCCGAGATAACGGCTGACGAACTGTTGGCCTTTATCAATTCATCTGAAAACATGAAGGCCCCAGGTTTCGACAACATCCTGAATCTAGAACTAAAACACTTGAGTTCCAGATTCTTCAACCATCGGCTCCTAACATCTGCCGAACAAAACAACATCTTACTCGAGGAACAGTTTGGTTTTCGGAAAGGTCGTTCGACCGTCCACCAGCTGACTCGAATAACAAACATTCTCAGACGGAACAAGTCTGTTTCGAAAACATCTGCCATGACGTTGAAAAAGCGTTCGACAATGTCTGGCATGATGGCCTGGTGTTCAAATTGCAGCAGTACGGTTTTCCAATCTTCCTAGTGAAGATCATAAACAACTATCTATCAGACAGGACGTTCCGAGTCTCTCTGAATGGCATCACATCGGATGCTTTCAACATCGGGGCCGGGGTTCCACAAGGAAGCATCCTTGGCCCCATTCTATTCAACCTGTTCACCTCCGATATGCCGGCTCTCCCTGATGGTGGATCGTTGTCTCTGTTCGCAGATGACACATCCATCGTCTACAAGGGTAGGGTCATCGGAGCTCTGACTGCCAAACTTCAGAGAGTCCTGGACGTCTTGTCTTAATATTTCAACAGCTGGAAGATCCATATCAACGCGGCAAAGACCCAGGTCATTATCTTTCCACACTCTAAATCTCCCAGACTTGTTCCATCGGAGAATAACAAGATCTGCCTGAACGGAACAGTGGTGGAATGGTCCAAAGAGGTCGTGTTCCTCGGGCTAACACTAGACAGCAAGCTTCTTTTCAGGGAGCACGTTGACAAAACGAAAACCAAGTGCAACTTCTTGATAAGATCGTTGTATCCACTTATCAACAGGAAGTAAACCCTGTCCCTGAAAAATAAGCTTGCTGTCTACAAACAAATCATTCTTCCTGTAATCGAGTACGGTATGCCAATCTGGGAGAGTTGCGCAAAATGCCATCACCTTAAACTCCAAAGGATCCTGAACAAGATCTCAGGGAAACTAATTTTTGCCGAGATTTGCACAACCGAGCTCGGTAGAAAAAAACTAAGTGTGTGGTAAGCATCAGATGCGTAGTGAGGGGGTGGCGAAGCTATTTATCCCCAGATATACATACAAAACAAGCTTATCACCATAATGAGTACGTCTTACAAAAAGTTAAATGATCAAATATTTATCAATTATATTTATTGTACTTCTGACCAAGCACATATGGAACAAATGCTAAATAATCTGTATGCATTTATCCGAAGCAGTGTTGGGAAAATATAAAAAAAGTAGAAGGGTCTGTGCCTAGGGGCCTGAATTGAAGCTTGGCGGAGGACCGCTGGTGGACGGAACAAATATATTGAGTCTTTAGTTCTTTTAATTGATCGATAATCTACACTCAAAAAATTTTTCACATAAATCTCACTGGAAAAAAACACGTAACCTTCAGATATTAAAAATTGTCTGTAAAGTACATGACGTTAATAAAATTTATTACAAATCGTATTGAAAGCAATGTAATACGCTTTGAAACTAAGATGAATATATATATAAGTTTCAAATGAATTTCATGTAAGATAATTTCACATAGATTCTACATGAATTCATAGTGTGAAAATTTCTGAGTGGTGATGGCACAAACAAAACCTAACATGGCGTCCTAACGGTGCATTGGTGACGAGTCGTTGCTGGATTCACAAATACTATTGGATTTGTTGAATTTTCTGATAAGTACGATGATTTATTTTTGTCGTGTTACACCATTTATTGATGGTATGTTTTTAGAACGAGGAATGGACGGACGGGGAATGATCACCCTTATAAAATTGTTATGGTTATATTGCTTAACGACGTGTTTGGGTATCATCCAAACCATTTGTGGAATAGTTCTTTTATTTGAGTTATCATTCGTTTATGGTATTTTTTAATATGAATATATTATCAGCTTTCTGAACAATACAATTTTTATCATCTCGAAAAATAATTTTAAAATTCCTATAACAGTGGATGATGCTACGACGAAACTTACTAAAATTTGAGTGAAAACATTATAAAATTTTCTTAGAAGGTACCATAACATCTTTGTTGTTTTCTAGTGGATTGAGCAAAGATCTTTTCACTTAGATGCTACATGAAAATAAAGTGAAATTTATTTCCAAATCCTATACTACCTATTAGAGTTGTATGTGGATTGAAATTAGAACTTTCAAACCAATCCACATTTGTTCCGTATTTGTTTCTGAACTGGCGGCAATACATTATACGCTAGAAACGATCGCCTGCTCCCAAGAAATCTGCATCGCTGTCAGGACCTCCGATGGGCAGCCCTAAGTTTGCACCTTTAGAATTGATAAAACGATCCATAAAATATTGAAAAACGTTCCATTTAAAACATCCAAATGATCCATAAAACATCGGAGAAAATCCCTAAAAAAGTGTGGATGATCCATACAAAATATCAATATTATCAATATTTTATGTGAAATTTAGCATCACAATTGTAAAAATGTACCACTAAATTTCTAAATAATGAGCATTGGAATTGTACGAATTACCCATAAACATATTGCAATTGATCCATAAAACATTCAGCAATGAACCTTAAACTAAAGAAAGTGATCCATAAAATTCAAGTTTGCACACTTAAAAATATAGGCATGATCCATAAATTAGACGTATATTATTCATGTTTAGGACACTATTTTTTTTAAATTTTGATCCATAAACCTTGAAAAATTGCTCCACTGCTTATCTACTTCGATTTACTGTCCTGCCCGTGTATTTAAGGTAGATGTGCGAAGCGACGGGCAAGCATCTAGAATTAGCTTCCAAAAGAAGATTCTATAATAATATTCTTAAGAAGCTTCCTATGGAAGAAGCTTATTCTAGACGCTAGCCCATCGTTCTGCTCTTCTGACAAAAAAAAAACACGGGCAGAACAGTAAACCTGAGTAGCTATGCAGTAATGTAGAAATTTTCCAAGGTTTATTGATCAAATTAAAAAAAAACAAATGTATATAGACCGAGGGGGGCGATTCTAGCTACGATGCAGGAAAAATTGTGTTTTGTTTCGGCTAGCTGCGCACAGGCTGAGTAGATAGAAAGAAGATTGATGACGATTCTGAAGATTTCCTGTAAGAATATGAGGCGCGAGGCAAGTAGATGCGAGAAATGAAAGAATATTTTTCGAAGATTGATTCGCTAGTGGTAGATCTGTTGAGCATCTAGAATTGAGATTTGGATGTGTCGCCCCCCTCGATATAGACTATAATTGGAACACACCAAAATAAGCACGTCTACCAACAACTGGAACACCTACCCTAGGTATGATCCATAAAATTAACATTTATTTATCATTTTTTCTTAAGAAGATTATTATAGAAGCTTCTTTTGCACAGCAAAAAAATAATTTTGATATCACATCAAAGTGGATGCACTACAATCATGTCGAAAATTTCATGTAATTTTTATGACCACATAAATAAACAAATGCAGTAAAAGTAGCGTAATGTCAGTCCATGCATTGTATTAATGATAATTTTGTCCTTTTTAGCAAGTAATATTACACCATATTTTCGACATGATTGTGGTGCACCCACTTTGACGTGATATCAAAATTATTTTTTTTGCTGTGTGGAAGCTAATTCTAGACGCTTGACCATCGATAACATCTACCTAAAAACACGGCAGGACAGTAAATCTAAGTAGTTAAGCAGTAATGGAGCTATTTTTCATGGTTTATGGATCAAAATTAATAATACAGTGTCCAAAACGTGAATAATATACGTCTAATTTATGGATCATGGCTGTTCGGAATATCGGGATAACCCTGTACCGCCAAACCCAGTGACAACCCTGTGGGAGATTCAGAGAGCTACGGTAACGGTCGCTGTCAGAAATGACAGACGTCAGGTTTGGTTCAACGGAACTGTGAACTCACAGATCCGTTGAGCCAAGCCTTAGATAGGTCGGAGTATGAACGAGAAAAAAGAGGAAAAGAAGATACAATTCCAAACCATCTAAAAACGTTTTATAGCTAAATTATTTTAATTGCCTAAATTTGTTAATATACTTATCGTTTAATTAAAATGTAGTTATTTGTAGTGACCTAGCTACCAACAATCAATAGAAACTAACGATTTTAAATTGGCTCACTACTTGACTTGCCTATTGGTCCCAAGCAAATCGATTAACGTACCCCATTCTAGTCAAAATTCTAGTACTACACAATGTTTGTTTTGATTCGCTATGAAAGTTTGGCAGGTAAAATGAGGGGTTCGTCGATTTTCTCGTGTTTTATAGGGGTGCATCGATAAGCTTGGGACCGAAGATAGTACCAGAGTTTAGCCAAAAAGTTGAGTACATTTCTTCGGGACCTTCTGGTCTTAAAGTTACCTCTATGTAGCTACTGAAGTAGGTTAGTTGGAGGTGGAATTCGTGCAAATATTGAATTTAATAACCCTATATTTGCTTAATCTAGATACTACAATTTGATCCTAAAATCTGGTAACCTACAATTTGTTCCTAAACGCTATATACATGATTTACCCTAAGTAACTAGTAAGTAGCGCATTCTACATCGTTTGCGTGGTTAACTAAAATAATAATTGAATTCCTAAATGCTAAATCTAGCCAAATCTTTGTTGAAAGAGTGACGGAAGATAACTCTCGGTTTGAAAATCTCCCGCTCAGCCTCCTATCGCTTTTCATGGAGGAATTTCTCTTCCTCCAGCGCTTTCTTATTTGCGCTTTACTCCTGCAGCAACTGGTCTAGGGATTCATCCAGGCTGACCTCATTGGTACTTCCTTTCCCAGATTCTGCTAGGTGGTTTCTTTGAGACAGACTTCTTGGTTCATTTTGCCACCTTCAGCATATTTGTGCACTTAGAGCACGTCTACGGAACCTCCTTTACAGCTTTTGTCTTACCAGCACAACTATAATGGGTCCAGAAATCGCAGACATCACACTGAACCATATCATCTACGTGGTCATGGCCTTCACAAAGCGTACAGTGGTGTTGATCCCTGACATTTTGAGGTTATATCCGATGTTGTTCTTCAAGAATGTTCGGATTAATGAAAGCAACTTCCTCAGAGCAGTCTCGTTTTGGACAGCTTGAAGCTGAAATAGGTTTTATTATAAGCATTAAGATTGGTTTTGATTTTATATTAGTTTAATAAAACCTTTTTCAGCTTCAAGCTGTCCAAAACGAGACTGCTCTGAGGAAGTTGCTTTCATTAATACGAACATGGCTATATTTTTAAGTGCGCAAACATGATTTTCTATGGATCACTTTCTTTAGTTTAAGGTTCACTGCTGAATGTATTATGGATCAATTGCAATATGTTTATGGGTAATTTTATACAATTTCAATGCTCATTCTTTAGAAATTAAGCGGTACATTTTTACAATTGTGTTGCTAAATTTTACATTAAATATGGATCATATTGATATTTTTTATGGATCATTCACACTTTTTTAAGGATTTTCTCCGAAGTTTTATAGATCATTTGGATGTTTTTTATGGAACGTTTTCCAATATTTTATGGATCATTTATTGGTTTTTATGTTCAAAAGTATGTTTGCCCCTCCGATGGTCGTCGCGTTTGTTTTCAACATCCGTCTAATGTTTCCGTCGGCCGATCATTATTAATATACCTGATGACAATCGCCAACTGCTCGTGGTGGCCACAATCGTTCGTCTCATCTGCAATGATTGCCACTGGTTTTCCTCGCAAGGTTTTCGTAATGTTCCGCAACATTACATTGTGCAGCGACGTAATTACGGTTACTTGTGTACTGGCAATTTTTGGCACCTTCCGCCAAGTGTTTTCCAGCACAGGATTATAGTTAGTCACCAACTGGGTGACACACTTTCCGCTCCTTCCGAATGTTCACGAAGTGGTCGGCCACCTTTACAAAGTATGCGCATAATATCGATGAACGTTCCATTATATAGCAATATTGTAGCCGCTTTGCTTTATACCCCTACAGACTATGGTTTATATCATGCAATATAGGCTGGCTTGCAATGAGCACTCATACATGTAGTTTTCACTGGAAATCCTATATTTGAGTGCTCTTTGCAAGACAGTCTATTACATGATAGAAGCCATAGTATGTACGGGGTATTATATGCTGTTGTAGTTGCACTTTACTATTACCGTTGCGAGTACGTTGAACTTGGTCATTTTCAGCGAAACTTGTAGTTCTATTTTTTTTTCAAATTTTGACCTAAATGCTGAGACTAGTAGGATCATTAAAAAGGTTTAAAAATATGTAACGATTGGAACAAACTATTTTGACAAGCGAGTAAGACAACAACATACCAAGGTTTCAATTAGGGAATCCAAAAGCTGTCTTTAAACTTTGTACAGTTGTAAAAAAGTCCATCCTCAGAATTCCTTGAGGTTCTTTTTGAAATTTTTGAGCTCTTTTGAAATACTTCTCAGAAGTCCTCACAACACTTTGGAATTAGAGTTTCAGAAGAATTTTCTCAGTATTATCCAGAAATTATTACCGGAATGAGCTAATCGATATTCCCTTGAAATTTTCCTCCAAATCCCTTTGGAATTTCACTCAAAATTTAATTTTCTCTGTATTATTTTCAGAATTATCTTAGAACTATCAGCAAGATTCATTAGAAATTATTCGTTGAATTTTCTCGGAACACTCCCCAGAAATCATTTGGAACTGTCCACAGAATTCAATATCCTTGAGGTTCTTCTTGGATTTTTTTAGAACTCTTCTAAGAACTCTTTTGAAATTCTTCTCAGAAGTCCACTGGAATTATACTTAGAACTTTTCATGATTTTTTCTCAAAACACCTTGGAACTGAAATTCCTTTAGAGTTTCAAAAAAATTTTCCGTTATGAGCTAGAAATTATCCTCCGAGTTTGCTTGCAATTTTGCTTCAAATCCCTTTGGAATTTCACTCGAAAATTGATTTTCTCGGTATTCTTTTCGGAATTATCTTGGAACTATCTGCAGGATGCACTAGAAATTATCCGGAGAATTTTCTTTAAATTCTCCCTAGAAATATTTTGGAACTGACATAACAATTCAATATCCTGGAGGTTCTTTTCGGAATATTTTAGAACTTTTTTTTTCTCAGAACACCTTGGAACTTAAATTTTCCCAAAGTTTCAGAAGAATTTTCTCTGTATTCTCCAGAAATTCTTCCCAGAATGAACTTAAAATTACCATCGGAATTCTCTTGAAATTTCCCTCAAGATCTTTTTAGAATTTCATTCAAAATTTGATTCTCTCGGTATTATTTTCAAAATTATTATGGAACTATCTGCTGGATTCACTAAAAATTATTCGCAAAATTTTCATGAAACCTTCCCTAGAAATCTTTTCTTTTCGAACTGTCCTCAGAATTCAATACCCTGAGGTTCTTCTCGGAAGTCATGTTAAGTTGTCCGTCTATTTACCAAAATGTTGTAGTTTTTCTTCCAGAAATGTTCAATAAAGCTTGCCCCTCCATTCACCAGAACTATGCAACTTTTGCATAAGGAATTTTCAAATCAGCTTGCCCCTCCATGTAGCAGATTGTTGCAAATCTTACACCATAAATTTTCAATACAAACTTCCCCCCAGGAGATTTTAATCCAGAAAATTTCAATTGACCAGAACGATGCAAATTTTCCACCGTTAGTAAAAATTGCTTCTCAAATCTTCTGATTGGTGCAGATTTCCTTTTTCCATTTTCACCAGACATTTTCAATAAAGATTGCTTCTCCTATCATCAAAATGTTACAGGTTTTCCACTAAATAAAGATTGCCCCTATTTTCAGATTTTTCATCATAAATCTACAGTAAACCAGCTTCCCTCAGATCACCAGAATGGTGCAAATTTTAAACCAGAAATTATTATTAAATGTTGTTTCTCTATTCAGCAGAAGGCTGCAAAATTAAGACCAAAAATTTTCCAAAAAGCTTGCCCATCCATTCACCAGAACGGTGCAGATTTTCCACCAGAAATTTTCAATATAACTTAATTTTAAATAAAGCTTGTGCCTTCATTTACGAAAGGAGTGCAAGTTTTCCACCAGAAATATTCTGTTTATTTCACTTATCAGAGCGATGCAAATTTTGCACCAGAAATTTTCAATAAAGCATGCTCCTCCATTCACCAGAACGGTGCACCAAAAATTTTCAGTGAAGTTTGTTTCACCATGCACCTTGTGGTGCAATTTTCAGGCTTTGTCTCTTCATGCACCAAAATTGTATAAATTTTCCACCATAAGTTTTCAATGAAGCTTGCATTAATCAGAACGATGCAAATTATGTACCAGAAAAATGATAAACCTTGCTTCTACATTCAACGCAGTGTTGCGAACTTTCCACCAGAAATTTTCAGTTAACTGTGCAATTTTTCCACCAGAGTTATTCATTTTGATAAGTCCCTCCATGCACACCCTTGATGATATTTTTACACCAGATATATTCAATAGAAAGCGTTTTCTTCGATTTACCAAGGTGAATTTTTCCAACCTTAAATTTACCCTCTTCTTTTAACCCTGCATGAACTACCTTAAAAAAATACACCAGAAATTTTTTGTATGCACCACTCAGTGGTCCAGAATGCAGATTTAGGTGGAATGATATGTTTTGAGCCTGAAATTGAAACTTTAGACTAAAAGTCTCTTCTACAAAGTTGTTCCTTATAGTTAGGCCCTCATTTTTATGACAATGAATTCTAGGGTGGTTCCTATTATCATTAAAATCAAAGATCTAACTTTTTTGTTTGAATAAATTAAGGTATACATTTTTCGACAAAGTTATAGCTGAGTTAATTTCAAGCAACTTTGTTGAAAATAACTTTTTTGTATCTCTTAAATTGGCCGATTTAGAGCTATTTTCTTGAATTGAGTTAGGGTGGCTCTTAAAAAAACAGTTTTTTTGCTCTATTTTTCTTATTTCGAATTTCTCAGCAAAAAAGTTTCGAGATAACTTTTAGATCTTAAGAAGGTGCAAATTTTTGCTGCACAAAGCTTGTCAATATCTTTCGCCGATCAAGAGTTATTGACGTTTGTATACTAAAAATATGCACTTTTCAAATGTTAATATCTCTAGTTGTGGCAAACAAAAAAAAAGTTTTTTGGCAGCATTTTAAAGGGCGTATGTTATTCTCAATAATATGAAAAAATTGGAGGTATGTTATTTTTTTAACTCGTATAAAATCAATTTGAGTTTATTCATATTTTTTACTATATTTGAGTATATCTTTTTTATTAGAAGAGATACAGGCAACAAATCCAGCTATAAAACATTCGTCTTAAAGAATTTAAAAAGTCTCTGGAAGATGACTTTCATGATAAATTTCAAATAAAAAAGTTATTGCTAAAAAACTATTTTTTCCAGGAACACCCTAAGTCAACTCCGAAAAATTACTCTAAAATGAGAACGTTAAGAGATAGAAAAAAAATTTCTTCGACAAAGTTGCTTGCAAGTAACTTAACTACAACTTTTTTAAACAACACATGTTTATATTTTGTAGAACAAAAAAGTTAGTTTTAAAAATTCCCTAATTTGAGGACCACCCTGACGTTATGCTTCTGGTGTTTTGAAAGTTTAGAAAATATCTAAAAATATCGCATTATTTCCGAGGTTATTTTCATACTTGGAGTGAGCTCAGGTCTTAAGGATTCCCTACAGTCCGTGAAGTTTATATACTTTCGTGAATTTGAGTTTGAAAGTTGTCGATTTACTTGAATTCCACGGAATTTTCAAAGTTTGAGAAATGTCCAACTGTAGGCTTGCGTACACTATTTACTTACCTTTTTATAAACCATGTATTTGTTAAGTGGCTATCAATTCTCAGTGCTTGAGTAATGATAGCCAATTGATAAGCCATTTAATTTTCCTGAAATTGATTTACGGAGTTCGGAAAACCACGTTTTCCTGCACCTTACCTTCCAAAAACTTGTCATCACAATCCTTCTTTTGAGCAGGAAAATTTCCCGACATACAAACACGACAAAAGCCAGCACACATTCATTTCCTCTCATTGAAATAAGTTGGGTGTAGGAAAGGAGGGGGTTCACATTCAGGCATTGTTCTAAAATGCCAAGGCATGGCAACACATGTTTCCTCGAGGATAACTCTTCCGATCCCTCGCAAAGTACCCTACTGGCGCTAGTGTTTCGGTAAATTCCGAGCACAAAAACTTCACCACCCACTGCACTATACTGTGTAGCTCGAATGCCGGTATAGTGGGAGCCACCTGCCACAAGCAGGATATCCGAGGCCGAGCCGTGCTGGAACTTGTGTGTGTGCTCGAGTGTGCGTGCCATTGTCCATGTGTAGAGGCGCTTGTTGGGACTGAAAGAGCCGAAACAATGTATCTTTTCTCGTTTTCACTAGTCGTTCACTATTTCTCATTATCCAACCGGAATGGTCCCGAGAATGGGGATAAAGGGGGAAACATGAGCGAGCAGGATCCTCCGTCCTCCATCACTCGCTTTGAATGCGAAAATGAGACACATTGCAGAGGGCCTCATCTCATCCCATGAATGTGCCATGTGTTGTTATTGTGAACGAGAGCACAGGAGCTTTGAAAGCACATAGTGAAACTGTGCACAATTCCATCCGCTTTTCTCTCTCGTATATGGGCACATTATGGCTGAATAATGTTTTAAAACTGGAAACAATGTCGGGTCTGTACGGGGAACATTGTACCGAGCCTAGGCGGACAATGTCGGGGAGTACAATCCCGGACGTTTTACGTCCGCGCGCTCCGCTGTGTGGATCATTCGAGGCTTTGTCGCTGACAGTGCCGAGATGAATACGGTGGATGAAATGGAAAATGGCGATGCCGGAAAATGTGAGCTGTTGTCTGGGTGATGTAACTCAAAGAAGAATTCATAATTTTTCCCATTCATTCCCACAATATATGAATATTAAATTCAAATCCTTACTCAACCTTGCTGCACATTGCGTGTGGGAAAACCAATCTCCGTCACCTCAACATGACAGGTCTAATCTGTTCCTGACATGTAAGCCCAAATACACTCTGAAGGGAATATTGGACTTGGCAACAAGCTCCGCGGATCTTCCCACCAGCTTCCGACAATCGAATTCCGGCCACCATGAAACACCACCAAAAGCAGCCCAGATAATAAATTCAAACAAAACTAATCTAAATTATCATATTTTCAAGAGGGTGAAGTTAAATATTTGCCAACAATCGGATTTCACTCCCTTTCAGGCAGCGTAGCGCTCATCACCCTCACGGGATGCTGAGCTGTGATTTTGACGAATCTCAATTCACACCAGCCACACGCTGCTGGTTGACGGGTGGAAGATAGCTCAAAGAGAGACGTACACACACACACACACACACGTGGGGATGAGCGATGGCACGTGACTCAGATTAACCCTCTTCTCAACACATCATTTAATCGAAATCGGTTTTAATTGAATGATTTCAATTAGATATAGTCCGATGCAGCCGCCATTCCCCGTGCCACTCGATTTGAAAGCAGTCAAAACAAAACGTTTTGGGAGTTTCGCTCCGGAAGCTCCGGGAATTTTCGGTTTCATGCTATTGCCCCGGTCGACAGAAAACCGATGCGAAGTTTTGGCTGGCAGTACTTTTTTCTCTTGTATCGCACTGTTCTTGATCTTCTTCTTATTCTTCTTCTTATTCATATTCTTCATCGTATTTTAAGCTAACTGCTTATCGCATATTAGTTTATTGCGTGCTCTCTACTAAGTGTTCTGGATGCACTTCCACAGTTATTAATTGAGAGCTTTCGATGCCTGTACCATTTTTGCATTGGTACACTTGCACAGACAAACAGACGTAAATCTTTAAATAAAATTTCCAAAGTATATCGTCACGGAACTAACTAACAATATCTCACGAACTATTCACGGATAAAAGCTTGCTTGCCAAGTTTCAAACAATGTTTCATATAAGTTCGATAGAATATATAGCAACGTCAAAGTGAACCGATGCTAGCGCTGTGGTGAGGGATTCACGCAACTAACATTATTTAAATTGAACGTTAAAAATCCATATTGATCCACCGGGCAGGTGAATAGAACCTTCGTTACACAGTATAATCTCGTTTTTGATATTATCCATTGATAGACAAGGCCTTAATAGATATTTTTATTTTTATTGGTCTCAGTTTCTGCACTGCTCAACTGAACAGCAATTGCTAGTTTGAATTGGAGGTTAAATCATTATTCAATAATCAATTGATTTATGTCTTCACGTTTGTTTCCTAACATGACAATAAGTTTAAGATATAATTTTGGCTTATCTATGTGGAGCTGATATGAGTTTTACGTAGTGCGAAGTGTATATAAATCACTTGCTTCTTCTTGGCTTAGGGAGCATCCATAAATGACGTAGCATATTTTTGATCAATTTTAGACCCCTCCTCCCCCCTCGTAGCGTATTTGGCTATATCCAATACATGGCCGGTCACAAATTCTGAAACCCCCACCTCCCCCCTCAAATGCTACGTCATTTATGCATGTTCCCTTACAACTGGAGCGTTATAACTTTATACTCAATCTGCTTTATTGTGCTCTACATACTTTTAAGCACAATCTTATTATATACAATCTGATTATATTGCAATAATATTTGACGATCCAATAAAGTTAAATAATCAATCAGCCCGATTCTCTCAATCGATTTTCTCTTTCGCGAATAACCCGACTGCAAATAAATTTCCCAATCAGTGCACACTGGGGACAAAATCGAACCAATGTGTTAAAATTCAATATCTTCGGTGCTCGCTGGAATAAGAGGCTAAAAAATAGTCATTCTTATAGAAAAAAGTCTCAGGAATCGATTGTAGTGGGTTTCATCTTGGACACAATAGGGTAAGTTGGGGTTTTCCACAGTTTTGCCCTAAAATCTCCTATTTTGCATGATTTGAATGCTGTATCTCAAGATACCGATGATATAGACGGATGATTTCTTCGGCAAAGTTGATCAGGAGGTCAAGAACTGTTGGATGATGGACAGAACAATTCGGAATTCTTCCGCTAGGCGACGCTAGTGAGCATTCGAAGTGTATATGTTTGCGCTGCTGTATCTCAAGATCCTGACTATTTAGACGGATGATTTCTTCGGCAAAGTTGATCAGGGGGTCAAGGACTGTTGGATGATGGACAGAAAAATTCGGAATTCTTCCGCTAGGTGGCGCTAGTGAGCATTCAAATTGTATATGTTTGTGCTGCTGTATCTCAAGATCCTGTCTATTTAGACGGATGATTTCTTCGGCAAAGTTGATCAGAAGGTCAAGGACTGTTGGATGATGGACAGAAAAATTCGGAATTCTTCCGCTAGGCGGCGCTAGTGAGCATTCGAAGTGTATATGTTTGCGCTGCTGTATCTCAAGATCCTGACTATTTAGACGGATGATTTCTTCGGCAATGTTGATCAGGGGGTCAAGGACTGTTGGATGATGGACAGAAAAATTCAGAATTCTTCCGCTAGGTGGCACTAGTGAGCATTCGAATTGTATATGTTTGTGCTGCTGTATCTCAAGATCATGACTATTTAGACGGATGATTTCTTCGGCAATGTTGATCAGGAGGTCAAGAACTGTTGGATGATGGACAGAACAATTCGGAATCCTTCCGCTAGGCGGCACTAGTGATTATTGAAAGTGAATAAATTTGTGCTGCTGTATCTCAAGATCCTGACTATTCTCAAGATTCCTGACTAGATCCTGATCTTCTCTGGCTATTACGTCCCAACTGTAACTTAACGCCTGCTCTCAACTTAGTGCTCTAGATGCACTTCCACAGTTGTTAATTGAAAGCTTTCCAAGCCTGTTCGATTTTTACATGTGTATATTGTGTGGCAAGTACAATTATATACTATGCCCAAGGATGTCGAGAAATTTTACAATCTGAAATCCTAGACCAACCGGGATTCGAACCCAGCCACCTCCAGCATGGTTTGCTTTATAGTGGCTCTACCGACCGAACTTATGGAAGCCCCCTGATCTATGAATGTAATCAAACTAAAATGCGAGATGGTAGCCTAATTAACAAGTTTTGAGGACAATTTGGTGAACCTTGAACGTCTTAAACATATCAAATTCAAACGTAAATAATGTGCATGATATGTTTAACCCTGTTTGGAGATGTTTTAATACAAAGGGCTTTGAATCAGTGAACCTGGATGAGAATTTGATCTGAACTCAAGGACAATTTGGAGAACCGTGAGTATATTATACACCTCAAAATCAACTATAAACGAACAGCAGAAACTGTATAAACGTGTTTCGGAAGTTTTGTCGGTGAGATCATCGTGCAGATTTTAGTTGATCCAGTAGATCAAATAATCTGACCTCTAGAACAATTTGAAGAACCTTGAACTTTTATCCGTTCTCATGCCAATCAACTGAAGCAACGTGCGGTCGAATCTGGTCCAGATCCTAGTCCAAGCCAAAGTCCTAGTCTGTTATCGGTATTCTTTGACGGTTTTGGCCTAGACGTACCATCCGTTCCAGCAACGATACCGGTTGCAGTGCCCGACGACCTTGGCCCAGTTGATGAAGAACTTTTAAGTGATGAGGCGGAGTATTTTTCGGATGATAGTGAATCAGACAATCCACCACAACAAGATCCAGTACCAGTTCCGTCAGCAACAAGGGAACGCCGGCAGACTCGTTAACCAGCTAGATTCGAGGAGTACTGGATGAATTAAGAGGGGAGATGTTCCATCCAAGTAATCACGATGTTCCATTCAAGTAATCGCAGCAACCTACAGCTGCGACCGAGATGGAAAAATTAGTTATTCGAAGTGTAGATGTCAACCTGAATAAACGTATAGTTAGAAGCACTCAAACTTTCTTTATTCTTTGAGAAGAACACTTAAATTCCCAAAAAAAATTTATTTGTGGTTTTCACCACAATTTGAACATTTAAATTTCTTAGGATCTTCCTTCACAGAACAGTCGTCCTTTGCGTGAGAGGAATCACCACAATTCATGCATTTAGCTGGCATGTATCAATTTTTAGTTCCCTGACCCCATCCCTGGCACTTACGGCACTGGGTGAGGTTTTGGAAAGTGTTCCCACTTCACTGGGACATGGAGCATAAGGCTAGATTCTTCCAAGGCTACAAAGGTTCACTAGATTTGAAGTGTACTCAATAAAAATCATTAGAAATTCCGTTGCGCGAATCGCCAGGACGGGATTTCATTTTCATTTTGATTACTTGGAGTGGCACAACTCCAAGTAATTTTGCCAGTTCATCTTTGATCTGATCCAGGGATTCACCACTGGGCAGTCCTTTCATGACAACCTTGAACACACGTTCAGTTTTGATGTCGTAAGTAAAAAATTTGTGCTTCTTCTCAGTAAGATACTTGAGAAGACATTTGAATCCGTTCAAGGTTTCAGCCAATACACGGTATTCACCCCGATGTCCAATTTGTAGTGAAAACTTAACTTTCACGAAGTTCAAAAGTTCCATGCGAAGAGCATGGAAATCGGAAGTGGTTATCACAATAGGGGGAATCTTTTCCTTCTTGGCATTAAGCGGGGAAAGTTTACTAGAATTTTTCTTGGATGATGGATCATTCTCATCATCCGTGAGCAAATCAAATTGATTACTCAAATTAATTTCATCAGAAGGGGGGTCAAGAGTTTGCCCCTTTCTTTTGTGTTTAGGCGCCATGGCGCCAGTAAATTTTTTATCCAAATCGACTTCCAAGCAGGTTACTATAAGAATCTGAAGGATCGAAGAGGAATTTTCCAAATCGATATCCAAGAAGGATTACCTCGGGTAGGGTCCAAACAAGGATCGAAGAGGAATAAGAGTTGAACAAGGTAGACATTTTTTACAGGTTGAGCACTGAAAAGGGCTGTTTAAATTTGTTGTAGCTTTAGGTAGTAGTAACACTTCCTTTAGCAAAAAGCAAATAGATCCGCACGGCAAGAGAGCACGATGCGGACTGCGTTCTCCATTTTTTGATTTCGTGTTCCGTTCGTCCTACTTGCACTTACTTGTTATTCTTAATATTAGCATATTTTTTAGGGGTACGAATTATTCATATCATTGAACTAATGACTGTAGAACGGATCTCTCTCTCTGTTTACCTCGTGTTTAAAACTAATAGAATGTCGGACACCTAGGAAATCCTATACTTATTAAAAACATCGGTTCGAAAGTCCGAAATTTTGCGTGATTTGTTTTCATCAACCCCCCTCCCCCCTCCTCCTCCGCTCACAAAAGGTTTCAAGTTAAGGCGGCCTACCGATAACTACCGATAAAAGTTTTGAGAACCTACCGATAATGAAAAACATAACCTGGCCACCCTGTCTGCACCCCAACAAAAGACACAGGAAAGGAGATTTTGTTAGTAAGTTGGGTTCGTTGGATCAGGATTCACCTTGATAAGTGATGCGACCATGGGTTTCAATGAATCAGTGTTATCATGCATTATACTTGGATTTTCTTGAAGCCAAAACAAAATGGTGGATCATTATAATATAAATCTGAAGACGTTCCATCATCGAAAAGCTGAACATAAACTTAGAGCATGAGCAAAATTGACCGCCCGCGACTGCCAACACCAAAGAGCTGAAAACCAATTCAAACAAATCAAATCAACACACAAAACCAGGGTGAAAATTGTAAGAGTTAATCATTACTGTTCTTCTTCTTGTTCGCATTTCAAGCTTATTGCTTAGCGCATATAAGCTTATTGCGTGCTCTCAACTTAGTGTTCTAAATGCACTTTCACAGTTATTAATTGAGAGTTTTCGATGCCAATTACCAATGCATGAATTTGTATATTGTGTGGCAAGCACAATGATACTCTATATGCCCAGGGAAGTCGAGAAAATTTCCAACCCGAAAGATTCCCTTGACCGGACCAGGAATCGAACCCGCCGCCTCCGGCCTGATAATACCGTGCCTTTACTGACTAGGCTATGAGGCCTAGTACAGTATAAATCTAATGATGTTCCGTTATCGAAGAGCTGGAATTTTCTTTAATAATTTAAATCAATAAATCCAGTTTGAATTAAGGCTGAGAAAGATAATAAATTAACAGCAATGTCCTCATTTTGTCAGCTAGCAAAGTATGTGTATCTTAAACATCCATATTGAAGGAGGAAGATATGAAATCACAATTATGTGGAGTTACTGAAAAATAACAGTCTGATGCGCGGAGAGACTGACAGGATCGGGTCATAACTGTAATGTTAATATTAGGAAGATTTATCATCATCAAAGCTATTCTTGAATTAACCTGGAAGAATGCTTGTGAATAATTTCAACAACTCCAGCCTGTAAAAAAGCTGAAAATAGGGAATCTTTACAATGTGGATCCTACCTATTCCACTATCGATGGGCTGAAAGTATTCAGTCTAGATCAATAGATTAGCTATTTGAACCAAAGCCGGAAAAGAAAGAAAAAAAAATATACGAATCACTTTCTTCGACCCATCGCAGGTATATTGGGCGCCATGCAACTCCCGGAATATTGAAATCTCCGAGAATAATCACTTCATCCACTGCAGAAGCTTTTTCAATATCGGTCATAACCGACAGCATATAATTTGCCAGTTTTACATCAATCCAGATGTGTTCCCAGAGCTTTCTCGATCATTCTTACTTTGAGTTTGGAGTTAAGAGCGATTAACACACCTCCACCGTGGGACTTGCGGCTATTAGTTGCATTGCGGTCACAACGGAAGACCTGATAATGATCAGAGAATAAGTGACTAGATAAGGTGCATCAATCGAGCCACGTCTCTATCAATACAACAAGGCCATAACAGAGGTCCAAGCTGGCTAACAGGAATTCCTTGACGCTGGAGTTCATACCACCGACATTTTGGTAGTAAATCAAAATGTTACTGGTGCTAGTAGCTGAGTATGAAGCCGCTGCAATGTGAATTAACGTCAGCAAGAGAAACTTCTGTATTCACGCTGTACTTGCCTGATGAAGCAAGCTGGGAAGCTCCCTCTCTCCTACCGACCACAGAACCGGGCATTATTTACACTGGTTATCTGCTATCACTTTCATTTCACAGCTAGATTTTACTAAAATTGTGTGTTTGTTTTCCTTAACTGAACCAATTTCATCTACACATAGTTCCAGTCGGTGTTCTTCAACCTTAAATTTCGAAATGAAAATGAGTATAAATTGTTATGAAATCAAATTATACGCTCAAATGCTTGGCTTGCATCACTGCATTTAAAATTCAGTTTTTCGAATATTTCGAAAAAAATATAGTTGAAATGCAGTAAAAACAAACTCTTCCAAACCCATCACCACCCACCGGAAGCGCGAGCATATTTACCGAAATAAACCATTCCCTTTCCCTCCTCCAATTGCCAAAAGTAGAGTCATATCGTTCCGAATCGACACAAACTCATTCACTCGTGATAATAAAGCAATCAGATGTGAAAACAATACGACAAAAGCAGCATTGGTAGGCAGCAGGAGCAGAAGCAGCATCATCAATGCACGACGAGAGCAGAACAATGCAGACACAAAAATTATTTTCGTACAAACCTGTTTTGTTTGTGCCTTGTTCAATCAATTGGTACCTTCGCTGCAAAGCACCCCCGTCCTAAACTATATGATGCACGCGAGCTCGCATGACGATTGATTCAGTGGAATTCCGAAGGGATGATAACCAGCTCAGCTACCAACCTTTGGTACACACAAGGGCATTCTGAGGGTTGCATTGTTGCATCGTCATCCCGAAAACGCGGAAGCCCGATGATGATGGTGATGATGATGACGATGGTGTAAACATTACGGACTTGGGATGGTGCAAGGACAGGGACGGAATAGAACCAGGATAACACAACTGGCATCTCGATAGGGTCTGCTGTTGTTGTGTTTTCAAATCGAACGAGCAAATATTTGCCGATCTCGTACATACATATATGGAATGATGCGGTACAGTTTAATCATCTTGCTCTGAGTGGGAGGTATCAACGATTAGCGTTTAATTGAAAGGGGCCAAGCACTATTCATGGGTGGTTAGGTAGACAAACAGCATTACCTGATCGTGGCACTCGGTATTATCATTTGGGAACATTTGCATAATTAGTGAAGACAACAGTTGCTGTCGTACTTATTATCTATAATTAACAATAAGACGTGCATTTTCAGAATGTAAATTTCCATGGGCAAAAAGACATCTGCCATAAAAGGTACTTTTGCTGGATCAACGTCCTTCAAGCCTTGACCTGCTTGAGAATGTTTTAGTTAGTGCGGTAAATTGAAAAAAAAAATTAGTTGCTGAGCATGACCAAGAGCATTGATGACCGTTCAATTCGTAGTTGTATTGAGCAGACTATTCATTAAAACTTTGTCAAAGATTGCAAATTGAATTGGCTTCTGTACATTGAGCTACTAACCATATGCTTGTGACCAACTGCTACGCGTGTAACAGTAGAGCTGGCCCCGTAACGTGGGTAGATCACCTTTTCGTGGTACGTTACGGGATGTAAGATCTGCCACCGATTTATAGTCTTGAGTACTTCAAACTAGGAGGACAGGATAATCTCATTTTCGAGTGAATTTCGGATAAGTGTGGGTTCACAGGTTCACCAACATCATGTCCAGTTATTTAATTATTTTAGCTTTGCAGTGTTTCCAGTTTATAAAATCATTGTTGATATATTCAATACCCTAATATATATGATGGCCTGTGTTCAAATAACTATGATTTTTCATAATTGATTAATTACTTTAATACTATATTTTCAAAACATTACATGGCATATGAAGAAAAGTATGTGTATAAGTCTCAATAAAATATTAAAAGAAGATAAATTGCAATACCTTAAAATCTAGGTTATTTGTATTTTTTAATACTTATTTATTTGACAAATACTGCATTTACCCAAGTATTTTATAAACATTAAATATTACTTGATTAAATATAAATTTATCCTGTATTATGATGTGAGGATGGTTGGGAGGATGCTACTATCAATTCAAGTGATTGATTGTATAAAAACATAAAACGTATAATAAAAATAGTTATTCAAATATTTGTAAATGATGAACTCCTTATTTGTAAATGGGTTGTATCTGTGATGTCAGTAACACCACAGAAAAAGTATGTAATCTTAATTATGTGTCTACATGTTCCTTTTCCATTGCTACAATGGAAGCACTCTGACACTCGTTGGCGAATCTGCCATTCAAGTAAACCACTGGAAGCGGCTCCCGTTCTGGTAGAGGAGGCTTATTGGATAGCGGAAAATAAAATGTTTATTGTATTGTACCTTTTGACTACAGTTTTAAGTTGCATCGTATAGTGAACAAGAATCCTCGGCTCTGTAAAGGTAATTCGGTTGAGCCTTATCAAATAAATTATTAATAATAAAAAACAAATAATTATTAAGCAGTTTATTTCTCGTCAGTTATCCATCACAATTTTGAGCATTATTGTTAGTATCATTCGAGCAAAATATATTTAATTGCTTGTTATATCCTATACATTTCAGTGTTGCATCCACCTGCCATTGCACAGTGGTCCAGGAGGGTGTTTTTCAGGTAAAAACTAAATAAGTGCATAAAGGTGCAGTTTAATCAAGTTAGTGTCTTCAGACAAGTTTATATTTGAAAAGAGACATCTGATGAAGGGGTCGTCCATAATTTAAATTCCTTAGGACAAAAAAATTAAAATTTCTAACTTTTCTTCTTTGCGGTTTAAAAAATAAAATGTTACACAAAGTTGTAGATCTTATTATTTTCTCATACTTTGCTGAAAACATCAATGCACACTGGGTACAAAATCGAAACAATGTGTTAAAATTAAATAACTTCGGTGCTCGCTGGATCAAGAGACTAAACAATAAGCATTCTTATAGAAAAAAGTCTCAGGAATCGATTGGAGTGGGTTTCATCTTGGGCACGATAGGGTAAGTTGGGGTTTTTCACAGTTTTGCCCTAAAATCTCCTATTTTGCATGATTTGAATGCTGTATCTCAAGATACCGATGATATAGACGGATGATTTCTTCGGCAAAGTTGATCAGGAGGTCATGGACTGTTTGATGTTAGACAAAACAATTCGGAATTCTTCTGCTAGGCGGCGCTAGTGAGTATTCGAAGTGTGTATGTTTGTGCTGCTGTATCTCAAGATCCTGACTATTTAGACGGATAATTTCTTCGGCAAAGTTGATCAAGGGGTCAAGGATTGTTGGATGATGGACAGAACAATTCGGAATTCCTCCACTAGGTGGCGCTAGTGATTATTGAAAGTGAATATATTTGTGCTGCTGTATCTCAAGATCCTGACTATTTAGACGGATGATTTTTTAGGCAAAGTTGATCAGGAGGTCAAAGACTGTTGAATGATGGACAGAACAATTCGGAATTCCTTAGCTAGGTGGCGCTAGTGAGCATTCGAAGTGAATATGTTTGCGCTGCTGTATCTCAAGATCCTGACTATTAAGACGGATGATTTCTTCGGCAAAGTTGATCAGGGGGTCAAGGATTGTTGGATGATGGACAGAACAATTCGCAAATCCTCCGCTAGGTGGCGCTAGTGATTATTGAAAGTGAATATATTTGTGCTGCTGTATCTCAAGATCCTGACTATTTAGACGAATGATTTCTTCGACAAAGTTGATCAGGGATCAAGGACTGTTGGATGATGGACAGAACAATTTGGAATTCCTCCTAGAGCTATCTATGATCTTCTCTGGCTATTACGTCCCAACTGTAACTTAACGCCTGCTCTCAACTTAGTGCTCTAGATGCACTTCCACAGTTGTTAATTGAAAGCTTTCCAAGCCTGTTCGATTTTTACATGTGTATATTGTGTGGCAAGTACAATTATATACTATGCCCAGGGAAGTCGAGAAATTTTCCAATCTGAAATCCTAGACCAACCGGGATTCGAACCCAGCCACCTCCAGCATGGTTTGCTTTATAGTCGCAGGCTCTACCGACCGAGCTTATGGAGGCTCCCTGATCTATGAATGTAATCAAACTAAAATGCGAGATGGTAGCCTAATTAACAAGTTTTGAGGACAATTTGGTGAATCTAGAACGTCTTAAACATATCGAATTCAAACGTTAATAATGTGCATGATATGTTTAACCCTGTTTGGAGATGTTTTAATACAAAGGGCTTTGAATATGTGAACCTGGACAATTTGGAGAACCGTTTACTTGACTTTGTGTCTAGGGCACTGTCGAAAACACCTGCGGCTGTTGCGCAAGGTGTTAAAAACTAGATTGGTCAATTTAATCGGTGATGGTCAAAAACCCACAGTAAGGATCGAATCTTTAAGAAGAATGCAGAGTAGCTTGAAAGCATATTCGAGGTAAGAATCCCTGGGCGTGCTTAATTTTAGAAAGTAGCATAAATTAACGAAGAAAGGTTTCAATACGATACCGTCGAACATTAAAAAAATTAACAGTTCCGAAAAATTGTACCTGTAGAGCGAAGTGCTAAATTTTCAAAAAAAAAACAACGGATTCCAAACCAATTTAAATTGAACTTGAATGAAAATTAGTAAAAGCGTGGAAATGCGTTAATGTAAAGCAAGACATACTACTGATGAAATCTGTTTTTGTTCATGTTACTAAATAATCAATAGCATCAACCGCGATTAGAAGAAGATTTGATATTTGTATAAATATTTTATAAAAATCCTAAATAAAAACTACCGACTATAAATTTTACGAAAAAATGCTTGAATATAATTCATCATCAATCATTTTATCAGGTCGAAGACCAACCCTCAGGATCCAGGCCTTCGAAAAATACGCGGGTCCATTCAAGGAAACCCAAAGATCCCTCGTCATAATCATCTCCTATTTCACCTCCTTTTGCCACTCCGGATTTGGATACCAGTTCCAACAGTCAGCGAAGACCGTCAACCCTAAAGCCTCGAGGTCGAAAGCGCAAGGAGTTTAGCCAGTTGACAAGATTTTCGAAATACAGACGCAGTATCGGACTTTTCAAAGAACAAGGTCTTGATAACTTGCTGTATTCAGCCAAAATTGCTGCCATAAAGGCTGCTAATCCAGCAACTGCTCAAATCTTACAGCACTTGTTGAGTGGCGGTGAGGTTTGGGCAAAAGAGACCATCGAATCCGTTGACTTTGTTCGTGGAACATCTCTGTGTTCGGAGGAGTCATCTTTGGCGATAAAATCAAAACTTAGGTTAAGTAAAACCAAATATGGAGAGCTGGCTCGATTCACTAAGAAGCATCTAGGTATGACAGTTTAATTAATGTATATATAAAAAAAAACTTAGTAGAACAATTTTTTGTTTAAAATAGGTCAAGTTTCTAAATCTTTGATCAATTTTAGAGATGTACATTGTTATTAGTCCCTTCATATTGTCCCATTTAGGTATTGCAATTTTGCAGCCCTGGAAAAAAGTAGCTGAATTTAGAAACGCCATAATTCCACCGTTCTCAACTCCAAACCGAGAAAAAGGATACTTATCATCAAGCGTTTCAATCCGTGATATGGTTATATGCGATTTGCAACGGATTCTACAACTGGATGATGTAGCAGACAGGATTTGAAATTTAAACCAGAAAGTGTTGACTTGTAAATTGCATGTCACGGCTGGTCCGGACTCTGCTACAGGTTTTACGCACTACAACCAGACTGGCTTTTTAAAAGAGGATGATTCTCTTCTCTCCGAGCATTTTATGAGCCTGTTGTTAGTATGCGAAAGAGGAGAGGATATTTGGCGGAACCCGAATCCCCAGTCAGATTCGTTCTGCAGAATACGCTCTATGAATTGGACTAAAGAGACCAACTCGCTTACCAAGTCCATGCTTGAGCAGTTTTTTGCAGAGGTTGATTCCTTGAATCTGGATCACAAACATATTCATTTCAAATGCTCACTAGCGCCATCTAGCGAGAGAATTCCGGATTGTTCCTTGACCTCCTTATCAACTTTGCCGAAGAAATCATCCGTCTAAATAGTCAGGATCTTGAGATACAGCAGCGCAAACATATACACTTCGAATGCTCACTAGCGTCACCTAGCGGAAGAATTCCGAATTGTTCTGTCCATAATCCAACAGTTCTTGACCTCCTGATCAACTTTGCCGAAGAAATCATCCGTCTATATCATCGGTATCTTGAGATACAGCATTCAAATCATGCAAAATAGGAGATTTTAGGGCAAAACTGTGGAAAACCCCAACTTACCCTATTGTGCCCAAGATGAAACCCACTACAATCGATTCCTGAGACTTTTTTCTATAAGAATGACTATTTTTTAGCCTCTTATTCCAGCGAGCACCGAAGATATTGAATTTTAACACATTGTTTCGATTTTGTCCCCAGTGTGCAATGGTTTAAATCGTCGTTTTCATTGAGAAATGAAGTAGTTTTTAAGGAAGGTCCGTTCAAATCGTTTTTTCAACCACAACTTTTTTATTTGATTTTGTCATGGCATACTATGGTAGAAAGAGTTTTTAATTTACCAAAACAAGCAACTTTCTAGAATACTTCAACACGCTACCTCACAAAAGCAACATGTTAAGAGCGTTTATGTGTTCAAAACATACGATATTTTGGTGGATTATTTTTCAAATTGGGGCAACCAGTTTTCTAAAATAATGACGTGATCAAATTTTACGTGCATTGATGGATATTTTTATGTTGGATAGGAAGTATGAAAAATAACTTTAAAATCATGGTTTTTAGCTCAATTTTACTCTTTTCTTAACTGACTTTTATACATGGTGAGCTTTGGATCAAATTTGGTTCTGGTCACTTCCCCGGGGGCATCCAGGAAATGCCCAGAAGTAGCTAATGTGGTCATAGATACTTAATATGGACACCATTGATCTTGTTGTTGAATTTTGGTGTATTTTGATGTGTCGGTTTCGTTCAGGTCATCTTCTCTGTTGACAGCGTTTAGATTTTTCCCCGCACGACCACGAATAGGTTTGGGTATTGGTACTTGTAACATAATTCACAACTTTTGTATTGACCATACTTAAATACAGTTTTGGATCAACTGGAAGCTCGATACCATTTGATCGGTATATGTTTGGATTCAGCAAACCGATTTGCTTTTCCATATGCTCAACTTATTGAGACGTTAATTGTGCATTTTCTTTGGCAAACAGTAATTTTCTCGAGCGACATAAAGTTGCTGATGATGATAAGTATTGACCCAAACTATTTCCTCCATAGCTGACCCAGTTTTCTTCGCTACTATTCGCAGAGGGGTCGAGAATACGAATATGTGCGAATCAATATACTCCTTAACTTCACCGTCTCTGAGGTTGTCACTAAAACCTTGCTTATATTTGGCGCGATTACTGCTGCCATCACCCACCCACTTGTAGATAGCGGTTAGTTCATACACCCAACCGGGGGATGTAAGATTCGCTTACAATTATGTGGGATTCATCATCAGAGGATGTTAGTGGAGACCGCATGAACCGAAGATGCGATATACCTAGCTGCGGTCCAATGCAAGAAAATTGTAAACCGAAAAATGTAGAGTGTATTAGTGAGGTAAATTAGTTATGTCGAAAAAAATAGGAAACAGACTGCCGACTGGACTCGAACCACGAGAACGTTGCGATTATCAGACCTGTGCTTTCTCCACTGTTCTCTCCATGCTTCTGACTATAGATAGCCTAAAAGCAAACATGAAGCGCTCATTTTCTCGCATACTCGACTTTGTATGCTTTTTCTGCTGGAGAGATTCGAGGCCAGTGTGTGCGTCGTTCTACAATGTTCTACAATGTGCGTCGTTCTACAAGCTTACTGGTACAGTCGAAAGCGTAGATAGAACACGAAATAAAAAAGACAAAAAACCATTACATCGCCTGCATGTTCAATTTCTAACATTCGTTGCGATGTTCATGAACAGAGGATGATAGGAAACGGAACTAACATTCATAGTAATAGATTTTTGGTTTGCGTGTAGCTACCATAGAACCGTTGCAGTTTTTCAACAGGAACATGACTGCTTATTAAGCGGGTCGTAGTGTGGTCCAGAAGTTCTTGAGGCCTTACTACTTCCACGGATGGAGAAATCGATATTCCTGTATAAGGCATAAGTGTAATTACAGTTTTAGTTCATCCCATAGTCCCTTTTAAAATTTACCAGATGTATAATACATTTCCTTTGCTTCGAGAATTTTTCCATACGCTGGATACATATCTGCGCCGTTTTGAAGAATACTAAGCCTCGTGTATTGCGCTTTCGAGAAATTATGTTTACATATAAACGCAAGATCTTCTTGGTCGTATTCCCCAGAAGAAGCTCTTGCGTTTATATGCAAACATAATTAGATTTTGGTTTCTGAGGTTTCCACTGAAATTGGTGCTTTCATGATGTTCTCTACAATCTCAAATATCATCAAGCTTAATATCTGGTGGTTCAACACTAAATGCTGCGGCAAACATCAGTTCCTTTGGAGAAACATGCTCCCACAATTCACGCGCGCTATTTGTGCTCGACTATGAGAAGGTTTTGGGCGTACTCGAGACGTTCAGCGTCTCAAAAATTAGTTTTCCCTTCAACCAGTTCGAACAGATATTTTCAAATATTCCCCAATGACGGCTGCTTTTCCTCCACCAATTGTTGAACTTGGCAATGAAATCTTTTATTTTTCGCTTCCGTGATATTCAACACACTACCAGATATTTGTCGGTACATGATCCAACAGCTCGGTCACAACTTTCCCTTCCATTGAAAGGTAAACCAGCTCCTTGTTTGCAATGAATATTTCTGTAAATACACGCAAACCAAAAATCTATTACAACGAATGTTAGTTCCGTTTCCTATCATCCTCTGTTCATGAACATCGCAACGAATGTTAGAAATTAACCATGCAGGCGATGTAATGGTTTTTTGTCTTTTTTATTTCGTAGCTTGTAGAACGACGCACATTGTAGAACATTGTAGAATGACGCACACACTTGCCTCGAATCTCTCCAGCAGAAAAAGCATACGAAGTCAAGTATGCGAGAAAATAAGCGCTGCATGTTTGCTTTTAGGCTACCCATATTCAGAAGTATAGAGAGAGCAGTGGAGGAAGCTTCTTCTTCTTCTTCTTCTTCTTCTTCTTCGCATTTCAAGCTTATTGCATATCGCATATTAGCTTATTGCGTGCTCTCAACTTAGTGTTCTAGATGCACTTCCACAGTTATTAATTGAGAGCTTTCGATGCCTGTACCATTTTTGCATTGGTATAATTGTGTGGTAAGTCCAATCATACTTCTATGTCCAGGGAAGTCGAGAAATTTTCCAACTCGAAAAATTCCTAGACCAGACCGGGAATCGAACCCAGTTACCTCCAGCATGGTCTTGCTTTGTAGCTGCGCCTTTACCGACTGAGCTAAGGGAGGCAGTGGAGGAAGCACAGGTCTGATAATCGCAACGTTTATGGTTCGAGTCCAGTTGGCAATCTGATTCCTATTTTTTTCGACATAACTAATTTACCTCACTAAGGGGCTGCTCATAAACTACGTAGACAGTTCAGGGGGGGGGGGGGGTTGACAACTATCCACGGCCCATACAAATTTTAAATTTTTTGTATGGACAATTGTCTACGCAGGGGGAGGGGGGTCAAGAATCCCAAAAAACTGTCTGCGTAGTTAATGAACAGGCCCTAATACACTCTACATTTTGCGGTCTCCAATTTTCTTGCATTGGACCGCAGCTAGGTATATCGCATCTTCGGTTCATGCGGTCTCCACTAACATCCTCTGATGATGAATCCTACATAATTGTAAGCAAATCTTACATCCCCCGGTTGGGTGTAGAGATTCGATTGAAATTCGCTTCGTCAGATTATTTTCGGTTAACGATCCGCAGTATTGAAGGTCTTGAATAGTTCTGATCATAATGCCAGTTTATATACTCTCCGAACCAACTAAATCCAAATGCATAGATAACTTCGTTCAACTATTGTGAGAGATACTTCATGCTGATGGTTAATATTGTAACGCACGCCTCGCAGCCTGCGAGATCTCGACCACCGATTACGCTTCCTGTCTCTAAAACAAGTGGCTTAAGCGCTACCTCCGAAGAGGACCACTCGTCAAGGTTTGATTTTCCCGGCAAGAAGATCAACCTCAGGGCGGGTTTATGAATGGAAGAGACCGAAATTTAGTTTAAGAGCGATTCAGCAGATTGAAATTCCATGAGGGATTGAGATCCTCACAAACAGAGGCCGCTTCCAACAGTCTTAAGCGAAAGTTGAAGTTAACCGTCGTTCTACCGTAACACAAAAACCCCACTCACATTTATCATAACTGGAGGAACTTTCCCTTTCAGATTTCCTCCCCCGATCCTGATACGTGAGTGCGGAGACTGTTTTCCCAAGCAGTCCAACCTGGAGTAAATTCAACTACAGCAAAAATTACTACAAAAAAAAAATAAATAACGCAAAATAGAACGAGCAAAACGTGAAGAATCTAGCCAACAAAAATTAACATAACAGGAAAAGCTTTTATTTTACGGAAACAACATTTATTTCATGGCTGGAAATCATTTATGATTTATTCGTGTTCCTAACCTAGGTTTATTCATGGCACTTGTTCCTTTCCCATTTGTTCGTTTGTTTGCTAGCTCTCCCTAATCGTGTGTGCGGTATCCTGATCTGGTTCTAGCGATTGCTAGCCTAACTTGCTAATTTTCTTCGAGCTCTTGTGTTTGTGTGTGTGTGTGGAGATTCGCATGCGTTTATTTACTCACGGTAGTCATTGTCGTCGCTGCTACATCCGTGTCGGCACAGAAGCATTCCTTTGTCGGAGTGAGGTCGGCAAAGTAGCAGCCTAATCAAACGGTGTTGGTGTCGCACATTGCACCCCGGACTGATATGGTGCGGAAATTCCCAATCGAACCCTCGAATTGGTACT